>NC_090340.1:11395697-11721861 GCF_035084215.1 Heptranchias perlo
TGCTCTCTGATTTTTCCTGCCAAAGTGCATAACCTCACATTTTCCAATATTGTATTGCATCTGCCAAATCTCCGCCCACTCACCCAGCCTGTCTATATCCCCTTGTAGGTTTTTTATGTCCTCCTCACTCTCTACTTTCCCTCCCATCTTTGTATCATCTGCAAACTTTGAAATGTTACACTCGGTCCCCTCCTCCAAATTGTTAATATAGATTGTAAAGAGTTGGGGACCCAGCACCAACCCCTGCGGAACACCACTGGATACTGGTTGCCAGTCCGAGAATGAACCATTTATCCCAACTCTCTGCTTCCTGTTAGATAACCAATCCTCCACCCATGCCAGAATATTACCCCCAATCCAGTGATTCTTTATCTTGAGCAATAATCTTTTATGTGGCACCTTGTCGAATGTCTTCTGGAAGTCTAAATACACTACGTCCACTGGTTCCCCTTTATCCACCCTGTACGTTATATCCTCAAAGAACTCAAGCAAATTTGTCAGACATGACTTCCCCTTCATAAAGCCATGCTGACTTTGTCCAATTAAATTATGCTTATCCAAATGTTCCGCTACTGTCTCCTTAATAATAGACTCCAAAATTTTACCCACCACAGATGTTAGGCTAACTGGTCTATAATTTCCAGCCTTCTGCCTACTACCCTTTTTAAATAAGGGTGTTACATTAGCAGTTTTCCAATCTGCCGGGACCTTTGCCGAGTCCAGAGAATTTTGGAAAATTATTACCAAAGCATCCACAATCCCTACTGCCACTTCCCTCAAGACCCTAGGATGGAAGCCATCAGGTCCAGGGGATTTATCCGCCTTGAGTCCCATTAATTTACTGAGTACCAATTCCTTCGTGATTTTAATCGTATTTAGCTCCTCCCCACCGAGAGTCCCCTGTTTGTCCAGTGTTGGGATATTCTTAGTGTCCTCTACCGTAAAGACTGAAACAAAATATTTGTTCAGCATTTTTGCCATCTCCATGTTTCCCACCATTAATTTCCCGGTCTCATCCTCTAAGGGACCGACGTTTGCCTTAGCCACCCTTTTCTTTTTATATAACTATAGAAACTCTTGCTATCTGTTTTTATATTTTTGTGATAGATTTGTCTCTGTCCTTGTCCCCAGTATCGGCCTGTTGCTGGTATCTGGCTCCTATCTCTCTCTGAGTTTCTGTGTCCATGTCCACCTTTGACAACCTCCTTCCCAATGATCAGACCTGTCTGGAATCTCTCCCACCACCACCTGTCTATTTTAAGCGACTCTCAATAACAGGTGGGTTGCAGAGTGAGCATATGTCCATGAACTGGGGTTTAGGCATAAGAAATGCATCTGTGAAGATGGGAAGGGAATTGCTCGAAGGGATGGAGGAGTAGTGCCTGTTCAGGCAGCTTTTGGTCTAGTTGGAGTTGCCAACCCTTCTGGATTGTCCTGGAGTCTCCAGGAATTAAAGATTAAAGATTTTGGTAGGAAGAATAAGGAGGCCGCACACTCCTTGGCGTCTAAATGGGGTAGAGGAGCTGAGGGGTCTAGATACACAAATCACTAAAAGTAGCGATGCAGGTTAATAAGGCCATTAAAAAAAAGCAAACCAACCACTAGGGTTCATTTCTAGAGGGATAGAATTGAAAAGCAGAAAAGTTATGTTAAACTTATATAGAACCTTGGTTAGACCACACTTGGAGAACTGAGGCACTGGAAAAGTTGGAAAAAGATTTCCAAGGATGACAGAGTAAAAGGACTAGGCAGGTAGAGCAGGAGTCCCCTGGGGCCATCTCCCTCTCAAACAGATATTCTGCTTTAGATACTGTTGGGGGAGATGGCTTATCAGGGGAAAGCAGCAAGAGCCAGGTTCGGGGCACCACGGGTGGCTCTGCAGCACAGGAGGGGAGGAAGAAGAGTGGCAGGGCTAGAGTGATAGGGGATTCAATTGTGAGGGGAACAGATGGGCGTTTCTGCGGCCGCAAACGTGACTCCAGGATGGTATGTTGCCTCCCTGGTGCTAGGGTCAAGGATGTCACGGAGCGGCTGCAGGGCATTCTGGAGGGGGAGGGTGAACAGCCAGTAGTCGTGGTCCATATTGGTACCAACGACATAGGTAAAAAAAGCGATGGGGTCCTGCAAGGTGAATTTAAGGAGTTAGGAGATAAATTAAAAGCAGGACTTCAAAGGTAGTGATCTCAGGATTACTACCGGTGTCACGTGCTAGTGAGTATAGGAACAGGAGAATAGACAGGATGAATGCGTGGCTGCAGAGATGGTGTAGGAGGAAGGGTTTTAGATTCCTGGGACATTGGGACCGGTTCTGGGAAGGTGGGACATGTACAAGCGGGATGGGTTACACCCGAGCAGGACCGGGACCGATGTCCTCGCGGGGGTGTTTGCTAGTTCTGTTGGGGAAGGTTTAAACTAGGGTGGCAGGGGGGTGGGAACCTGAGTGGGGAGTCAGAAGGGAATAAAGTTGAGAGCAGCAAGAGAGGGGAAGACCCAGGGGAAATCTACAATAGATTGGGTAGACGTAGAGAAGATGTTTCCACTTGTGGGGGAGTCCAAAACTAGGAGCCATGAATATCAGATAGTCACTAATAAATCTAATAGAGAATTCAGAAGAAACTTCTTTACCCAGAGAGTGGTTAGAATGTGGAACTCACTACCACAAGGAGTAGTTGAGGCGAATAGCATTTATGCATTTAAGGGGAAGTTGGATAAACACGTGGGAGAAAGGAATCGAAGGATATGCTGATAGGGTTTGATGAAGGAGGGTGGGAGGAGTCTCATGTGGAGCAGAAACACCAGCACAGACCAGTTGGGCCGAATGGCCTGTTTCTGTGCTGTAAATTCTATATAATTCCCAGACACTGCTGCTACCAACTCTGGGAGAAAAATCACAGGGGAATAATAAAAATTGAGTGTTTTATTAATTTTTTTAACACTTTAATTTAGTATTGGAGTTTGGGGAAAACAAAGCAGTTTGACTGGGCGGGGCAGTTTGAGGTGGGAGGACATGTGATGAAACTGGCAGGAATACATCCAACCTCAGCTGGTGACCCTCGGTCTGGTCGATCTGCTTCATACCGATAAAGCCAAATGTCACTTATTTTTCCTGTAAATTTTTTTTTAAATTTGAAAATCGCTCCTTGTGAAGCAGAAAAGTAAGTATAAAATGACAATTTGCAGTGTAAAAATACAAAATTTCCCAGAGGCACATGCCCAAGATGCCTTAGAAATGAGCATACCAGTGGGTGTGGCGAGAGGGAGGGTGACATAGGTGATATGGAGAACTTTAAATTTAAGACCTACACCCCTGTGTCTTGCACTGAGGCTCAGGGCCCCCCCCCACCCCACCTCTCCTGGGGCACAGAACCCCTCTCCCCAGGAGCACAGAGAGCCACAGAGCAGCCCTCTCCCCAGAGGCACAGCCCCCCTCTTCCCAGGGCCACAGAGCCCCGTCTTCCCAGGAGCTCAGAGCCCCCTCTCCCCAGGGCCACGGAGCCCCCTCTCCCCAGGGGCACACAGCCCCTCCCCCCAGGGGCACAGCACCCCCCTCTCCCTAGGGGCACAGAGCCTCTCCTTCCCAGGAACACAGAACCCCCTCTCCCCAGGGGCACAAACCCCTCCTCCCCAGGGCCACAGAGCCCCCTCTCCCCAGGATAGAATATGAATAGAAAAGAATATGTAAGTAATCTAGTAAGAAATATAAAAACAGATTGTAAGAGCTTTTACAAGTATGTAAAAAGGAAGAGAGTAGCAAAATTAAACGTTGGTCCCCTAGAGGCTGACACAGGAGAAATTATAATGGGGAATCAGGAAATGGCAGATGCATTAACAAATATGTTGTATCTGTCTTCACAGTAGAAGACACAAAAAGCAGACCAAAATAGTGGGGAACCAAGGGACTAATGAGAGTGAGGAACTTAAAGTAATTATCAGTAGAGAAAAAGTACTTGAGAAACTAATGGGACTAAAAGCTGATAAATCCCCTGGACCTGATGGCCTACATCCGAGGGTTCTAAAAGAGGTGGCTGCAGAGATAGTGGATGCATTGGTTGTGATCTTCCAAAATTCTCTAGATTCTAGAACGATCCCAGCGGATCGGAAGGTACCAAATGTAACCCCGCTCTTCAAGAAAGGAGGGAGAGAGAAAACAAGGAACTACAGGCCAGTTAACCTGACATCGGTCGTTGGGAAAATACTGGAATCAATTATGAAGGAAGTAGTAACAGGGCTCTTAGAAAATCATAATATGATTAGGCAGAGTCAACATGGTTTTATGAAAGGAAATCGTGTTTGACAAATCTATTAGAATTTTTTGAGGATGTAACTAGCAGGGTAGATTAAGGGGAACCAGTGGATGTAGTGTATTTGGATTTTCAAAAGGCGTTCGATAAGGTGCTACATAAAAGGTACACTAGATTAGGCTCATTAGGGTTGGGGGGTAATATATTAGCATGGATAGAGGATTGGTTAATGGACAGAAAACAGAGAGTAGGGATAAACGGGTCATTCTCAGGTTGTCAGGCTGTAGACTAGTGGGGTGCCGCAAGGATCGGTGCTTGGGCCTCAGCTATTTACAATCTATATTAATGACTTAGATGAAGGGACCAAGTGTAATGTATCCAAGTTTGCTGATGATACAAAGCTAAGGTGGGAAAGTAAGCTGTGAGGAAGACACAAAGGGTCTGCAAAGGGATATAGACAGGTTAAGTGAGTGGGCAAGAAGGTGGCAGATGGAGTATAATGTGAGGAAATGTGAGGTTATTCACTTTGGTAGGAAGAATAGAAAAACAGAATATTTGTTAAATGGTGAGAAACTATTAAATGTTGGTGTTCAGACAGTCTCGGGTGTCCTCGTACAAGAAACATAAAAAGTTAGCATACAGGTACAGCATGCAATTATGAAAGCAAATGGCATTTTGGCCTTTATTGCAAGGGGGGTTGGAGTATAAAAGTAAGGAAGTCTTACTACAGTTGTACAGGGCTTTAGTGAAACTTCACCTAGAGTATTGCCTACAGTTTTGGTCTCCTTATCTAAGGAAGGATATACTTGCCTTCGAGGGTGGTACAGTGAGTGTTCAGTAGATTAATTCCTGGGATGAGAGGTTTGTCCTATGAGGAGAGATTGAGTAGAATGGGCCTATACTCTCTGGAGTTTAGAAGAATGAGAGGTGATCTCACATTGAAACATAAAATTATGAGACGGCTTGACAGGGTAGATGCTGAGAGATTGTTTCCCCTGGCTGGAGAGTCTAGAACCTGGGGGCATAGTCTCAGGATAAGGGGTCGGCCATTTAAGACTGAGATGAGGAGGAATTTCTTCACTCAGAGGGTTGTGAATCTTTGGAATTCTCTACTCCAGAGGGCTGTGGATGTTGAATCATTGAGTATATTCAAGGCTGAGATAGATAGATTTTTGGACTCTCGGGGAATCAAGGGATATGGGGATCAGGCAGGAAAGTGGAGTTGAGGTCGAAGATCAGCCATGATGTGATTGAATGGTGGAGCAGGCTCGAGAGGGCCGTATGCCCTACTCCCTACTGTCTTATGTCTTATGTTTCTATGGAACACAGAGCCCCCTCTCCCCAGGGGCTCAGAGCCCCCCCCCCCCCCACCCCACACCCAGGGGCCACAGAGCCTCTCCTTCCCAGAACCGAGAATCCCCCCCTCTCCAGGGGCCACAGAGCCCCCTCTCCCCAGGACCACAGAGCCCCCTCTCCCCAGGACCACAGAGCCTCCTCCCCCCCAGGATCACAGAGCCCCCTCTCCCCAGGACCACAGAGCCCTCTCTCCCCAGGACCACAGAGCCCCCTCTCCCCAGGACCACAGAGCCTCCTCCCCCCCAGGATCACAGAGCCCCCTCTCCCCAGGACCACAGAGCCCCCTCTCCCCAGGGCCACAGAGCCCTCTCTCCCCAGGATCACAGAGCCCCCTCTCCCCAGGACCACAGAGCCCCCTCTCCCCAGGGCCACAGAGCCCTCTCTCCCCAGGGCCACAGAGCCCTCTCTCCCCAGGACCACAGAGGCCCCCTCTCCCCAGGGCCACAGAGCCCTCTCTCCCCAGGGCCACAGAGCCCTCTCTCCCCAGGGCCACAGAGCCCCCCCCCGCTCACCCAGGAACACAGAGCCCCTTGTCCCCAAGGACTCAGAGCCCCCCCCCACCACACCCAGGGGAACAGAGCCTCTCCTTCCCAGGAACCGAGAATCCCCCCTCTCCAGGGCCACAGGCCCCTCTCCCCAGGGCCACAGAGCCCCCTCTGCCCCAGGACCACAGAGCCCCCTCTCCCCAGGACCACAGAGCCCCCTCTCCCAGGGCCACAGAGCCCCCTCTCCCCAGGGCCACAGAGCCCCCTCTCCCCAGGAACACAGAGCTCCCCCTCTCCTTCCCAGGAACCAGAGAACCCCCCTCTCCCCAGGGGCATGAAACCTCTCCTCCCAGGGGCACAGAGCCCCCCCTCCCCAGGGCCACAGAGCCCCTCTCCCCAGGGCCACAGAGCCCCCCTCCCCAGGGGCACAGAGCCCCCCCTCCCCAGGGCCACAGAGCCCCCCCTCCCAGGGCCACAGAGCCCCCTCTCCCCAGGAACACAGAGCTCCCCTCTCCTTCCAGGAACAGAGAACCCCCCCTCTCCCCAGGGGCATGAAACCTCTCCTCCCCAGGGGCACAGAGATCCCTCTCCCCCAGGACCACAGAGCCCCCTCTCCCAGGGCCACAGAGCCCCCTCTTCCCCCAGGGGGCACAGAGATCCCTCTCCCCAGGAACACAGAGCCCCCTCTCCCCAGTGCCCACAGAGCCCCTCTCCCCTGGGCCACAGAGCCCCCCTCTCCCCTGGGCCACATAGCCCCCACTCCCCAGGAACACAGAGCTCCCCTCCCCAGGGCCACACAGCCCCCTCCTCCCCAGGGCCCACACAGCCCCCTCTCCCCAGGGCCACACAGCCCCCTCTCCCCAGGAACACAGAGCCACCCTCCCCAGGAACACAGAGCCCCCTCTCCCCAGGGCCACAGAGCCCCCTCTCCCCAGGGCCACAGAGCCCCCTCTCCCCAGGGCCACAGAGCCCCCTCTCCCCAGGGCCACAGAGCCCCCTCTCCCCAGGGGCTCAGAGCCCCCTCCCCAGGAACACAGAGCCCCCTCCCAGGAACACAGAGCCCCCTCCCCAGGAACACAGGGCCCTCCTCCCCCAGGAACACAGGGCCCTCCTCCCCAGGGCCACAGAGCCCCCTCTCCCCAGGGCCCACAGAAGCCCCCTCTCCTCAGGGGCTCAGAGCCCCCTCTCCCCAGGACCACAGAGCCTCCTCCCCCCCAGGACCACAGAGCCCCCTCTCCCCAGGGCCACAGAGCTCCTCCCCCCCCCAGGACCACGAGCCCCCTCTCCTCAGGGGCTCAGAGTCCCCTCTCCCCAGGACCACAGAGCCCTCTCTCCCCAGGGCCACAGAGCCCCCTCTCCCCTGGGCCACATAGCCCCCACTCCCCAGGAACACAGAGCTCCCCTCCCCAGGGCCACAGAGCCCCTCTCCCCAGGGCCACAGAGCCCCCTCTCCCCAGGGCCACAGAGCCTCCTCCCCCCCCCCAGGACCACACGAGCCCCCTCTCCTCAGGGGCTCAGAGCCCCCTCTCCCCACAGGGCCACAGAGCCCCCTCTCCCCAGGGCCACATAGCCCCCACTCCCCCAGGGCCACAGAGCCTCCTCCCCCCCCCCAGGACCACGAGCCCCCTCTCCTCAGGGGCTCAGAGTCCCCTCTCCCCCAGCCTGACCCCTCTCCAAGGCCTCTCCCCTGGGCCACAGAGCCCCCTCTCCCCTGGGCCACATAGCCCCCACTCCCCAGGAACACAGAGCTCCCCTCCCCAGGGCCACACAGCCCCCTCTCTCCAGGGCCACACAGCCCCCTCTCCCCAGGGCCACACAGCCCCCTCTCCCCAGGAACACAGAGCCACCCTCCCCAGGAACACAGAGCCCCCTCTCCTCAGGGGCTCAGAGCCCCCTCTCCCCCAGGGCCACAGAGCCCCCTCTCCCCAGGGCCACAGAGCCCCCTCTCCTCAGGGGCTCAGAGCCCCCTCTCCCCAGGACCACAGAGCCTCCTCCCCCCCAGGACCACAGAGCCCCCTCTCCCAGGGCCACAGAGCCTCCTCCCCCCCCCAGGACCACGAGCCCCCTCTCCTCAGGGGCTCAGAGTCCCCTCTCCCCAGTGCCCACAGAGCCCCCCTCTCCCCTGGGCCACAGAGCCCCCTCTCCCCTGGGCCACATAGCCCCCACTCCCCAGGAACACGAGCTCCCCTCCCCAGGGCCACACAGCCCCCTCTCCCAGGGCCACACAGCCCCCTCTCCCCAGGGCCACACAGCCCCCTCTCCCCAGGAACACAGAGCCACCCTCCCCAGGAACACAGAGCCCCCTCTCCTCAGGGGCTCAGAGCCCCCTCTCCCCAGGGCCACAGAGCCTCCTCCCCCCCCCCAGGACCACGAGCCCCCTCTCCTCAGGGGCTCAGAGTCCCTTCTCCCCAGTGCCACAGAGCCCCCCTCTCCCCTGGGCCACAGAGCCCCCTCTCCCCTGGGCCACATAGCCCCCACTCCCCAGGAACACAGAGCTCCCCTCCCCAGGGCCACACAGCCCCCTCTCCCCCAGGGCCACACAGCCCCCTCTCCCCCAGGGCCACACAGCCTCCTCTCCCCAGGAACACAGAGCCACCCTCCCCAGGAACACAGAGCCCCCTCTCCCCAGGGCCACACAGCCCCCTCTCCCCAGGGCCACACAGCCCCCTCTCCCCAGGGCCACACAGCCCCCTCTCCCCAGGGCCACACAGCCCCCTCTCCCCAGGAACACAGAGCCCCCTCTCCCCAGGGCCACAGAGCCCCCTCTCCCCAGGGCCACAGAGCCCCCTCTCCCCAGGGGCTCAAAGCCCCCTCTCCCCAGGGGCTCAGAGCCCCCTCCCCAGGAACACAGAGCCCCCTCCCCAGGAACACAGAGCCCCCTCCCCAGGAACACAGAGCCCTCCTCCCCAGGAACACAGGGCCCTCCTCCCCTGGGCCACATAGCCCCCACTCCCCAGGAACACAGAGCTCCCCTCCCCAGGGCCACACAGCCCCCTCTCCCCAGGGCCACACAGCCCCCTCTCCCCAGGGCCACACAGCCCCCTCTCCCCAGGGCCACACAGCCCCCTCTCCCCAGGAACACAGAGCCACCCTCCCCAGGAACACAGAGCCCCCTCTCCCCAGGGCCACACAGCCCCCTCTCCCCAGGGCCACACAGCCCCCTCTCCCCAGGGCCACACAGCCCCCTCTCCCCAGGGCCACACAGCCCCCTCTCCCCAGGAACACAGAGCCCCCTCTCCCCAGGTACACAGAGCCCCCTCTCCCCAGGGCCACAGAGCCCCCTCTCCCCAGGGCCACAGAGCCCCCTCTCCTCAGGGCCACAGAGCCCCCTCTCCCCAGGGGCTCAGAGCCCCCTCTCCCCAGGGGCTCAGAGCCCCCTCTCCCCAGGGGCTCAGAGCCCCCTCTCCCCAGGGGCTCAGAGCCCCCTCTCCCCAGGGGCTCAGAGCCCCCTCCCCAGGAACACAGAGCCCCCTCCCCAGGAACACAGAGCCCTCCTCCCCAGGAACACAGGGCCCTCCTCCCCAGGGCCACAGAGCCCCCTCTCCCCAGGGCCACAGAGCCCCCTCTCCCCAGGACCACAGAGCCTCCTCCCCCCCAGGGCCACAGAGCCCCCTCTCCCCAGGACCACAGAGCCTCCTCCCCCCCAGGACCACAGAGCCCCCTCTCCCCAGGGCCACAGAGCCTCCTCCCCCCCCCCCAGGGCCACAGAGCCCCCTCTCCCCAGGGCCACAGAGCCCCCTCTCCCCCAGGGCCACAGAGCCTCCTCCCCCCCAGGGCCACAGAGCCCCCTCTCCCCAGGACCACAGAGCCTCCTCCCCCCCAGGACCACAGAGCCCCCTCTCCCCAGGGCCACACAGCCCCCTCTCCCAGGACCACACAGCCCCCTCTCCCAGGACCACACAGCCCCCTCTCCCAGGACCACAGAGCCCCCTTGCCCCCTCTCCCAGGGGCTCAGAGCCCCCCCCCCCTCCCCAGGGGCACAGTCACGATTGGTGGAATGGGTTTCAGAATTTATAAAGTTAGTTCTGTCCAAGTTGCATCACCAGTCCCTTCCAGGAGAGGGAGCTGTATTCCAACAGCTGATGGGAGGGAGGACCTTCAGGCCAGGAGCCATTGGTGTGCAGCATGTTCCAGGGGCACATTTCAATAACACTTTGCAGCTGCACACCTTAATTAAGGGGGCAAATGCAAAACAGGCCAGCTGTGTAAAACCAGGAAACATATCACTGAGAGAACAATATCCCGCAAATCCAGTATTTATCACAGTACTTGAGATAAACAAGTGGAGTAAAGGAATGAATTCGAGATCTTATTTTCTCCCCTCATGCTGAGTGCAGTGTCATTAGAGATGACAGCCCCTCTGACAGTACCTCACCCTTGGCCATTCCTCATGAGCGCAGACACTGAGGCTATTCAACCTCAGGGGTCATCACAGCTCAGCCCCCACCTGATGTCCACACAGGCTCGGTCATCGGAGAGTGACCAGGAGCTGGCCGAGGGGCAGTCAGATCATGTGGCTGACACCCGCTAACTCAGCACGGACCAGAAGTCGGCCCTGGAACCTTCTTGGTCTGTGTACCTCGCTGGGCAGTGCATTTCCACACGGAGTCATTAGGGCAAGGCAACATCAATCTGATCTTTTAAATAAACGTGCATCTCATCCTGACCCCAACATTATTCCTGTAAACCATCCTTTCACATCAAAGACATGAGGACAGCTCCTTCTGGGCTCCAGAGAATGACAATATGTCTTCAAAAGTACGAACTTGATGTTGTCCACAAGAGGTGAGGTGATATTTCTTGCTGTCACACTTAGCAGAGTGTATCTACCTCATAGGTCCAGAAAGCTTGACAACGAGGAAACCATGACAATTGCCCCCTGTTCAGAAACCGAAATAGCAATGATATGTTGCAATCCACCACCGGTGCACCATGGCTGCAGTCTGCACAACTTGCAGGATGCACTGCAGCAACTCACCAAGATTACTTTGAGAGCATCTCCCAGCCCCGCGACCTCTACTACTGAGATGGTCGAGAACAGCTGTCTCATGGGAACACCGTCATCTTAAAGTTCCCCTCCAAATCACACACCGTGCCGATTTGGACATATACCTGCATTCCTTCATCGTCGCTGGGCCAAAATCATGAAACTCCCTACCTAACACCACTCTGGGAAAACCTTCACCACATGGACTGCAATGGTTCAAGTAGAAGGCCCACCATCACCTTCTCTGGGCAACTAGAAATTGTCAATAATTGTTGGCCTTGCCAGTGTCGCCCACATCCCGAGAACAATTAAAATAATACTTGCCCCAATCTGAGGATGACTAAGATTCAGCATGTTACTGGTGTAGAGGAAGATTTTTAAATGTTGAGAATGATAATTAGCACAGAATAGCCTGACACAGAAGTGTCACCCCAGATTGCCATGCATTTCAACCGGAATAGCAATAATATGGGCATGAACTCAGAATACAGGATGGACTTTTAACCATGGAGATTGAATGGTTATAACACTCCATGTGACAGCAGAGCTCACTCAAGTCAATTCAGAACCCAGTGTGAGCTTTGGAGAGCATGGGGAGTCATTTACCGGTCTCTGGTGAACAAGGACATAGAGACCTGTGTATCAAGGGGGTGATGTGTGCCAGCAGCAAAATGAATAGGTTATTAGCCACCAAATACCAGAAAAGGCCTAGAAGAGAAAAAGGGGGGATCTGTTTAAGATGAATGGAAGAAACTCTCTTATATATTCTGACTATTAATCTGATTTCTTTGAAATAGATAAATGAAAAAAAAGGAAAGAAGTTATAGCGAGGATGAAAGTTCCTTTTGCACGCTATGGTAATCCAAACGAGGTTCTATCAGACAATGAGGGACCATTTAACTCAAGGGACCTTCAACAGCTTGAACAGTAAGAGTTCGTACACGTCACCAGCTCACCAAGGTATCCACACACAAACGGCAAGGCAGAGAACGCTGTTAAAATTGCACTCTTAGAAAAAGCACACGGGTCTGGCACTGACCCTTACCTCACTCATCTTGACTGGTAAAGACTGCAGGAGGGCATAGATGGGTGAGCAGAATGGGCAGATAGGTGAGAGGTGGAACAACAACAACTTGCAGGAAAACATTCCAAGGCACTTCGGTTACAGTTCACTTTAGATAAAATATGAAGCAACACATTTTTGAAGGTTAAACAGAGAAAGGAAATCCACCTTAAATGGTAAGATTTTGAATAGAGAAGCAGAGGGACCTTGATACACAGGTCATTAAAGGCGCCAGCACAAGTAGATAAGGCCATTAAAAAGGCAAACGGAATCCTTGATTGTGTATCTATAGGTGTAGAATACAAAAGTAAAGAGCTAATGTTGAATTTGTACAAGATCTTAGTTAGAGTATTGTGACTAGTTCTGGGTACAGGGAGGATATAAAAGTAATGGAAAAGGTACAGCATAGATTCACTAGGGTCTTACCAGGGATTAGGGGTCACAGTTATGAAGAGAGACATAAGATAGGCCTTTTTTTCACTGGTAACTCAAGTTACATCGAAACTACAGCACAGAAACAGGCCATTCGGTCCAATTGGTCTATACTGGCATTTATGCTCCACATGAGCCTCCTCCCTCCCTACTTCATCTCACCCTATCAGAATATCCTTCTATTCCTTTCTCCCTCATGTGCTTATCTAGTTTCCCCTTAAATGCATCTATACTATTCACCTCAACTACTCCTTGTGGTAGTGAGTTCTACATTCTAACCACTCTCTGGGTAAAGAAGTTTCTCCTGAATTCCCTGTTGGATTTATTAGCGACTATTTTATATTTGTGACCTGTAGTTTTGGACTCCCCCACAAGTGAAAACATTTTCTCTACGTCTACTCTATCAAACCCTTTCATTGTCTTAAAGACCTCTATCATGTCATCCCTCAGCCTTGTCTTTTCTAGAGAGAAGAGCCCCAGCCTGTTCAGCCTTTCCTGATAAGAATATCCTCTCTGATATCATCCTTGTGAATCTTTTTTGCACCCTCTCCAACCTTTTTATAATATGGAGACCAGAACTGTGCACAATACACCAAGTGTGGTCTAACCAAGCTTCTATACAAGTTTAACATAACAGAAGGTTTAAGGTGAACTGACAGAGGTCTTCGAGTTAAGAAGAGTTATTTTAGGGTGAACTGTGATATGTTGTTTCCACTGGTCAGGGTAAGTCACTGGCAGTAATGAGAGGGCACATATTAAGATAATTTTAATGGCGAGGATAACTGTCTTTATACAGGTGATTAGAATGTGGGATCCCCTGTCACACTGTTGAAGAAGCACAGCCCGCAAATTATTTCAAAAGTGAATTAGAATAACTGCTTGAAAACAAAGGAACATTGAAGGATATGGGGAGTGGCGATTGGGAATAGACTGAGTGACTCGTACAAAAAAACACTACCACAGACTTTATGGTCTGTTTCTGTGCTGTGACGTCCCGTGATTCTTTACTGTGTCCAAACCCCAGAAGAGCGCCCCCTTGCTGCGCCGACCGGTGTGACATTTTCCCGTTTCCCACACTGGCCATCCTGAGGGTTGGGTGAGATTGCCAGTTTGCATTGAGTTGTGGGCAGTTTTTTAACCCCGTTGGTCTGCAGTGATTATAATTGTGACGTGCCCCATACCCAAACCATTCAGTTGTCCCTACAGCCGAAAGACTAGACTTGTGTTGATATACCCCGAATCCAATCCATTCGGGTGTCCTTCCAGCCAGCAGACGTTCACCCCCTTGGTCTGAGCTAGCATCCTGAGATGTGAACTGGCAGGAAGTTATTACGAAAAGTTGTATTGTTGAGGAGGACAAGTTTTTCAATTTATCTGTTCTGAGCAATTTTCTTTGGCCATAGCAGAATTCTATTCCCATAATACTTCAACCGGTTGACAGACATGGAAGGGAATGCAACATCAGTGCTGAGATGTATATTACACATCTAGGAGCTGTCAGGATACAGATTGTGTGAGGCTGAGTGATTGATGGTGGAGACAGAAGCCAAAACAGCACAAACATATTGCAATGGAAAGAATTCACTGCAACTTGGCAACACTTTATCCTTCGCTCCCTGGTATGTACCTGAGCCTGCGGTAGTCCCGGGTTCGATCCTGGCATGTAACCAGCTGACAGATCTCAGCTGGGGGTGCTCCGGTTGGCCTCAGTGCCCCTGGGTTATGGGGGGGGGGAAATCAGCCACAATTCCCGCCCCTGATTGCCATCTGGTGACCCCTGCCCCACGATCATGTGGGTGGTCACCGGGTATGGGACAGGATTGGGCTCCTAATGGTGAAGTAATCTGCCAACACTCACCATGAAGAACAAAAGAAGGACTTGCATTTATAAAGCAACTTTCTCAACTTCAGGATGTCTCAAAGCATTTCACAGCCAGTGAAGTACTTTTGAAGTGTAGTCACTGTTGTAATGTGGGCAATGCCAATTTGCACACAGCAAGGTCCCACAAATAGCTATGAAATTATGACCAGATAATCTGTTTTAATGATGTTGGTTAAGGGATATATATTGGCCAGGGGATATATATTGGCCAGGGCACCAGGGACACCTCCCCTGCTCTTCTTCAAAATAGTGCTATGGGATTGTTCATGTCCACCTGAGAGGGCAGATGGGGCCTCGGTTTAATGTCTCCTCCAAAAGACAGCACCTCCAAATGTGCAACACAGCACTGGTGCCAGCCTGGATCATGTGCTCAAGTCTCTGGAGTGGGGCTTGAACCCACAACCTTCTAACTCAGAAGTAACAGTGCTACCCACTGAGCCACAGCTGACGTTCAGCGAAGGCTCACATGTGGAGTATGGACAGTCGGGCGGTGGTATCTGTAGAACCGTAAAACAAAGAGTCAACAGCTTCAGTTGAGGAGGCGAACAATTTGTGATGTTACTAACACAGGCCTGTGAGTCTCGTAACGGCAAGTTCCTAATCTCGGGGGAGGGTGAAGAGCGAGAGAGAGAAGGGACACACCAAATGGAGGCCATGGTACTTCCTCTGTATCAGACAGTCACCTCTCTCCAGTGGGTCCCCCTCCATACCAGTGTTTTTTGACTGAGGTGTCTGAAAATTTCTATAATGTAAACCAAACACCAAAAGTGTTCAGAGTTTAAGAGGCTGAACATTTCCTTTCAGTTCAGTGGGTCTTCGTGGTGACTGAGGAGGAGAGAGGCAAATCGGTGTCCTTATGGGACACCCCACCAAAAGCGAGTGGTGTGTGGGCACGGAAGCACCAAGTAGGTAAAATGTGGCGGTCGACGGGCGGCAGCTGTAACTTGTCAAAAATTGCCGTCAGTGCCATTGGGGGACTTGAAGAGGAACTTGATGACCTCTGAGTTGACCTGTAGAACACTGAGAACAAAGTCCATGAAGTTAAAAAAAAACCTTACAATTAAACTCACTACAGTCTTACTTATTTCACATCCATACTCTCCGAAACAAATGGTTCAAAAACATTCGACTTACAGCAGTTCCCTGTGTTTTTTTGTTAAAAGTCCCTCTCATATTTAGTAGGGTGGGCATTTTGGAGTCAGGTTTCCAAACAGTCAGTCTCACCCTGTCGGTCATTTAGTCCAGCAGCACAAGCAAGATCATGATTCAGAAATTATTTGAGGGATATGGATCCTACTCCAGCTAAGGTTGATCATTTCTCTGATTGTAAAAAATGTAGTTAGGATTAATGTACAGATGAGCAACAGAACTGAATAAGAACATAAAGCATTTGAAGAGAACAGGCTATTCCCCCCATCAAATCTGGACCTTCCACTGTCTGTGGCTATACCCTACCCACTTAATTTTCTGGGAAAAGGTTTTGCTTCCCCAAAGGTCATCTGACATAATCCGGAATATTGGCCCATTCCCACTATTTCAATCCTGGCCTGCTTTCCGTCACACGACAAATCCCCCTTCACATGCTGCCGGGGTAGAGCATCTCGTGGAGCGTCTCATCACCTCAACTTGTACCCAGCCCGAGAACCACCAATCCTGGATCACGAGCCAATCGTCCAGCTCCTTCTTAATTTCAAGTGCTATTGTTGGGAGTTGGTTCCACATTCCCCTTCTCTATGTGGGGCGGTGGGGGGGGGGAGAGGAGAGGGGAAAGTGTTTCTGGTCTTTATGTTCATTTTAACGCAGTACCCTCCAGTAATGTTGGACAGGGTTAAAAGAAAATCAGTGATTATCTCCATTTCAATAACATAAAGGGCTCCAAACTCTTGCTTATAATCACCATTACGTTTAAATTCCTTCATCCTGGTCTGTGCTGATCTCAAGGCAGGGTGATGACCATTGACTTTAGTGTCCTTGAGAAAGGAGAAGAGAAAGCAGCTGCTCCTGGTCACTATCTAAGAACCCCATACTGGAAGTGGGCATGTGTGGGTGGTGGGTGAAGCCGAGATGGGGTTCAGCTCCACATCCTAACCCTACACCCGCTGTGTAATGGTCACTTGGGTGAGGCGTTAGAGGGTGAAAGGCACCTGTTAAATCCTATCCCAAAAGCTCCTTCGGGGGACAGGAGGGAGAAAAGTTGGCAATAAAGAGAAAAAAAACTTCATTCCTTTAGTCTTTCATTGAATAAAACCAGCCTTGGAGTCAGAGTTTCAGTGTCAAACATCTTTATTTGTATTAATACAGAGCTAGTACTGTATGAAATTAATTTACGTACAAAACCTCAGGAAAGAAAAACACCCAAAGGGATCAGCAGTAGCCACACAAGACAACAAAGTAAGTGTTTCCCAATGTTGTCATTTACAGGAACACAAAACAGTTGTACTCAAAACGTCACAATTCAGTCAAAGCTTTAGAACAGAATGAACACAAGCCAGAATCATGGCTCCAATCATTGTGATCTTACAGAAATCCTTCCCCAGATACACAGCTCAAATCTCCAATCCAACTGGAGTGGGAGGTCTTTCTAAGCTGGTTCTTTTTGAATGGGTAACCCGGGTTGGGCAGTGTGGACTTCTGTGCTCAGCCAAAGAGTTGTGTTCAGAGTGCACAACTGGGGGGGAGGGGGTGGGGGAGTGGACCATCTCATTCTTAAGCTTGTTCAAAGTCTCTTTCCCAAGTGTCTGGTTTAGTCTGTTTCCCCATCCTATAATCCATTTATGCAATCGGTCTAAATGCAAACGGAGAAGCCAGTTCTACTGTTTGGCTGCGTTGAACATAACAAAAGCCGGACAGGATGCTCTATGGTAACACTAGGGACCCGCTGAAAGAGCAGAGCAGATGGTGACATGAGAAAGGACCTATCCTCACACAAGGTACGTTTGTGTTGTATCTCCCACAAAGGCCACCTCCATACCATTGCCATTAGGTGTCCTATTTAAGCCTTGCCTGTGCTCGAAAGCTGCTTGATGCAGGTTAATAGTTGCTCCCTAAGAGAGGAGGGTACCATTTGCAGTAATGTTAAGAAGGAGATGTCTGCATTGTTGAATGCGTCATAACTAATGTTGCAATCTTACCTCGAATAATCTACCCAGCATACAAGTATAACACAAAGTTGGACTTCTGCTACCAATACCTGGGCTGTCATTTTCAGGGAGGTGACTGAATAGACAAATATCGCACCCCACCTCATTTACCAGGCACAAGTTGCAATAGTCACTGCCGCTAAGTCAGAAGCAGTTAGAAGCTTTTAGATGAGGAAATAGATATCACTGGGAGTCTGTTCCAAATTCTCCTGCTCTAAGGGGGAAGTGGGGAGAGGAAAGAGTTTCTGGTCTTTATATTCCCTCATCGTTTTCACATATGAAATTGAACTCTACCCTCATGGGGGTACATTAATTATTACAAATAACACTGACAGCCCATTAAACATGCACGGGATGAGATAGCAGACTGTAGAGATTGTCACAGTTGCTGTCCATCAGTATGAGACTCGTAATTCATAACGGACAGAAGAAGCACCAGGGAGACTGAGAATCTGAAATAAACATACAAAACGACACAGCAAATATGTCAGAATCTGAAAGGGACAGGTTAACGTTTGGAAAGAAGACTCCTCATCGGAGCAGGTCGGGGGAGGCAGGAGAAACCTCTTTGTAGGACTGATTATCAGCTCTGAGAAAGCATCACCACCCAAAAGGTTAACCTGTCTACTCTTTTTCAGATGCTGAATGGCCTGCTGTGTCAGCACATTTCATGCTTTTATTTCATATCAGAAAGAATGCTTGTGACTCAGCACAACTAGAGTGGGATCCTATTCCAGTAGTAGTGGTAGGTTAGAGACTCCCTATTCTAGGCTGATAGTTAGGCGACAAAGAGTAGGGGTAAAGGCAACGTTCTCTGATTGGCGGGTTGTGACAAGTGGTCTTCCCCAGGGACCTGTACTGGGGCCTCAGCTTTTTACCATATTTATTAATGACTTGGGTGAAGGAATAGAGAGTTGTATATCCAAGTTTGCAGATGACACAAAGTTAGGAGGCAAAGTGGTGTGAATGGGAGGATGAAGTTACAAAGGGACAAATATAGATTAAGTGAGTGAGCAAAACTATTGCAGATGGAGTTCAACGTAGGGAAGTGTGAGGTCCTCCACGTTAGATTCGAGAAAGACAAATCGGAATATTTTCTTAACGGTGAGAGACTAGAAGCTGTGGAGAAGCAAAGGGATTTGAGTGTCCATGTACATAAATCACTAAAAGCTAGTGCAAAGGTACAACAGGTAATCAAAAAGGCTAATGTAATATTGGTCTTTATCTCAAGGGGATTGGAATTCAAAGGAGAAAGTTATGCTTCAGTTGTACAGAGCCTTGGTCAGACCCCATCCGGAGACTGCGTTCAGTTTTGGTCAGTGCACCTCAGGAAGGGTATATTAGCCTTGGAGGGGGTTCAGCGCAGATTCACTGCTTAAAGGGCTAAATTATGAGGTCAGGTCGCATAGACTTGCCTTGTGTTCCCTTGAGTGTTGAAGGGTGCGGGGTGATCTAATCGAGGTGCTAAAATGATAATTGAATTTGATAGCGTAGATACAGAGAAACTATTTCTTCTGGTGGGGAATCCAGAACAAAGGGAGCTTAACCTCAAAATGAGAGCTACGCCATTCAGGAGTGAAATCAGGAGGTATTTTTCACACAAAGGATTGTGGAAATCTGGAACTCGCTCCCCCAACAGGCTGTGGAAGCTGGATCAATTGAAATTTTCAAAATTGAGATTGACAGATTTTAGTTGGATAAGGGTATCAAGGGATATGGAGCAAAGGCGGGTAATTGGAGTTGAGGTACAGATTAGCCATGATCTAATTTTTTTTTATTCGTTCATGGGATGTGGGCGTCGCTGGCGAGCCCAGCATTTATTGCCCATCCCTAATTGCCCTTGAGAAGGTGGTGGTGAGCCGCCTTCTTGAACCGCTGCAGTCCGTGTGGTGACGGTTCTCCCACTGTGCTGTTAGGGAGGGAGTTCCAGGATTTTGAATAGTGGAACAGGCTTGAGGGGCTGTAAGGCCTACTTCTGTTCCTCTGTTCAAAATCAGGACACCATTGTTCCCAGGAGCTGCAGCCACTGTGCACTGAGGTGAGAAGATTTCAGCCAAGGCTGAGATAGCAAGAATCTAGGACAGAGACTCCTGGTGGGTCAGGCTAGTATTTGTGTGTAACAGTGGGAAAAGAAACCTTAACATGCAATGGCACTTGCATCTCTTCTATCATCAATTCAGTTTAATTTTTACCCTTCAAGTCATTATCCTTGGATGACAAATGGTTATTCAGGGGATTTTTATTAAACATCTTGTTACTGAGTTAGAACTTATTACAAACAAATAATATCATGACTACAAAAACAAAAGTGAATCAAACGAAACTTGCAAGGACGAATGTGAGTACAGAAGTCACCCCATCAGAACCAGCGTGGAAAGAGGACGTACAGGGAATGATCTCTGTGTGAACAGAACGATTAAAACTGCAAACATCGCTCGACAGCATCATCCAGAATTTTTACAAGAGTACATGGAACAATCTTGCAACAGGTCAGTCGGATTGTGGAGGCTGCATTTTAAATCCGTAATATCCGGATCCCATCTCCTCCATTGGGATGCTCTGTTTTGTGTATGTCTGCCCAGATCAATAGGCCATTTTGACACATACTTGACTGCCAACCAGGTTATGGTCGGGTTGCCAACCCTCCAGGATTACCCTGGAGTTTCCAGGAATTAAAGGTTAATCTCCAGGACACTGCTGCGAGCAACTCAGGAGAAAAATCATGGGGGCATTAAAAAAAATTGTTTTTTTCCCCCATTTTCTTTGAACACTTCTGATTATTAGTTATAAAAATATTGGAGATGGGAATAAAGGCTGTTTGACCGGGCGGGGCGGTTGGAGGCGGCAGGTCATGTGATGAAATCTCCAGGAAGACGTTCAACCAGAGTTGGCAACCCTATGGAGATCTATCCAAGTCAGGGTACACTGGCAAATCTCTGGGCTGATGCACTGGGCCCAGGACAGGCATTCAGTTACTGATTAAAACATGGGGCGGGGGATGGGGGGGGGGAGAGAAAGCCCAGGCTCAAGTACTCTTAATGGACAATTCAATGCCACCTTACAGAAGCAAGCTTTCTCAGAGCACCACTGATTCAACAAGAATCCATGGACAGGATTCAGGCCACAGGAGGCCCAGATAAGTGAGATTTAAAACTTTTTTAAAGGTTCCTTGTGGGCTAGGAGAGACGGGGCACCTCCCCTGCCTCAAGTCTCCCCCCACCTCCCCCGATCGTGAACCTTCCTGATCCCTCCACTCCTTACTTACGTTGCCGGGGACTGTTGCTGTGGACCCCCTGACCTCCCACCACCGCCCCCTCCCCCAACGAATTTTGACTCCCGCCCACCAGCGGTGATGCTACCCCCACCTTGCCTTGGGAGAGAGTCAACGTCGGGAAATGCTAATGAGGCCTGGGAGTTAAAATCTCCGAGGCCACACACTTCTGGGGTCGGGGTGGAGGGGCGGGGGAGTTCGTCATCCACTTTGACCCCCGCACTCCCGATTCCTGCCCTGAGTTAAAATCTGGGCCTGGGTATCCTGGAGACTCTCTGGGGTTGTCAACTCTCCAGGATTAGTCTCAAGGAATTAAAGATTAATCTCCAGGACACTGCTATGAGCAACTCCGGGAGAAAAATCATCGGGTTATTAAAATTTGTTTTTGTTTCATTTTCTTTGAACACTTTTATTTACTAGTTATAAAAATACTGAAGATGGGGGAAAAAAGGCTCTTTGACTGACAGTCAAGAATCATCCAATCGGGTAATGAAGAGTCTGTTCGCTTTCCAATTGGCCGTGAGAAGGCGGTGCACCATGTTGGGCGACCAATGGCGGGAGTGAGGGGGTGGGGCAGTTGGACGCGGGCGGTCACGTGATGAAATCTCCAGGGATACATCCAACCAGAATTGGCGACCCTGGGCCTCTCTGGGTGGGATTGCCAATTTAAGCACCAATCGATGACGAATTAGGCCCCTATTTTGTGGGAGCTGGGCAAGAGTGCACAAACTCATTTTACATAGGACCAGCGCAGTCAGCAGAGTACGGAGAATGCTGTTCTATCGATCTGGGCTGTGTCGTGATCTATTCTTTAAATAGTTCTATTCCAAGCGCTTTTTGTAAAAATAGCTGAATGATCTCTGATTGGTCAACATTTACTCGTACTCCAAATGTTTGCGGGAAGTAGACCCAAAGTTTCTTATACCAAAGGCGTGCCCCGAAAATATCGCCAGCCAACAAGCTTTGGGTGGGGGGAGCTGGGGGGGGGGAGGGGAAGAGCCACAAGCTAAAACACGCACTTCAAAACTTTTAAAAAATGAACTTAAAGGAGCCAACACTGAACAGTATAGTACATTCAAATATACATAAAACATGTGCTCTGATTCTACATCTCCTCCTCCTCCATGGTGTCACCTTACATAGTCTACAGCACAGAAACAGGCCATTCGGCCCAACTGATGATTACAACCAAGAACACAGTGATGTTGAAACAAGAGAGCAACCTTATTCAGAGAAGTTATTACATTTTAGAGATGGAAACTGTGGGCCAATTTGTTTAAAAAAAAACTTTAAAATGGAAATCCTTAAGAAGGCCACAGCAAACACCTCGTCACATTTTTAGTAACTCAACTGCAAGCATTGTTGTTCAATGCTTTGGCTCCTTGGCTGGTGTACTGAGATACCCTGGTATTATCCAGGAGAATATTTACCACACTGTAACATAGCGTTACAGAATCTGTTTACGAGTATCATTGAAAATCTTCAGTCTGCGTGTCTGTAATATCTTTACGATTGTTACAAGTCATTGCTGAGTCCGTGCTGACTACATGACATCTGGGACCAATCATATCATGGGGGGGGGGGGGAGTTTACACCCCATTTTTGGCACCATGATAGTTCCTGGTTGCCCTCTCTTACCCTAAACCCTGGGTATTTTACTTGCTCGGCTCTTTACCTGGCCCTTCCCCCCCATTCAGTGCTACTGCTCTGCTACACGGTTTCACCAACACTGATGCCCTCCCCAAGATCTCCAGTTCCCACTACCTACCTCCCAGGGTTATCCCAGGCGCTCCACTCTGTGGTGTGCTGATGTTACACTGGCAGAGAAAGTCTTTGACTAGTGGCCCTCCAGTCGTGTATAGTTCGGATCAGTAGAGAAGTCCAGCACTGGCTGAGAATCACTGGTGGGAGAAAGAGTTAAATACAAGCATTTGACTCAAATATTGCCCAGCACTGCACTAGTTTTCCAGGCTTTGCCCTACACAGAATTTAAGACAAAACAGTACAGAAGGAGGCCATTCAGCCCACCGTGCCTGTGCCAGTGTAACACAACATTGAGCCAAACTTGCATAGTAAGGTACTGTCAATATAATGCATGAATCTATGCTCGAGAAGGGACAGAGAGCTTATTAGAGCAGCAGACAATCAGCTGTAAATAGGTGGATAGTCACCATCCCTTTATTACCATTATTAATTGTAGAGCTTGCTGCATGGCCCCTTTAAGACCACGTGCTGTGAGCTTTTGAAGTAACAAGCCATTGCTGAGTCCTTGTGTAGTTGTACAGAGCTCTGGTTAGACGCCATCTGGAGAACTGCATTAAGTTCTGGGCACCGCACCTCAGGAAGGACATACTGGCCTTGGAGGGGGTGCAGCGCAGATTCCCCAGAATGATACCAGGGCTTAGAGGGTTAAATTATGAGGACAGGTTGCATAGACTAGGCTTGTATTCCCTCGAGTATAGAAGATTAAGGGGTGATCTAATTGAGATGCTCAAGGCGATTAAAGGATTTGATAGGGTAGGTAGAAAGTATTTCCTCTGGCGGGGAGTCCAGAACATTGGGGGCATAACCTTAAAATTAGAGCTAGGCCGTTCAGGGGTGATGTCAGGAAGAACTTCATCACACAAAGGGTGGTGGAAATCTGGAACTCTCTCCCCCACAAAGGGTCAATTGAAAATTTCAAAACTGAGATTGATGGATTTTTGTTATTAAGAGTTACGGAACTGAGGCGGGTAAATGAAGTTAAGATACAGATCAGCCAAGATCTAACTGAATGGCGGAACAGGCTCGAGGGGCGGAATGGCCTCCTCCTGTTCCTATGTTCCTTCCCTGTTAGTTTTCCCCCTCCTGAAGCCGTGGGCCCCTTTCCGAATGAAGCTTCAAGGATCATTGGTTGCTCCTCCAGGATCTCATCACCCACATGTGCGCTTCCATCACTGGATGGCAATCAGGAGAGGGGACCCCCTCCCCCCACTAACCCAGGGGGTACTGAGGGGCAATCGGTGCGCCCCCCCACCTTTACTGCCAGACTGGGGAATCCGGGGACCTCCCTGCTCTGTACAGTTCAGCTAGTCATCGTCTGAACTAGCTAAACCACCAGCAGAAAAGCAGAGTTTATTAGGAACTACCAACTACGTGCTGAAAACAGACTTCATTTCTGAGCAATATGTGCAGCACCAAGCAAGCTGTCAGCAAGGGGGCGAGCAGTCCCATTACTTAAAGAAAGAAAGAACTTGCATTTATATAGCGCTTATCATGACCTAAGGATGTCCCAAAGTGTTTTACAGCCAATGAAGTACTTTTTGAAGTGTAGTCACTGTTGTAATGTAGGAAACGCGGCAGCCAATATGCGCACAGCAAGATCCCACAAACAGCAATGAGATAAACGACCTGATAGTCTGTTTTTTTAGTGATGTTGGTTGAGGGATAAATATTGGCCAGGACACCGGGTAGAACTCCCCCACTCTTCTTTGAAATAGTACCATGGGATCTTTTACGTCCACCTGAGAGGGAAGACGGGGCCTCGGTTTAACGTCTCATCCGAAAGACGGTACCTCCGACAGTGCAGCACTCCCTCAGTGCTGCACTAGAGTGTCAGTCTAGATTATGTGTTCAAGTTCTAGAGTAAGGAGCTCTCGATACCTTTGTCTTTTTTGTTTCATGCAGCAGCTCTGAACACATGGAGGAGGCGGTGATGCTCAAATAAGAAACAAGACGATTAAAAACGTTTTTTTTTGTAAAGTGTTACATTCTCTCTTCACACCTATTTTTGAAAATGTCCCCGGTCCCCTACAAACCGAGAATGGTCAGCATTGAAAAAAAAACTCACGGGGACCGGGAAAAAAATTTACAGCTATAATACAAGTGGGAAATCGATCCTCCCAAGCACAGTCGAATTCCAAGAAAGGAAGAGGCGGAGTCATCGGAAAAAGGCAGTGCGCGGACTGGAGCCGAGGGTGAGTAGACATCAAACCTTCTGGAGGATCTCTGGGCTCTGCCTTGTTGAGCGGAGTCGATGAAAGCTGCAACTGCCTCTTCGCTTCTTATCTTGTTTGTTGTCTGGTTTCCCTGTCGTCTGTTATTCACTGAAAACACAAGAGAGACGTTGACAGTCGAGGAATGGAAGTTTTACATGTGACGGAGAGAGAGAGAGTGAGGGAAAGTGAGAGAAAAAACAGAGATGAAGATACTTCTGTGCCTTTCGCATCACCTTGTGTCACAAAGGGATGGAAGTTATGTTACAGTTATATAAAGCTCCGGTTAGACCTCATTTAGAGTACAGCGTTCAGTTCTGGGCACCGCACCTCAGGAAGGATATATTGGCCTTGGAGGGGGTGTAACGCAGATTCACCAGAATGACACCTGGGCTAAAAGGGTTAAATTATGAGGACGAGTTGCATGGACGAGGCTTGTATTCCCTCGAGTATAGAAGATTAAGGGGTGATCTAGTTGAGGTGTTTAAGATGATTGAAGAATTTGATAGGGTAGATAGAGAGAAACTATTTCCTCTGGTGAGAGAGTCCAGAACAAGGGGGTATGACCTTAAGATTAAAGCTAGACTGTTCAGGGGTGATGTCAGGAAGCACTTCTTCACACAAAGGGTAGTGGAATTCTGGAACTCTCTCCTCCAAAAAGCTAGGGTCAGTTGAAAATGTCAAAACTGAGATTGATAGATTTTTGTTAGGCAAGTGTATTAAGGGTTATGGAACCAAGGCGGGTAAATGGAGTTAAGATGCAGGTCAGCCATGATCTAATTGAATGGGGGAACAGGCTCACGGGCTGAACGGCCTACTCCTGTTCCTATGTTGTACCAGCAATAGAATCATAAGAACATAAGAACATAAGAAATTGGAGCAGGAGTAGGCCAATCGGCCCCTCGAGCCTGCTCCGCCATTCAATAAGATCATGGCTGATCTGATCCCAACCACAAATCTAAAGAACACAAGAAGTCGGAGCAGGACCCGGCCACATAGCCCCTGGGCCCTCTCCGCCATCATAAAAGGATACAGCACAGAAGGAGGCCATTTGGCCCATCGTACCTATGCCGGCTTTTTGAAAGAGCTGTCCAATTAGTCCCATTCCCTTGCTCTTTCCCCATA
Organism: Heptranchias perlo; assembly: GCF_035084215.1. Classification (NCBI taxonomy): domain Eukaryota; kingdom Metazoa; phylum Chordata; class Chondrichthyes; order Hexanchiformes; family Hexanchidae; genus Heptranchias; species Heptranchias perlo. The sequence goes on from NC_090340.1 coordinate 11,421,654, forward strand.
GTCGCACAAATTTTTCCCTTCAAGTGTTTATCCAATTCCCTTTTGAAAGCTATTATTGAACCTGCTTCCGCCACCCTTTCGAGCAATGCATGCCAGATCATAACAACTCGCTGCATAAATTTTTTTTCCCTCATGTCGCCTCTGGCTCTTTTACCAATCACCTTAAATCTGTATCCTCTGGTTACCGACCCTTCTGCCACTGGAAACAGTTTCTCCTTATTTACTCTATCAAGACCCTTCATGATTTGAACACCTCTATCAGATCTCCTCTTAACCTTCTCTGTTCTAAGGAGAACAACCCCAGCTTCTCCAGTCTCTTCACATAACTGAAATCCCTCATCCCTGGTATCATTCTAGTAAATCTCTTCTGTATCCTCTCCAAGACCTTGACATCCTTCCTAAAGTGTGGTGCCCAGAATTGAACACAATACTCCAGCTGGGGCCTAACCAGTGTTTTACAAAGGTTTAACATAAGTTCCTTGCTTTTGTACCCTATGCTTCTATTAATAATGCCAAGGATCCCATATGCCATTTTAACAGCCTTCTCAACTTGTCCTGCTAACTTCAAAGACTTGTGTAAGTACACCCCCAGGTCTCTCTATTCCTGCATCCCCTTTAAAATTGTACCATTTAGTTTATCTTGCCTCTCCTCATTCTTCCTACCAAAATGAATCACTTCATGCTTCTCTGTGTTAAATTTCATCCACCATGTGTCTGCCCATTTCACCAGTCTGTCTATGTCCTCCTGAAGTCTGTTACTATCCTCCTCACTGTTTGCTACATTCTCATGGCATCAGGTCAAACATGGGCAAGGAAACCTCCTGCTGATTACCACCTACCGTCCTCCCTCAGCTGATGAATCAGTCCTCCTCCATGTTGAGCACCACTTGGAGGAAGCACTGAGGGTAGCAAGGGCACAGAATGTACTCTGGGTGGGGGACTTCAATGTTCATCACCAAGAGTGGCTCGGTAGCACCACTACTGACCGAGCTGGCCGAGTCCTGAAGGACATAGCTGCAGGTGGTGAGCGAACCAACACGAGGGAAAAACTTACTTGACCTCGTCCTCACCAATCTACCTGTCGCAGATGCATCTGTCCATGACAGTATTGGTAGGAGTGACCACCGCACAGTCCTTGTGGAGATGAAGTCCCGTCTTCGCACTGAGGACACCATCCAACGTGTTGCGTGGCACTACCACCGTGCTAAATGGAATAGATTCAGAACAGATCTAGCAGCTCAAAACTGGGCATCCATGAGGCGCTGTGGGCCATCAGCAGCAGCAGAATTGTATTCCAGCACAATCTGTAACCTCATGGCCCGGCATATTCCTCACTCTATCATCACCAACAAGCCAGGGGATCAACCCTGGTTCAATGAGGAGTGTAGAAGAGCATGCCAGGAGCACCTAAAAATGAGGTACCAACCTGGTGAAGCTACAACTCAGGACTACATGCATGCGAAACAGCGGAAGCAACATGCTATAGACAGAGCTAAGCGATTCCACAACCAACGGATCAGATCAAAGCTCTGCAGTCCTGCCACATCCAGTCGTGAATGGTGGTGGACAATTAAACAACTAACGGGAGGAGGAGGCTCTGCAAACATCCCCATCCTCAATGATGGCGGAGTCCAGCACGTGAGTGCAAAAGACAAGGCTGAAGCGTTTGCAACCATCTTCAGCCAGAAGTGCCGAGTGGATGATCCATCTCAGCCTCCTCCCGATATCCCCACCATCACGGAAGCCAGTCTTCGGCCAATTCGATTCACTCCACGTGATATCAAGAAACGGCTGAGTGCACTGGATACAGCAAAGGCTATGGGCCCCGACAACATCCCAGCTGCAGTGCTGAAGACTTGTGCTCCAGAACTAGCTGCGCCTCTAGCCAAACTGTTCCAGTACAGCTACAACACTGGCATCTACCCGACAATGTGGAAAATTGCCCAGGTATGTCCTGTCCACAAAAAGCAGGACAAATCCAATCCGGCCAATTACCGCCCCATCAGTCTACTCTCAATCATCAGCAAAGTGATGGAAGGTGTCATCGACAGTGCTATCAAGCGGCACTTACTCACCAATAACCTGCTCACCGATGCTCAGTTTGGGTTCCACCAGGACCACTCGGCTCCAGACCTCATTACAGCCTTGGTCCAAACATGGACAAAAGAGCTGAATTCCAGATGTGAGGTGAGAGTGACTGCCCTTGACATCAAGGCAGCATTTGACCGAGTGTGGCACCAAGGAGCCCTAGTAAAATTGAAGTCAATGGGAATCAGGGGGAAAACTCTCCAGTGGCTGGAGTCATACCTAGCACAAAGGAAGATGGTAGTGGTTGTTGGAGGCCAATCATCTCAGCCCCAGGGCATTGCTGCAGGAGTTCCTCAGGGCAGTGTCCTAGGCCCAACCATCTTCAGCTGCTTCATCAATGACCTTCCCTCCATCATAAGGTCAGAAATGGGGATGTTCGCTGATGACTGCACAGTGTTCAGTTCCATTCGCAACCCCTCAGATAATGAAGCAGTCCGAGCCCACATGCAGCAAGACATGGACAACATCCAGGCTTGGGCTCATAAGTGGCAAGTAACATTCGCGCCAGATAAGTGCCAGGCAATGACCATCTCCAACAAGAGAGAGTCTAACCACCTCCCCTTGACATTCAACGGCATTACCATCGCCGAATCCCCCACCATCAACATCCTGGGGGTCACCATTGACCAGAAACTGAACTGGACCAGCCATATAAATACTGTGGCTACGAGAGCAGGTCAGAGGCTGGGTATTCTGCGGCGAGTGACTCACCTCCTGACTCCCCAAAGCCTTTCCACCATCTACAAGGCACAAGTCAGGAGTGTGATGGAATACTCTCCACTTGCCTGGATGAGTGCAGCTCCAACAACACTCAAGAAGCTCGACACCATCCAAGATAAAGCAGCCCGCTTGATTGGCACCCCATCCACCACCCTAAACATTCACTCCCTTCACCACCGGTGCACTGTGGCTGCAGTGTGCACCATCCACAGGATGCACTGCAGCAACTCGCCAAGGCTTCTTCGACAGCACCTCCCAAACCCGCGACCTCTACCACCTAGAAGGACAAGAGCAGCAGGCGCATAGGAACAACACCACCTGCACGTTCCCCTCCAAGTCACACACCATCCCTACTTGGAAATATATCGCCGTTCCTTCATCGTCGCTGGGTCAAAATCCTGGAACTCCCTTCCTAACAGCACTGTGGGAGAACCGTCACCACACGGACTGCAGCGGTTCAAGAAGGCGGCTCACCACCACCTTCTCGAGGGCAATTAGGGATGGGCAATAAATACTGGCCTTGTCAGCGACGCCCACATCCCATGAACGAATAGAAAAAAAAAAGTTCCGTGCAATCTTCAAATTTTGAAATTATACCCTCTATACCCAAGTCCAGGTCATTAATATATATCAAAAAGAGCAATGGTCCTAACACTGACCCCTGGGGAACATCACTGTACACTTCCCTCCAGTCTGAAAAACAACCGTTCACCACTACTCTCTGCTGTCTGTCCTTTAGCCAATTTTGTATCCATGCTGCCACTGTCCCTTTAATCCCACGGGCTTCAATTTTGCTAACAAATCTATTATGTGGTACTTTATCTAACGCCTTTTGAAAGTCCATATACACATCAACCGCACTACCCTCATCAACCCTCTCCGTTACTTCATCAAAGAACTCAATCAAGTTAGTCAAACATGATTTGCCTTTATCAAATCCGTGCTGATTTTCATTTATTAACTCATATTTTTGCAAGTGCCAAATAATTTTGTCTCAAATTATTGTCTCTAAAAGTTTCCCCACCACCGATGTTAGGCTGACTGGCCTGTAGTTGCCGGGTTTATCCCTCTCCCGTTTTTTGAACAGGGGTGTAACATTTGCAATCCTCCAGTCCTCCGGCACCACCTCCATATTGAAGGAGGTTTGGAAGATTGTGGCCAGAGCCTCCGCAATTTCCACCCTTACTTCCCTCAGTAGCCTAGGATGCATCCCATCTGAGCTGGGTGACTTTTCTACTTTGAGCACTGCCAACCTTTTAAGTACCTCTTTATCTTTTTTATCCTATCCAATTTCGCTTCTACCTCCTCCTTTAATTTGACATTAGCAGCATCCTCCTTTTTAGTGAAGAGGATTGTGATGTATTCAGCCATGCCCTCTGCCTCCACAAGATCATCTCCTTTTTGGTCCCTAATCGGCCACACCCCTCCTTTGACTACCCTTTTACTATTTATATGTTTATAAAAGACTCTTGGGTTCCCTTTTATGTTACCTGCTAATCTTTTCTCATACACTCTCTTTTCCCCTCTTATTTCCTTTTTCAGTTCTCCTCTGTACTTTCTGCATTCAGCTTGGTTCTCGACTGTATTATGAACCTGACATATATCATAAACCTTTTTCTGTTTCATTGTAATCTTTATATCTTTTGTCATCTAGGGAGCTCTAGCTTTGGATGCCCTTCCTTTCCCCCTCATGGGAATGTGTCTTCTCTGTACCCGAACTATCTCCTTTGAATCATAGAAATTTACGGCACAGAAGGCGGCCATTTGGCCCATCGTGTCTGTGCCAGCCAAAAAAGAGCTATCCAGCCTAATCCCACTTACCTGCTCTTGGTCCATAGCCTTGTAGGTTACAGCACATCAAGTGGATATCCAAGAAGGCCTCCCATTGCTCATTTACTGTTTTACCTGCCAATCTTTGATTCCAATCCACCTGGGCCTGATCCCTTTTCAACTCACTGAAATTAGCCCTCCTCCAGTTGAGTATTTTCACATCTGACTTTTCCTTGTCCTTTTCCATAATTACTCTAAACCTAATGATATTATGATCACTGTTTCCCAAATGCTCCCCCACTGAAACATGCTCCACTTGCCCCACTTCATTTCCCAGAACTAGATCCAGGGCTGCTTACTTCCTTGTTGGGCTAGAAACATACTGATGAAGAAAGTTCTCTTGTACATATTTCAGGAATTCCTCCCCCTTTGCCCTTTACCCTGGCTCGAGGTGGCAGAGGAGGTCACCAGCAGCAGCAACATCTCCCGTACCTGGGCTCAGTGCAGGAAGTGTTTCAATGCCCTAACTAAGTCAGCAAAAGTGAATACACTTACTGATTCTCCTACATTCCATGTTCCACATGCCCCCCCCCCCCAACTCATTCTGCCAATACTACTCTATCACATCACTCCTCACACCCACTTAAGGCTCATCCTCAACTTACCTGCACTTCCTCACCTCCCCATTACTCACACCACCACTACCACTCACCCCAATCCTCATCCAAAGTGATGGCTCTGTCTCATACTCACCCTCTGATGCAGCTCTTTCATGGTCAGCCTCACCCAAAGCAATGCATCCATCGGTTGGCCACTACATCATCACTCACTCACATGTCTGTTCTTTCTCCCCTTCTAGAAGAGAACGTAAAATGCACGCGAGAGGGCGAGGACTGGAGGGGGGGGGCCACAACAAATAGTGGTCCTCACAGAGGCAGAGGAGGAGGAGCTGCAGATCAGCCGCACCCTCGAATGATTGGCATGTTGAACACCTCAGTACGTTCATCACAACATGACCCATCTATGATGTTGCTTAATATTGCCTTCTGTTCTCTTACGGGCCCTTCAACGACCGCAGTGACAGCAGAGGACGATTCCTCAGAGGAACTCCAGGCCTCTGAGGGTGCACCGTCACAGCGAGCCATCCACCAGCACAGATACTCACACCTCGGTGGGCCTTAGTACTCAGTTAGTTGGGTTGGCACCTGGTGAGTCACCACATACAAGTGAGCACGAGCAGACACTGGTGGCAGGGGCAGCTGTGGAGAGTCTGCGTCAGTGGGAGCACTCCTCCCCAGGCTCTGCTCAGCTGGACGCAGATGCTGAACCCTGGGGGCCATCCTTTAAAAGGAGAATGATTGAGGGGCAGCAGCACATTTGTGAGGTACTGGAACAGGTACCATGCGCACTCTCCACAATAGCGCAGAGGATGGAGGAGTCCAACTCCTGCATGAGTGGAATGGTGGCACAGGTACAGGAGGGAATCTCTGAGATACTGTTACAGGGACGTGCACAACTGTCTGAGACAGTGTCGCAGGTAAGTGCAGGAATGTCTGCGATGGAGAGAAGGCTAGCTTCCGTTGAGCTTCCAGCATGGCTCTCAAATGAGTCCATTCAGGCCCTGACAACGGCTGTTCGGATACAAGGTGAACAACATTCTGCCGCCTTAAACAGGCTGACAGATACTTTAGAAGTGGCCTTCCAAAGCATAACACACGTCCACCACACTGTTGTCCTACAGGGTGGTAGGAGTGATGTGGGCCTGGCCCAGGAGAGGCATGATGGCAAAGGGGGACATGGAAGTGGGGACGTCACTCAAAGTGTTCCCACGTCTCACCCGTTGCCCCCCCTCTCAACCAGTACCAGCAATGCTGCTTCATCTCCAGGTGGCTGAGTCTGCCCCTCCACAGATGCAGGTGGAGCAATCTTTGGAGGGGCCCTCATGGGCTCCAAAACCCAGAGGGCGTAGGCTGAAAGCATCTGAGCAGTCAGGGCATGAACATGAGCAACCTGCCACTACCTCTGCTGCAGCCACAGGGGATGCACCACGTAGAAATAGTAGGAAGGGAAAGGCTAAGGTTTTGTGATCACGAAGGGGATAAACAAGGGTGTCCGACAGATGGTCACATTTATCATTTATATTTGACTTTTGTTATATTCACATTAAATGTTATCATTCTCACCACTACTGCCATGTCTTGCCCATTCTTGACTGGCTTTTTTGCCCTTTCAGAGGTTCACCATGAACGGCGACACTTAATGCCACCCAAGGTCACTTTACAGTGGGTGTATGTGTAGTTACAGGACTACTTTGTGCAGGGAGGGATGGGGGTTGGTGCTGGTGTTGGCGCTGCTCTGTCCAGGTGGTCTGAGGACTGGACTCTTCACACTTTCTGATGTTAGAAGAACCGTTCACATATCAGTGACTCCCTGGCCTCACGAGCAGCCAGGTGAGCCACTGCTCTCCCATGGGTTCGTCGTCCTCCTCCTCCTGCTCCTCCTCATTGGGGATGGCAGATGTGGATGGCGGATGAGGGGATGGGGCCTCCTCAACCTGTACCCATCTCTGTAGCGCCATGTTGTGAATGCAACCCACTCTCACTGGTGCGTATTGAAGCCCTCCCCCAGAATGATTGAGCAGCCCTATCGCATGTTCAATTATAGACCTGGTGGTGATGTGGCTGTCGTTGTAGCGACGCTGTTGCTCAGTGATGGGGTTCCTCAGAGGTGTCATGAACCACGTGTCCCCGAGGAGCCAGCCCTTAAGGTTGTTCGGTGCATGGAAGAGGATGGCATGTTGGATTCCCTCAGAATCATGGCAGCTGCCAGGGTATCTGGCGCACACATGAAGGAATCATTTGCGGTGGTCACAAATGAGCTGAGTGTTGATGGAGTGATACCACTTCCTGTTGATGAACAGTCCTGGCTCGTGTGGAGGTGCTCGTATTGCTATATGGGTGCAATCGATTACACCCTGCACCCATGGGAAGCCAGCCACAGATGGAATCCCACTGCCCTCTCCGTCTGGCTGAGGTCGTCCATGGGGAAGTTGATGTATTGCGAGGCCCTGTGAAACAAGCTGTCGGTGACCTGCCTTATGCACTTGTGTGCAGACGACTGAGAGACCCCAGCGATGTCCTTGGTGGCACCCTGGAATGATCCGGAGGTGAAGAAGTTGAGGGCAGTGGTGACTTTAACAGCGACGGGTAATGAGATGCCACTTGGCCTAGCTTGGCATGAAGGAGGCTGCAGATGTCTGCGACCACCTGGCAACTCACTCTCAGCCTCAGAGAGGTCCAGGAAGCTGAGCCTCGGTCTGTAGACCCTGTGGCGAGGGTAGTGCCTCCTGCGATGTCGCTCCCTCTGTTGTTCCCCTCTGTGCTCTTGTGCAGGTGCCTGTGGCACAGCACTGTGTTGTGGAGCGCCAAGTGGCGGAAGTGCACGCCGTGCCTGGTGAGGATGGTGATGTTGCTCGTCCTCGGATCTACTGGTGAATGCAGCCATGGCACCCCCCGCCCCATCCTGATGGTGTCAGTTTGAGGGGGTCCGAAAAGTTGGTAAATATGCGTGAACAGAAGAATTCAGAGTGGAAACCAAGAATTTTTAGTCTAAACACAAAGAACTCCCAGCCAAAAGTCGCCATCTACCAAACAGGCATTTAAATGTCCAAATAGCTGCTGGCTGAAACACGTCTCCTACAACATGGTGAGTTTCCACAGCACGGGAAACACGCTGAGACTGAATGAAAATCGCTCCCCTGCCTCAATCACCATGAAATTAACTACTTCAACAAGTTCTACAGCGTTAATAAGTGTTTTAAATGTCAGCCCGCTGGCTTTAATTGCTGGCGGGACTTCCGCATTCCAGAAGTGTGCGCACACTCAGACGTGTCCGTGTGAGACACGGACGTTGGCGGGTTGGAGCCGGCTTCCTTACCCGCTTGGGAATGTCCCGATTTTCCCAGCCCCCACTCCCCCAAGGCACCCGCAGTTTGATTTGAAATTTGAGCCCATATGGACTACTTGATCTTGGCAGATGAATTTTACATAAACAGTAAAGATTAAAAGAAAAGCGGTGAACACATTGGCCTAATTTTCAAGGTTAACGGAAAACGAGAAGACCCACTGCCACAACAGAAACCATTAAGGCCATCAAAAGGCAGGGACTATTCCCAACTCGGAATACTTCGAAGGTTGCTTGTTGCACACGAGAGTGCGGAAAGCAAATTAACAACCTAAAATGAGCTGCCTGTACCAAGGTTGCCCGTGATGAAGCCGGTGTTGACTGCCCATGGTCACCAGGGACGAACTCAAAAAAAGGGTGGCTACTTTTTGGGAAATCGACCAACATCTCTTTCAAAGAATAGCCAGTTCCTTTTTTCAAAAATGTACAAGTGCTTAATACTAAAGGATAGTGAGTTCGATATGCTACAAAGTAATGTCATTGGGAATCATTGTATATCTAATGTTCATTATCGGTCATAGTATCATAGAATCAAGAGAATCTTATGGCCCATCATGCCTGTGCTGGCTCTTTGAAAGCACTGTCCAATTACTCCCACTCCCCTGCTCTTTCCCCATAGCTCTACAAATTTCTCCTTTTCAAGAATTTTATCCAATTCTCTTTTAAAAGTTACTATTGAATCTGCTTTCATCACCCTTTCAGGCAGTGCATTCCTGATCAGAACAACTCGCTGCGTAAAAAAAATTCTCCTCATCTCCCCCTTGGTTCTTTTGCCAATTACCTTAAATCCGTGTCCTCTGGTTATTCGATCCTCCTGCCAGTGGAAATAGTTTCTCCCTATTTACTCTATCAAAACCTTTCATAATTTTGAACACCTCTATTATATCTCCCCTTAACCTTCCTTGCTCTAAAAAAACAATCCCAGATTCTCTATAGTCTCTCCACAGAACTGAAGTCCCTGATACCATTTTAGTAAATCTCCTCTGCACCCTCTCTAAGGCCTTGGCATCCTTCCTAAAGTGTGGTGCCAAGAATTGAACACAAAACTCCAGCTGTAGCCTGACCAGTGATTTATAAAGGTTTAGCATAACTTTCTTTGCTTTCGTATTCTATGCCTCTATTTATAAAGCCCATGAACCCAATGAATGAATTATTGGTTGGAAGGTGTTCTGGAGCATATCTAAATATAGGAGTATCTTCTGTGGGTGGCCAGTGCAGATTCAAGTAACAGAAATCCTTCCCTATCTCAATGCCGAGGCCCACATGCTAAGAATGGCCATGTGGGCCAGGGTACAGCAGGCCAGCCAGTGCCAGTCGAGGTGGAACCCAGCGTGAGTCAGAGGGGGAGGGGAGAAATGGAGAGGAAACACAAGGTTGCAAGGCCACCCTTCTCTGGAATCTTCCCTCACTGGATCATTTGAGGGGCGCATTTTATCTTGCGGGTCCTGTTTCACCAATATCTCCATTGCATCAGAGGAAATGGAAAGTTATTTATGTATTTTACTCAAACATTTGCTGAAAGCCCATTGGGAGCCAGGCAATCATACCATTACAACACTGGAAAGCAGAAAGACTTCATATGGATTGCATCATGAATATTCATAATGTATTATTAAACTTAAAACACTCTTTACATACTGATGCTTCTTACAAGAAGTTGTATTCTACTTAGCTCTTTTAGAGGTATGTAAACTTGATTCTAATTGGAATTACAGCACTTGCACAGAAATGTTTCCAAAATGGCATTTTCCTTAGTTCAAACAAGATTCTGCTCCAATTTATTGGTCTTATCGGTGCCAAGCAGCAAGGGGCTGCTCCTGTCGGTTACACCAGCAAAAGTAACCGGGCCACCAAATCTACATTTCCTACAAGCCCGAGTATTTGACAAGAAACGACAAGGAGCATCAGCACAAGCAGAATTGTTTTAAATATTGGAATTATTTCAGTACAATCCCAACATTTCATAGGAGGAAAGGAGATTTTCTGGAGGTGGGGAGACATTTTCCTTTGTGCATTATGTGAAAAGAAATCACAAATTCATTTATGAAGAGCAGTTTCATGATTTTATTGCAAATATGGCACATGGCGCACATCATCTCCATGGAGATATGGTGAACCCCGGTAAAGCATCTCTAATTCCTTAATTTTATTTTGATGAAATTTTGCATTCATCGAGCTGTTGGTGCAGGGAAGTGATCTGGGATTCTGGGGACTTTGTGCCAGTATCAAATATAGCACAGGTTAGGTACAGAGTAAAGCTCCGTCTACACTGTCCCATCAAACACTCCCAGGACAGGTACAGCACAGGTTAGGTACAGAGTAAAGCTCCCTCTACACTGTCCCATCAAACACTCCCAGGACAGGTACAGCACAGGTTAGGTACAGAGTAAAGCTCCCTCTACACTGTCCCATCAAACACTCCCAGGTCAGGTACAGCACAGGTTAGATACAGAGTAAAGCTCCCGCTACACTGTCCCATCAAACACTCCCAGGACAGGTACAGCACGGGTTAGATACAGAGTAAAGCTCCGTCTACACTGTCCCATCAAACACTCCCAGGACAGGTACAGCACAGGTTAGGTACAGAGTAAAGCTCCCTCTACACTGTCCCATCAAACACTCCCAGGTCAGGTACAGCACAGGTTAGATACAGAGTAAAGCTCCCGCTACACTGTCCCATCAAACACTTCCAGGACAGGTACAGCACGGGTTAGATACAGAGTAAAGCTCCGTCTACACTGTCCCATCAAACACTCCCAGGTCAGGTACAGCACAGGTTAGATACAGAGTAAAGCTCCCGCTACACTGTCCCATCAAACACTCCCAGGACAGGTACAGCACGGGTTAGATACAGAGTAAAGCTCCGTCTACACTGTCCCATCAAACACTCCCAGGTCAGGTACAGCACAGGTTAGATACAGAGTAAAGCTCCCGCTACACTGTCCCATCAAACACTCCCAGGACAGGTACAGCACGGGTTAGACACAGAGTAAAGCTCCCTCTACACTGTCCCATCAAACACTCCCTGAGCAGGTACAGCACGGGTTAAATACAGAGTAAAGCTCCCTCTACACTGTCCCATCAAACACTCCCAGGGCAGGTACAGCACGGGTTAAATACAGTGTAAAGCTCCCTCTACACTGTCCCATCAAACACTCCTAGGGCAGGTATAGCACGGGTTAGAGACAGAGTAAAGCTCCCTCTACACTGTCCCATCAAACACTCCCTGAGCAGGTACAGCACGGGTTAAATACAGTGTAAAGCTCCCTCTACACTGTCCCATCAAACACTCCCAGGGCAGGTACAGCACGGGTTAGATACAGAGTAAAGCTCCCTCTACACTGTCCCATCAAACACTCCCAGGGCAGGTACAGAACGGGTTAGATACAGAGTAAAGCTCCCTCTACACTGTCCCATCAAACACTCCCAGGGCAGGTACAGCACGGGTTAGATACAGAGTAAAGCTCCCTCTACACTGTCCCATCAAACACTCCCAGGGCAGGTACAGCACGGGTTGAATACAGTGTAAAGCTCCCTCTACACTGTCCCATCAAACACTCCTAGGGCAGGTATAGCACGGGTTAGAGACAGAGTAAAGCTCCCTCTACACTGTCCCATCAAACACTCCCTGAGCAGGTACAGCACGGGTTAAATACAGTGTAAAGCTCCCTCTACACTGTCCCATCAAACACTCCCAGGGCAGGTACAGCACGGGTTAGATACAGAGTAAAGCTCCCTCTACACTGCCCCATCAAACACTCCCAGGGCAGGTACAGAACGGGTTAGATACAGAGTAAAGCTCCCTCTACACTGTCCCATCAAACACTCCCAGGGCAGGTACAGCACGGGTTAGATACAGAGTAAAGCTCCCTCTACACTGTCCCATCAAACACTCCCAGGGCAGGTACAGCACGGGTTAGATACAGAGTAAAGCTCCCCATACACTGTCCCATCAAACACTCCCAGGGCAGCTACAGCACGGGTTAGATACAGAGTAAAGCTCCCCATACACTGTCCCATCAAACACTCCCAGGGCAGGTACAGCACGGGTTAGATACAGAGTAAAGCTCCCTCTACACTGTCCCATCAAACACTCCCAGGGCAGGTACAGCACGGGTTAGATACAGAGTAAAGCTCCCTCTACACTGTCCCATCAAACACTCCCAGGGCAGGTACAGCACGGGTTAGATACAGAGTAAAGCTCCCCATACACTGTCCCATCAAACACTCCCAGGGCAGGTACAGCACGGGTTAGATACAGAGTAAAGCTCCCCATACACTGTCCCATCAAACACTCCCAGGGCAGGTACAGCACGGGTTAGATACAGAGTAAAGCTCCCTCTACACTGTCCCATCAAACACTCCCAGGGCAGGTACAGCACGGGTTAGATACAGAGTAAAGCTCCCTCTACACTGTCCCATCAAACACTCCCAGGGCAGGTACAGCACGGGTTAGATACAGAGTAAAGCTCCCTCTACACTGTCCCATCAAACTCTCTCAGGGCAGGTACAGCACGGGTTAGATACAGAGTAAAGCTCCCTCTACACTGTCCCATCAAACACTCCTAGGGCAGGTATAGCACGGGTTAGAGACAGAGTAAAGCTCCCTCTACACTGTCCCATCAAACACTCCCAGGGCAGGTACAGCACGGGTTAGATACAGAGTAAAGCTCCCTCTACACTGTCCCATCAAACACTCCCAGGGCAGGTACAGCACGGGTTAGATACAGAGTAAAGCTCTTTCTATTCTGCTCCAACAATGTGCCTCAGCCCCGACTTCATAAGAGTGCCCCTACTGCACCAATGTGACGTTTCCATTTCCATACCAGACATCCTGTGCCCTCTCTGGATGAGACCTCGAATTTAGTGCCAATTAGGGCTGGATGAGTGGCAGTTTCGTGCTATAGGCCCTTGCCCAGCCGATTGCACAAACCCATTTTGCGTGTGCCTCTCACAGCACAGCAGATGATGGAGACTTTCCCCCATCAGTCTTGGCTGGATTTGAGCAGGGTCAAAGGTCAGTGCGCTAACTCACTGGACCACCCAGCTCCCTCGAAGCATTTCTAAGTTATTGAGGGCCTGTGGCAGAACATTTCCACTTCCAACATCTGACAGGCAGAAGGTAATTAAAACATCTTTTCGACATTCCCTCCCAGGAGAGTCCTGTCACACATTAGCAATTCATATACTTAGAATAGATCCTTTAGGGATGTCAATTATCTCAATGTTTTGTGCCGAGTCTCTCCCCCTCTCCTGAAGCTACTAATTTATTTGCTGGGGTTCCAAGGCCTCCAGTGCCTCATCCAACAAGCCATTCTTCCTGTGAGGGCGGAAGTCCATTCAACCACGGGGGGCATCACAGCCAAGCCTGATCCTGTCCTCACCCGACATGCACACACACGCATTTTAAGGTCTTAGGACTTATATTTATATAGCGCCTTTTACATCCTCAGGATGTCCCAAAGCGTTTTACAGCCAATGAAGTACTTTTTGAAATGTAGTCACTGTTATAAAGTAGGGAAACACGGCAGCCAATGTGCACAGCAAGATCCCGCAAACAGAAATGAGATAATGACCAGATAATCAGTTTTTAGTAATGTGGGTTGAGGGATAAATATTGACCAGGACACTGGGGAGAACTCCCTCTGCTTTTCTTTGAAAATTGCCATGGGATCTTTTACTTCCAAAGGGCAGACGGGGCCTCGGTGTAACGTCTCATCTGAAAGGCGCACCTCCAACAGTGCAGCACTCCCTCAGCACTGCATTGGGAGAATTATGGGCTCAAGAAAGGGCAGGATTGGGTACTAAATATTCCTGGATACAAGGTGTTCAGGAAAGAAAGGGAAGGAATGAAAGGAGGTGGGTGGCAGCATTGATTAAGGAGAATATCACAGTGCTGGAGAGAGAGGATGTCCTGGAGGGGTCAAGGACAGAATCTATTTGGTTAGAGTTAAGAAACAATAGAGATGCCATTGCACTACTGGGTGTATTCTATAGGCCACCAGCTAGTGGGAAGGAGATGGAGGAACAAATTTGCAGGGAAATTACAGAGAGGTACAAAAGCCACGTGTAGTGATAACCAGGAGATTTCAACTATCCTAATATAGACAGGGATATAATGATACAAGGGGCAAAGAAGGGGAGGAATTTTTGAAATGTGTACAGGATAACTTGCTCGACCAGTACATTTCTGGCCCAATGAGGAAGGAGGCATTGCTGGACTTGGTTCTAGGGAATGAGGTGGGCCAAGTGGAGCAAGTGTCAGTGGGGGAGCATTTAGGGAGCAGCGATCATAGTATCATAAGGTTTAGAATAGCTATGGAAAAGGATTCTGACCACCCTAAAGTAAAAACACTCAATTGGAGGAGGGCCAATTTCAGTGGGATGAGAACTGATCTGGCCCGGGTAAATTGGAAGCATAGATTGGCAGGCAAAACTGTAATTGAACAGTGGGCGGCCTTTAAAGAGGAAATGATTCGGGTACAGACAAAGTACATTCCAACGAGGGAGAAAGGTAGGGCAACTAAAGCCAGAGCACCCTGGATGACAAAGGAGATAGAGAATAAGATGAAGTGGAAAAAAGGGGCATATGACAGGTGACAGGTTGATAATACAAGTGAGAACCAGGCAGAATTAAGAAAATTCAGAGAGGAAGTGGAAAAGGAAATGAGGGGCAAAGAGAGATTATGAGAATAGATTAGCTGCCAACATAAAAGTGAATCCAAAAGTCTTCTACAGACATGTTAACAGTAAACGGGTAGTAGGAGGAGGGGTGGGGCCGATTAGGGACCATAAAGGAGATCTACTCGTGGAGGCAGAGGGCATGGCCGAGGTACTAAATGAGTACTTTGCATCTGTCTTTACCAAGGAAGAAGATGCTGCCAGAGTCTCAGTAAAGGAAGATATAGTTAAGATACTGGATGGGCTAAAAATTGATAAAGAGGTACTAGAAAGGCTAGCTGTACTTAAATTGATAAATCATCATGGGATGCACCCTAGGATGCTGAGGGATTTAAGGGGGGAAATTGCAGAGGTACTGGCCATAATCTTCCAGACATCCTTAGATATGGGGGTGATGCCAGAGGGCTGGAGAATTGCAAACGTTGCACCCTATTTCAAAAAAGGGTGTAAAGATAAACCCAGCAACTACAGGCCAGTCAGTTTAACCTCGGTGGTGGGGAAACTTTTGGAAACGATAATCCGGGACAGAATTAACAGTCACTTAGATTGATGAGGTGTTTTTTGATGAGGTGACAGAGAGGGTAGATGAGGGCAATGCAGTTGATGTAGTGTCTATGGACTTTCAAAAAGCATCTGATAAAGTGCCACATGGTAGGCTTGCTATTAAGGTTGCGGCCCATGGAATAAAGGGGGCAGGAGCAACATGGATACAGAATTGGCTAAATGACAGGAAACAGAGAGTAATGGTGAACGGTTGTTTTTTGGACTGGAGGGAGGTGTGCAGTGGTGTTCCCCAGGGGTCGGTGCTGGGACCACTGCTTTTCTTGATATGTATTAATGACTTGGACTTGGGAATACAGGGCACAATTTCAAAATTTGCGGATGACACAAAACTTGGAAGGGTAGTGAACAGTGAGGAGGATAGTGATAGACTTCAAGAGGATATAGACACTCTGGTGGCATGGGCGGACATGTGGCAGATGAAGTTTAACGCAGAAAAATGCGAGGTGATGCATTTCAGTAGGAAAAATGAGGAGAGGCAATATAAACTAGAAAGCACAATACTAAAAGGGGTAGAGGAACAGAGGGATCTGGGGTATATATGCACAAATCGTTGAAGGTGGCAGGGCAGGTTGAGAAAGCGGTTAAAAAAGCAAACGGGATCCTGGGCTTTATAAATAGAGGTATAGAGTACAAAAGCAAGGAAGTCATGATGAACCTTTATAAAACACTGGTTAGGCCACAAACTGGAGTATTGTGTCCAGTTCTGGGCACCGCACTTTAGGAAGGATGTGAAGGCCTTAGAGGCGGTGCAGAGGAGATTTACTTGAATGATTCCAGGGATGAGGGACTTTTGTTATGTGGATAGACTGGAGAAGCTGGGGTTGTTCTCCTTGGAACAGAGAAGGCTGAGAGGAGATTTGATAGAGGTATTCAAAATCTTGAAGGGTCTTGATGGAGTAAATAGAAAGAAACTGTTCCCATTGGCGGAAGGGTCAAGAACTAGTGGGCACAGATTTAAGGTGATTGGCAAAAGAACCAAAGATGACATGAGGAAAAACTTTTTTATACAGCGAGTGGTTAGGATCTGGAATGCACTGCCCGAGGGGGCGGTGGAGGCAGATTCAATCATGGCCTTCAAAAGGGAACTGGATAAGTACTTGAAATGAAAAAATGTGCAGGGCTACAGGGATAGGGCGGGGCAGTGGGACTAGCTGGATTGCTCATGCATAGAGCTGGTGTGGACTCAATGGGCTGAATGACCTCCTTCCATGCTGTAACCTTCTATGATTCTATGGGCGATAAATTGGGCCATGTAGCACCCGTTGTTCGGCGCTACACGGCCTCCCTGACATCCAAGATGGCGTCTTGGATGCGCATGCACGTTTCCTGACGTGCGCCGGACGACATCTTGGTACAGGAGTTAGCGCAGGCGCACACAACGAACGCTGGAATCAATCAGTGTGCAATGCTAATTTAAAGTGATAAACACCATTTTGGGACTTAACGCTCAACTCAACGCACAGTCTTAACCCCGACCATCTGATCGTGTCTTAGAGTGCCTGGAGGAACCCCCACCAGTGATATTTAAAGGGACCATGCAGGATTTACAAGTTAGTGGCTGGATTCGTGCTTCTGGCTGCAGACATTTGTAACTGTTTATGGAGGTCTCCTGGACTTGAATACTAGGACTTGTTTACTATGTGCAAACAAAGGGATGGGACCTGTTTTTTTACGTGTGCGATGTCTGATCTCCGTTCAGACTCCGTGCAGACAGCAGACTGTTATTTTCAGCAAATAACAGGTACCGGCTACCTTTAAGAGATTTCTAAGAAACATCCTCCCTTTAAGAGATTAAGCTCCCTCTGGTGGTGGAAAGTGCGAATTGCACCGATTCCACGTGCAAGGCCTGGAAAGGAATGCTGATTGCAAGTAAGTCCTCGGGTGGGTCCAAACTTGCGTCCTGCCTGCGTAGGGTCCATCGTGCGCGGGGTATTAGTACATTGCGCTACCCCCGCCCGAAACGGACCCTTACCCAATTTCTCCCCCTGTAAGTCTCTGGCTTGAACTTGTGACCTTCTGACTCGAGGCGGCAGTGAGCCAAGGCTGACACATTATATTGAAGTCAGTGGAAAGGAAAATCCAGCGGGGTGTATAATGGGCGGCCGATACGATATTGCCTGCTTTGACGGCATGAGTTAAAATGACCCCAAATGACCTTCTGACCTTCAGAGGTGGAAACACTACCACTGAGCCAAGGCTGCCACCTTTCCAGCAGGGGTCACGAGCGTGACAGGAAAGGGTGATTTTCCCAGGGCACATTGATACTGATTGCTTCCCCCAGCCCAGAGCAGCTAACTCAGCACAGACATTTAATGATAACTGATCCTCTCACACACTTAAAAATTAGCCACAGCTCTTGGAATCTGCAACGACGCACAGGCGAGCTCACAGACAACAGGAAGACGTCCCACAAACCTGAACCATGCTGCTCGCAGAGGCTCTTTCTATTGTGTGTCTGATGTATCCGAAGTGTGATTATTCATCTGGAAGAAAGGAAAAGACCAGGGGAGGATTTGAAAAAAAAAAGCACAGTTAATGTACAGGGAGAATCGGAGAGAATAAGTAAAAAAATACTTCGAGGGTAAAGCCAGGAGAATACAGCAAAATCATGCAACACTGAAGTGCAAGAGGATGCTGGAGGTGGCAGTGGAAAGCAGGACTGTCGTATTAGTATCTGGGTGGGCAGTGTTTTGCCCCCATTTACTCCCCTCCTCTCCTGAGGTACGGTTCTTTTGGAGCCGGTCGCCTTCTGGTACTTTGCTCAAGTGACCACTCTTCACATGTAGGCTGAGCTGGCAAGGGGTGGGGGAGAGGGGCGCGATTCTCTTCTGTTAGCTGATCTCGAAGGAGGGGCAGCCTCGACAGGAGAACTCAACCCTCCTTGGACAATGAGGGGAGGACGGGACATCAGTCAGGGGTTGTTGTTGATTACTCCTGATCATGATCGGGTCACCTCCCCCCACCCACTCCCCAACCCCTCCCAGCGTGGGCATCAGCTCGGGCCCGGCTCTGAGGGGCAGGCATGAAGAACAGAGACTTTGGGGGGCTGCTGACAGGTATGGAACTTGGGGGTGGGAATGGCAACGACAAAAAAAACACTTGCTAAATAAAGCAGTTAAACGCCGACTAAAGACAGAATAAAATAGCAATTAAAACGAGCCTCACACAGGGGAGAAAACATTTAATTTTAGCTCATGCAATTTTTTATGTCTCCCTACTTCTCATCATCCACAAAAAACAATTTCCTCTTCAAATTGCCCTAATGATGAAAGCTTAATAGCCTCGGGCTGCAAATTTCAACAGTGTATGCAAAAGAGAGCTTACGGTCCAACATTTAAATCGCAGGAGAACCATCAAAAGGCAAAAGTTGGCCTTTATTAAATTGGCTTTAAACACCGACTGATATTTAATGCTCGTGCTGAGTCACACTGCTGAAAATGTAAGTAATTTACAATTGTGTCGCAAGGATTTAAATTAACGCGTGAATCTCATACAATTCCTCATAGAACACCTCAGGTCTTGACTGAACGGTGGGCTTATATGTGATCTCCAGTGAGAGCCGCAAGCAAGTGAACATGGAATATATTGACAGTACCGAGGGAGATAAGGACCTCTGATATCTAAAAGGTCTTGATAATGGCTCCCTGATAACCCAATTGATAAAAGCAGTTTGTAACACACAGAGCAGAGTGCTCCCAGGTTTGATTCTTGCTCTTATGTTGAGTCAGTGGGGCGGCAGTAGGTTTGCTCCAATTGAACTCAGTGTTGCCGAGTTTGGTGGGGGGGATCCCACCAGGCTACCCGCTCCTGGTTGCTAACCAGTGACACACCCCGGTAACGCACCTTGTGTGATGCCAACTCAGGAAGGAATCTGGCCTGGCTGTAATGCACTGTCCTATGGCCGACTGTTTGCCGACACTCACCATCTAGGCTCATGTGTCATTCATCTCATCGCTGTTTGTGGGATCTTGCTGTGCGCAAATTGGCTGTCGCATTTCCCTACATTACAACAAAGACTACACTTCTAAAGTACTTAATTGTCTGTGAAGCGTTTTGGGACGACCCGAGGTGGTGAAAAACACTGTATAAATGGAAGTTCTTTCTTTCATGTGTGAAAAATTGTCACTTGGATGAGGTATTGGAGGATGACTGCCCCTCCCCCCACTCCGTGGGATGGTACCCAGCAGGGGTCATGGCGTCAGGAAAGGAAGCAAGGGGAAAAGTTGCAAAAAAAGAGACTTTTTATTTTAATAATATTCTTAATCTCTGAGAAGGGACACCTTGGGAACTCCATCATCTCCAAGTCACACACCATCCTGACATGGATATCTATCGACACTCATTCAATGTTGCTTGTGAAGTTGGAGATACCAAGTCAATGTGGAAGGAAGGAAGAAAGGAAGGGAGGAAGGAAGGAGGAAAGGAAGGGGGAAGGAAGGAAGGAAGAAAGGAAGGGAGGAAGGCAGGAATAATGGAAGGATGGATGGAAGGGAGTTAGTGTGGAAGGAACAAAGAAAGGAAGGAAGGAAGGGAGACAGTGTGGAAGGAAGGAAGAAAGGAAGAAAGGAAGAAAGGAAGGGAGGAAGGAAGAAAGGAAGGAAGGAAGAAAGGGGGAAGGGAGGAAGGAAGGAAGGGAGGAAGGAAGGAAGGAAGGGAGTCAGTGTGGAAGGAAGGAAGAAAGGAAGAAAGGAAGAAAGGAAGGGAGGAAGGAAGAAAGGAAGGAAGGAAGAAAGGAAGGGAGGAAGGAAGAAAGGAAGGAAGGAAGAAAGGAAGGGAGGAAGGAAGAAAGGAAGGAAGGAAGAAAGGAAGGGAGGAAGGAAGGAAGGGAGGAAGGGAGGATGGAAGGAAGGAAGGAAGGGAGGAAGGGAGGATGGAAGGAAGAATGGAAGGAAGGATGGGAGGAACGATGGAGGGAAGGGAGGAAGGAAGGAAGAAAGGAAGAAAGGGGGAAGGGAGGAAGGAAGGAAGGAAGGAAGGAAGGGAGGAAGGAAGGAAGGAAGGAAGGGAGGAAGGAAGGAAGGGAGGAAGGAAGGAAGGAAGAAAGGAAGGAAGGGAGGAAGGAAGGAAGGGAGGAAGGGAGGATGGAAGGAAGGGAGGAAGGAAGGAAGGAAGAAAGGAAGAATGGAAGGGAGGAAGGAAGGAAGGAAGGAAGGGAGGAAGGGAGGATGGAAGGAAGGGAGGAAGGAAGGAAGGAAGAAAGGAAGGGGGGAAGGAAGGAAGGAAGGAAGGAAGGGAGTCAGTGTGGAAGGAACAAAGAAAGGAAGGAAGGATGGAAGGAAGGAAGGAACGATGGAAGGAAGGAAGGAAGGAAGGAAGAAAGGAAGAAAGGGGGAAGGGAGGAAGGAAGGAAGGAAGGAAGGGAGGAAGGAAGGAAGGGAGGAAGGAAGGAAGGGAGGATGGAAGGAAGAATGGAAGGAAGGATGGGAGGAACGATGGAGGGAAGGGAGGAAGGAAGGAAGAAAGGAAGGAAGGGAGTCAGTGTGGAAGGAAGGAAGGAAGGAACGATGGAAGGAAGGAAGGGAGGAAGAAAGAAAGGAAGGAAGGAAGGGAGGAAGAAAGGAAGGAAGGGAGTCAGTGTGGAAGGAAGGAAGGAAGGAACGATGGAAGGAAGGAAGGGAGGAAGAAAGAAAGGAAGGAAGGAAGGGAGTCAGTGTGGAAGGAACAAAGAAAGGAAGGAAGGATGGAAGGAAGGAAGGAAGAAAGGAAGGAAGGAAGGGAGTCAGTGTGGAAGGAACTAAGAAAGGAAGGAAGGAAGGAAGGAAGGGTGGAAGGAAGGAAGAAAGAAAGGAAGGAAGGAAGGAACGATGGAAGGAAGGAAGGAAGTCAGTGTGGAAGGAAGGAAGAAAGGAAGAAAGGGAAGAAAGAAGAAAGGAAGGGATGATGGAAGGGAGTCAGTGTGGAAGAAAGGAAGAAAGGAAGGAAGGAAGGAAGGAAGGAAGGAAGGATGGAAGGAAGGGGGAAAGGAAGGAAGGAAGGAAGGAAGGGAGGAAGGAAGAAAGAAAGGAAGGAAGGAAGAAAGAAAGGAAGGAAGGATGGAAGGAAGGAAGGAAGGAAGAAAGAAAGGAAGGAAGGATGGAAGGAAGGAAGGAAGGATGGAAGGAAGGAAGGAAGGAAGAAAGAAAGGAAGGAAGGATGGAAGGAAGGAAGGAAGGAAGAAAGAAAGGAAGGAAGGATGGAAGGAAGGAAGGAAGGATGGAAGGAAGGAAGGAAGGAAGAAAGAAAGGAAGGAAGGATGGAAGGAAGGAAGGAAGGAAGGAAGAAAGGAAGGAAGGATGGAAGGAAGGAAGGAAGGAAGAAAGAAAGGAAGGAAGGATGGAAGGAAGGAAGGAAGGATGGAAGGAAGGAAGGAAGGATGGAAGGAAGGAAGAAAGAAAGGAAGGAAGGAAGGAACGATGGAAGGAAGGAAGGAAGGGAGGAAGAAAGGAAGGAAGGAAGGAAGGAAGGAAGAAAGAAAGGAAGGAAGGAAGGAACGATGGAAGGAAGGAAGGAAGGAAGGAAGGAAGGAAGGGAGTCAGTGTGGAAGAAAAGAAGGAACGAAGGAAGGATGGAAGGAAGGGGGAAAGGAAGGAAGGAAGGAAGGAAGGGAGGAAGGAAGGAAGGGAGGATGGATGGAAGGAAGGAAGGGCGGATGGAAGGAAGGAAGGGAGAAAGAAACGAAGGAAGGAAGGGGGAAAGGAAGGAAGAATGGAAGGAAGAATGGAAGGAAGGAAGGAATGAAGGAAGAAACAAACAAACAAAGTTACATTTATATAGCACCTTTCATAACCCCAGGACATCCCAAAGCGATTCACAGCCAATGAAGTACTTTTGAAGTGTAGTCACTGTTGTAATGTAGGGAGCGCAGCAGCTCCTTTGCGCACAGCCTGGATATTGTGCTCAAGTCTGGAGTGGGGCTTGAACCCATGATCTTCTGATTCAGAGACGTGAGTGAGCCAAGGCTGACATGTTAAATTGAAGCCAATTGAAAGGAAAATCGAACGGGGTATATAACGGGCGGCCGATCCGATCCGCTTTACGGCATCGCTGCAAGTTAAAATTATTTCCAATGCCTAAAGGACAGGAGGGGAAAAAGTACATGTCCAGGCATCGCTCTTTATTCATGGAGCAATAGTTTCAGCCCTGTGTTTCCAGCCCCGATTCCCACCCACCTACATTTTAATGAGCAAGAATACCAGAAGCAGAAAAGCTGTCTGTAAAATAGTTCTTTTGATGTGAAATGTACTTGAATTAATTTCAAACACATTTTCGATCAGGAAGTGTTCCAAAACGAATCAATCAGATGCTACAAAGTTGCAGGCATTTACATTTTGCACACAGTGTCTGTAGTGAATTGAGCTGATTGTACGTCGATGGCCGAGGTCACAGTGAAGTATTGATGCTCCATAGTAACCACATGCATTCTGGGAAAGGTCTGCTTACATGTGTTCTACAGGGATTTAAAACATAGAAAAGTCAAATTTGTTAGCATACGAACTAGGGGGGTCACCAGCTGGCCAGCTTTGGGCCCAATGCTCTTTTTGTTTTGTGTAGGTTGTGTGTAAACTTCCAAAATGGAAACCAAACGTCTGTTTTGTCCTTTTTTTCCCCTTGGCGTCTTGGGAGGTAGGGGCAATAGTGAACTTTTCAATCATTTCCTATCGGCGGCAAAGTACAAATCAGAACTCAGGCCTTGCCTCTCAGTGCTATCCCACCTCTTCATAGTGTCTCCTCCCCTGTTTCGGAGTTACAGCTGAATGGTTTGGTGCCCAAAAAGGAGAGGAAGGCAGAAAATAGCAGTAAAGAAAAGATGGGGCAATGGGTCCAGACAGTTAAATTCTCAGACCCAAAACATACACCTTTGGGGATGGATGAGCATTGAGATCAATTTACAAATGTGCTTAGCTATCATCCTGATGGCGCGTGGAGTCCAGTGCTTACCAGCTCATCTGTGCCTTCCTCATCAAATTCATCCTCCACCCCATCGCCTTCCTCGAGGATCTCGTCTCCTTCCAGCTCTCCGCCATCCACTGTGTCCCCCTCCGTCTGCTCGTCCACTGTTGCGTCGTCGGCGTTATCCGCCGCTCCTTCGCCCGGGTTACGATCTATCGTGGCTACGCTCTCGGCCTTCACCTCTGTAAAGTCACAGTTGTTACAACCGGTCCAGCATTGCCTGAGACAGGCTCCAAACCCATTAGTGTTGATAACTGAACACCCGCCCCACTGCAAATGAGTTCTAGTTTCATAGTCCAGCTGTGCCAATGTCAAACAGCCACTTCTGTTTTCCCTTAATTAGAGGGAGGGAGGGGGAGACAATTACTGCGTATTGTTGAATAATAATTTCTACCACTTGTCGGAGGGAAAGCAGCTGGCTGATTAGTGATTATTGAAAGATCTGAACTTTATCCAGATGTGAGGAATGTGGCTAAGCCCCCGCCGGCCAACAGTTGCATAGAATTACATAGAATTTACAGCACAGAAACAGGCCATTCGGCCCAACTGGTCTATGCCGGCGTTTATGCTCCACATGAGCCTCCTCCCACCCTACTTCATCTCACCCTATCGGCATATCCTTCTATTCCTTTCTCCCTCATGTGTTTATCTAGCATCCCCTTAAATGCATCTATGCTATTCGCCTCAGCTACTCCTTGTGGTAGCGAGTTCCACATTCTAACCACTCTCTGGGTAAAGAAGTTTCTTCTGAATTCCTTATTGGATTTATTAGTGACTATCTTATATTTATGGCCCCTAGTTTTGGACTCCCCCACAAGCGGAAACGTTTTCTCTACGTCTACCCTATCAAACGCCTTCATAATTTTAGAGACCTTCATCAGGTCACCCCTCAGCCTTCTCGTTTCAAGAGAAAAAGAGCCCCAGCCTTTTTAGTCTTTCCTGATAGTTACAGGGTTAAATGTGCAATGGGGAAGTTCACCCCACAATGGCAAAATTAAATATTTCATAATCCGGTTTAAATTTCCACATGAATGCAAAAATGTAATGAACGACTTTGAGATGCAGAACGTTCTTCAGAAGGCATTTGATGAGATGCCACACAAGGGTCTCGTCATGTGGTATTAGAGGGAATGTCGCCACATGGATAGAGGGAGGGCTAAGGGACAGAAAGCAAATAGTAGGGGTAAATGGATGTTTCTTTTTGATTGGCCAGATTTGGGTAGCAAATTAGGGGGCTGGCAAACTGTGGAGGAAGACTGCAGGAGATTTAAGGAGGACGGAATTAGGTGAGTGGATTGGGCAGATAGGTGGCAGATGCAGTTCAATTAAGAGAATTTAAAGTAGTACATTTTGATAGAAAGAACAGTGAAAACAACTTTACGCTAAGTGGTAAGACTCTTAACAGAGAGATTCAGGGGGTAACGATACACAGAATTACATAAATCTTTAAAGATAGTAGAAAATCCATAAAAAGGGTTCAGGGTTTTATAAAGAGGGCTTTGAATATAAAAGCAAGGCAGTGATGTTGAATTTGTACAAGACACTGTTTAGTTGGGAGTGCTGCTTGCAGTTCTGGGCACCGCATTAGAAAAAGGATATTAGAGCTCTGGAAAGTGAAGATTCACTAGAATGATATCAGGAATGAGAGGTTACAGATATGAAGGAAAGACTAAAAAAAAATGGGGCTTTTACACAGGAACATAGAAGATTAAGGATAAAATGTAATAGAGGTCTTCAAAGTTCTGAAAGGTTTTGCGAGGGTTAATAGTGAAAGATTGTTTCCACTGGTTGGCTTATCAATAACGAAGGGTATAGACTGAGGATTATCACTGGACGAAATAAAAAAAGGGAAGTTAGGTGATTGTTTTTCACAAAGAGGGTTAAAAGAACATGGAATGTTTTACCACATGTGGCTTTTGTGACAGAGATTATCGTATCATTTAAAAGGGAGCTGGATAAGTTCTGAAAAGGAGAAATATCAGTGGGCAGAGGAATGGGATTAGACAGTTCCAGTTGAAGAGTTAGCAGCAGCACAGGCATGATGGGCCGAACTGCCTGCTTCTGTGCTGTAAATTCTATGATTCCATGACCCCCTTCTTCCTTTCATGGCATTAGATGGCAGTCGGCAATAGCAGCCTTGGTGCACTAAAGCAGCAACTGGAAGACAAACACAAAGGATAATGTCACAAGTGTGCATTATATAAAACATACAGTTCCCTTGATGATTCAGCTGGATAAGGCAGTGAAGTAGTGGAGTCATCCACATCAAGGAGGTCCTAGGTTTGATCCTCCATCTGTACTGAGTTAGTTCCAATTGGTCTCATCTCATCTAGGTTAGGGAGGGGAAAATCAGCCAGGGTTCCCACCACTAATCGCTAGTCAGTGACTCCTACTGGAAAGTGCATACGTGAACACTGGATGAGGAAAGGATTGGGCTCAGTTGTAATGCCACCTGCAGTCAAATAAGCCTGCTGACACTCTGTATGGGCTCAGTCTTGAAGGATGGCTATTTGGGCATGGTACTGGAGGGGAAGAACTTAACATTCTCGGGTGAGGAGAGGAGGGGCCAAAAAATAGCACAAAAGGGGAAAAAAAAGAGGCAACAATCCAGACTTTTAAATGATCAGACCCAAAATGTACACTGAGTCAGCCGTGGCTCAGAGGCAGCACTCTCATTTCTAAGTCAGAAGGTTGTGGGTTCAAGTCCCACTCTAGAGCACATAATCTAGGCTAACATTCCAGTGCAGTACTGAGGGAGTGCTGCTCTGTCGGAGGTGCCGTCTTTCGGATGAAATGTTAAACCGAGGCCCTGTCGGCCCTCTCAGGTAGATGTAAAAAGATCCCATGGCACTATTTCAAAGAAGAGTAGGGGAGTTCTCCCTGGTGTTCTGGCCAATATTTAGCCCTCAACCAATATCACTAAAAACAGTTTATCTGTTCATTTATCTTGTTGCTGTTTGTGGGACTTCGCTGTGTGCAAATTGGTTGCTGCGTTTCCTATATCACAACAGTGACTACACTTCAATAGTACTTCATTGGCTGTAAAGCGCTTTGGAACGTCCTGAGGTTATGAAAGGCGCTATATAAATGCAAGTCTTCCTTTCTTTAGTTTGTGCTGTCTTTAGGAGGTCACATTATTCCTCTTTGTCATAAATAAATAAACTTGTGGTAATTCTTCACTAATGTGCATCTGGCAAAAATCAATAAAAACTGTAAAAAATAATTACCACCTGGCCGAAATTATTAGCACTCCTGACCACAAGTTAGCACGTGCTAAATGAGCAGAGGGAGTCATGAAGTGAATACTCTCAATCAGGCAACGCTCAGTTTCCATGACAATGTGCAGTATCCAATATTCAATGCCAGTTAAGCAAGGATGACCCAGTACTGAACTCCAGTGGGGCAATGGATTTAAATATTTGAATTATAATTATGCCCAATAGCTGGAATTAGTTCAGAGTCTTGTTAGGACACATCAGGATACTTACCTCCAGGGAGACACCATCTTAAGACTTGTTCCCACACTCTAGAACTACAAGTTGCTATCTGAGCAGCAGGATGGTGTCTCTGTGTACTGTTATGAATTTTTTTTCACCTGATCTCAGCTGAGGCAGCATTAGGGAGACAATACAATTGGCCTTGGCATCCCAGAGCTAGTGTGCAAGTGTTGCCCATACCCTCTCTCGCACCAAGCCCTGCTTACCCATCACTCCTGTCCTCGCTGACCTACATTGGCTCCCAGTCCCCCAACCCCTCCAATTTAAAATGATCATCCTCGTGTTTAAATCCCTCCATGGCCTCGCCCCTCCCTATCTCTGTAACCTGCTCCAGCCCTACAATCCCCCACAACTCTCCATTCCTCCGACTCTGGCCTCTTGTGCATCCCCCCTTCCTGTGTCCCACCATTGGCCTCCAGCTGTTTAGACCTCATGCTATGGGAATTCCCTCCCTAAAGCCTTCCACCTCCGTCCCCTCCTTAAAACCCACCTCCAACCAAACTTTTGATCACCTCCTTCTAACATCTCCTTTGGCTCAGCGTCCATTTTTATCTGATCACGTCTCTGTGAAGTGCCGTGGGACGTTACGGGCGTTATATAAATGCAAGTTGTTGTTCCCGTTGTGTGGGAAATGGTTCGAGGGGAGGATGAAGCTCGGATGTGGTGCTCAGATCAGACATAGCCTGCCGACACTTCATGCCATGCATCAGAACCTGAAGAATTGGCCACTCGAATGAAAAGGCATCAGCAGGCTTCTGGAGTCTGTGGAGTTAGCACATTGAAAAGAGGGATGGGAGAGAAAAACGGAGAAAACCAGGGGAATAAAATTGTACTTCATTAGATCTGAGTTATAAGTAATTGACACATTAGACACAACAGATTGGAAATTGAGTGTCGTTTGTGAGCTATTTGCAATGTAAATGAGAAGTTCCTGCCTGCAGCAAACAGCAGCGTGTGCTCCACATTCAAATTGTTTTCAGCAAGAGAACACTGTTTGAACAGGAAAACTGAAGTCAGTTTGCAGTGATAGGGGGCAGCGTGGTGTAGTGGATTAATACGCTGTTCTTTCGCCTGTAAGAAAGACTTACATTTATATAGCGCCTTTCACGACCTCAGGACATCCCAAAGCGCTTTACAGCCAATGAAGTACTTTTGAAGTGAAGTCACCGTTGTAATATAGGAAAGGTGGAAGCCAATTTGTGCTCAGCAAGATCCCACAAACAGCGATGTGATAATGACCAGATAATCTGTTTTAGTGATGTTGGTTGAGGGATAAATATTGGCCAGGACACCGGGGAGAACTCCCCTGCTCTTCTTCAAAAATTACCGGCCATTAGTCTAACATATAGTCAAATGTTAGTATCCTCTGCACTCCTTATAGTGCTTTCTGTTACATTCCACCACCTCCACCCTCATTATAAAGCTTTTTACACACCCCTTACCTTTGCTACAACACTCTCCATTTTACTCTCCCCGTCTGCAGGGCAATTTTAACCTAACTTGCTGGGTGGGAATCCCACGGGATTGGATGGAATGCTTGTTTTACACCCCGCCCAATATTACCCTTCATCAATTTCAACAGAAAGTAAAATCGGGCGGGATGTAAAACCAGCACTGCACCCAATCCTGTCAGTTTTCCAACAGGCGGGTTAGGTTAAAATTGACGCCCTTGTTATATTGTTTTCCATTACTTAATGGAAAACAATATAACAAGGCTTTGTTACACAACCAGCATACTATGTATAAAGCACTCCATTTTACACCATCATAATCTAGTTATATTGCTTTCTTACACACACCTCACTCAACAACAACAACTTGCATTTATATAGCGCCTTTAACGTAGTAAAACGGCCCAAGGTGCTTCACAGGAGTGTTATCAAACAAAACGTGACACCGAGCCACATAAGGAGGATATTAGGACAGGTGACCAAAAGCTTGGTCAAAGAGGTAGGTTTTAAGGAGCGTCTCAATGGAGGAGAAAGAGGTAGAGAGGCGGAGAAGTTTAGGGAGGGAATTCCAGAGTTTAGGGCCTAGGCAGCTGAAGGCATAGTCGTCAATGGTGGAGCGATTAAAATCGGGGATGCTGCAAGAGATCTCGGAGGGTTGTAGGGCTGGAGGAGGGAGGGGCGAGGCCATGGAGGGATTTGAAAACAAGGACGAGAATTTTTAAATCGAGGCGTTGCCAGACCAGGAGCCAATGTAGGTCAGCGAGGATTAGGGCAATCAGTGAAAAGGCTCTCATTATAAGGCTTTGTTACACAAACTCCTCATCATCGTAATAAAGTTTTCAGTCATACACCTCCTCAACCTCTTATAACGCTCCCCACTTTAACCCTCCTGTCATAATTAAAAGGCTCTCAGCTCTGAAACCATCTCGGTTGTGAGTCTCAACCTTCGTTGTAAGACTCTCAGCTAGAACACGACAACAGGGGGTCGTATCCAGTTGCGCCTTCAGTGTTTGACAACCGCCAATACATTGCAGCTCTGCCATGTCTGATGATGTTGGCAATGCAAGATTCACAACTACACTGTGATCACGGCAAGCTCAAGGTCAATAAGAAATTGCAGCAGATTACTGTGAATCCCACCGGCCAGTATTTATAATACAAGTGTAAATGAATTGTACGATCAGCATGTACTTAATAGAACAGCTTTTAATGCTATTGCAACTCCAGTGATGTGTCATGCTGGGAGTGTGAAACCATTTGTACCAAGTCCTCTTAAACTGTGAAAAACATTCAGCAGTAAAATTACAAATTTTGTCTTCCCAACTTGGGTTGTGTGTGGAGAGAGTATTTTGAGTTGCATAATGCTGGGCTTATGCACTGGTGCTGGTAGTGGGGGAAGCAATTTGTGGTGAGGAATTAAAACTCACACATGAAGTGCATTGACACAACATTAAAGCATACTGACCCTCAAGTGCGATTTTTCTGATAGCGCATTGGTACAAATAAATAAGCCTGCTGACATAAATGGAGAGATAATTTGGCTTTCGAAAAACTACCCACTTCACCAGTTTCTTACCTAAGTGGAATAGACAATAGATAAATAATTGGAGTCGTACATTAGGAATTAGGGGATCAGCATTTGTATATAATGGGAGTTAATGGAAATGATGGAACTGAAGTCGTTACTTGCCTTAGCATTATCTTTCATTAGCATTATCATCGATTATATGTCAATTGCAGATAAAGAGGTAGCCTGGGAGGGTTCGATACATTCTGGGGCCTGGGGTCAAATTCATCTCAGACTAAAGGGATGAAAGTCTCCTCTCTTTGCTGTAAGGATCCGAAGTGAAATGAGTTTCAATCCAGTTCCCAAAGGGACAAAACTGTCCTCTAATTCAGCACTAAATGACAAAGTCACGCAAAGAGGCACACGGGAGAGCTGGTGTGGGAAATGGAAAAAAATGTCACAATTGCTGCAGTAAGGAGATGGGGAATCTGAACATTCCACAGGTTGAATGGACAGATCAGGGACAACATGAGAGGAGGGGTGAGAATATAAACAAATTCACCGAGGCAGTCAGGGATGGTTTCCTCATACAACAGCTGAGGCAGGGGAGTGTAAGTTATGTTGAACTTGGTATTTAGCAATCTACCTGAGCTGTAGTTATGCAGTAAACACCTGGGATCTAGTGATCATTGCACAGTTAGATTTGATATTGGTATTAAAGTTCAGGCCAAAAACAATACGTTAGGGGTAGATTTTAGCACTTTAAGAAACGGCGGTATTAATTAGGAAACCATGGAATGTATTTCAAACTATTGTACAGGACGAAGAAAGAAAATATATTCTGTTTAAAAGAGAGCGTAGCAAAATCTAGACTACTGTGACTTAATAAGGAGGTTAGAAGAAGCATTAAAAACAAGCCAAAGGACTTCAAAAGATACAAGGAAACTCAACGTAGAGAGGATTGGAATTTCAACTGAAGGCAACTAAGGATCGTTAAAGGAAGCATTAGGAACAGCTAAAAAAGACATAGAGACACAGATCACAGAAGGCAACAAGAGTGACCCATCAAAGTTAATAGCAGAAAGAAGGTCAAACAATAGGTGGGTCTGGTAGAGAGTAAATTGGGTAAAACTATTACAGATGATCAGGATATAGCAGAAATACTGAATGGATTCTTCACATCAGCTTTCTCAAAGAAGGACTCAGGTAAGGGCTGAGGCACTGTGTTGGGGTAGAGGAAAGGAGGCTGTACCTCTCATCTCGTCATACTGTACCTTAATTGCAAGGGGTTTTGAGAAAAAGAGTAAGGAAGTCTTACTATAATTGTACAGGGCTATGGTGAGACCTCACCTGGAGTACTGTGTACAGTTTTGGTCTCCTTATCTAAGGAAGGATTTACTCGCCTTAGAGGCGGGGCAACAAAGGTTCACTAGATTAATTCCTGGGATTAGAGGGTTGTCCTATCAGGAGAGATTGGGTAGAATGGGCCTATACTCTCTGGAGTTTAGAAGAATGAGAGGTGATCTCATTGAATCATATAAGATTATTAGGGGGCTTGACAGGGTAGATGATGAGAGATTGTTTCCCCTGGCTGGAGAGTCTAGAACTAGGGGGCATAGTCACAGGATAAGGGGTCGGCCATTTAAGACTGAGATGAAGAGGAGTTTCTTCACTCAGAGGGTTGTGAATCTTTGGAATTCTCTACCCCAGAGGGCTGTGGATGCTGAATCATTGAGTATATTCAAGGCTAAGATAGGTAGATTTTTGGACTCTCGGGGAATCAAGGGATATGGAGATCGGGCAGGAAAGTGGAGTTGAGGTCGAAGATCAGCCATGATGTGATTGAATGGCGGAGCAGGCTCGAGGGCCGTATGGCCTTCTCCTGCTCCTATTTCTTATGTTCTTATTTTTATGGTCTTATGTACCCAACCTGGGACTGCTTGATGCTGACGCTAGGTGCCTGAAATAAGTATTCCTTTACCCAGCACTAATACCCTCACCTCATTCACAAAAAATCTAGTCCAACAATGTAATAGTTCAGAACAGAATTAGCGAATCAGATTATTTGTGTCTCTCCTTGCATTCCCATTCTCTCACCTGGCGGAGCTTTGCGCTGTTTCTCCATCCTCTCCAGGCTGTCCAGCAGACCATCGATGCGATACTTTATCTGGGTGAGCTCTTTCTTTATTGTCTGCAGGTCATCAGCTTTCACTGAAAAACAAAATTCAGCAAATACCATACCAAAGAATTTCTTAAAAATATTACTGCGGTCAAGCCCACGGAGCAAGATGCTACCAAGGTTGGAAGCAGCAGGACCTAAGGTGAGATAGATCAAGACAGGGCGGTCCGATGACAACAATCTTGGGTTTGAAGAGTATGTAGGTTGTACGAGAAAGGCAAGGTTGAGAGAGTTAAGGCGTTCCACAATTTTGAGATCCTGGGAAGAATGAGTTAAGGCAGGGAGGCAATGTGATGAATCTTGATTGCAACGCATTGAGGATGCAGAGAGGAGGAAGACCATTATCATTATATCACTATAGTTCTGGCTCACATTCCTGGGACAGTCCAAAACTGGAAACTGCTTAGCAGCACCCAGGTACCCTTTCGCAATAGGACAGCACGCCTCCACGAGGGCAAGCACATGTCCACAAGGGCAACTACATGTCCACGAGGGCAAGCACATGTCCACAAGGGCAAGTACATCTCCACGAGGACAAGTACATCTCCACGAGGGCAAGTACATCTCCATGTGGGCATGTACATGTCCACGAGGGCAAGTACATCTCCACGAGGGCAAGTACATCTCCACGAGGGCAAGTACATCTCCACGAGGGCAAGTACATCTCCATGTGGGCATGTACATCTCCACGAGGGCAAGCACATGTCCACGAGGGCAAGCACATGTCCACGAGGGCAAGTACATCTCCACGAGGGCAAGTACATCTCCACGAGGGCAAGTACATCTCCACGAGGGCAAGTACATCTCCATGTGGGCAAGTACATGTCCAGGAGGGCAAGTACATCTTCATGTAGGCAGGTACATGTCCAGGAGGGCAAGTACATCTCCACAAGGGCAAGTACATCTCCATGTGGGCAAGTACATGTCCAGGAAGGCAAGTACATGTGTAGGAGAGCAACTACATGTCCAGGAGAGCAAGTACATGTCCAGGAGGACAAGTACATGTCCAGGAGGGCAAATACATCTCAACGAGGGCAAGTACATTTCAACAAGGACAGGTACATATCTACGAGGGCAAGTACATTTCCAAGAGGGCAAGTACATGTCCAGGAAGGCACGTACATATTCAGGATGGGAAGTACATGTCCAGAAGGGCAACTACATATCCAGGAGGACATTTTCATGTCGAGGAGGGCAAGTCCATGTCCAGGAGAACAAGTACATGTCCAGGAAGGCAAGTACATGTCTAGGAGAACAAGTACATGTCCAGGGAGGCAAGTACATGTCCAGGAGAACAAGTACATGTCCAGGGAGGCAAGTACATGTCTAGGAGAACAAGTACATGTCCAGGGAGGCAAGTACATGTCCAGGAGAACAAGTACATGTCCAGGGAGGCAAGTACATGTCCAGGAGGGGAAGTCCGTACGCAGGAGGGCAAGTATATGTCCAGGAGGGGAAGTCCGTATGCAGGAGGGCAAGTACATGTCCAAGAGGGGACGCTCATGTCCAGGAGGGGAACTACATGTCCAGGATGGCAGTATATGTTTAGGAGAGCGACTACATGTCCAGGAGATCAAGTACACATCTAGGAGGGCAAGTACATGTCCACGAAGGCAAGTACATGACCAGGGGAGGAAGTACATGTCCAGGAGAACAAGCACATGTCCAGGAGGGCAATTGCATATCCACAGAGGTCACTGCATCATCGCAACTTCAAGCGTCTGCTTGACCAATTATTCAGGAAATGATGCGTGACATGGAGAGGTCACAATTAAGAAGAAATATTTAATTTGTTTGAAAAAGGGGAAGAGAGACAGAGAGGGGGCAAATTACACCCACCACTCTTGCATAAAGCCATCAGTCAGGCAGAAATGAATATTGATCCCATTCTATTTGTGAGGAACATGCTCACAATACATTTGACAGCTACAAAGCCTTCCTCAGTCATCCGACAACCTGCATTTTACGGTAATGTTATGCGTGTGCATCTGAGTATTACCGATATGGATTGACGGAATGTGAAACAAATCCTCAGGGTGTGTATGAAGAACAATGATGGACTAACATGCCAAATAGAGGTTGGAACTGAAAGGATAACCTTGGTCTCATCTGCCTCCGCTCCGATCTATTCCCAAGCAGTACAATACACGTGTATGCTCGAAGGGAAGAGGCAGTTTGTAAAAAAAAAATCTGCAATGAAAATGTAAGCTGTTCCCTGTTAGTTTTAGCTGTTGGATTATATGCAAATCCCTCGGTGTCTAACAGCAATTCTACTCTAAGAAGAATATGCTTGTCTGAAAGTAAGTGACAGCGAGACAGCCTCCTCTAAGCTGCTTCCTCTACTTTCTCCACTGCATCATGTGGCTTGAGGGAGAGGTGAAACACAAGTAGTGAGTAAGCAGTTCCCCAGACCAGCACCGATTTGCTAAAGGCAAATCATGTTTAACTAACCTGATAGAGTTTTCTGATGAGGTGACAGAGATGGTCGATGAGGGCAATGCAGTTGACTTGGTTGTATATGGACTTTCAAAAGGCGTTTGATAAAGTGCCGCATGGTAGGCTTATCATCAAGATTGCGGCCCATGGAATAAAGGGGTCAGTAGCAACATGGATACAGAATTTCCTGGTACAGGAAACAGAGTAGTGGTGAACGGTTGTTTTTCGGATTGGAGGGAGGTGTACAGTGGTGTTCCCCAGGGGTCGGTGCTGGGACCACTGCTTTTCTTGATATATATTAATGACTTGGACTTGGGTGTACAGGGCACAATTTCCAAATTTACATATGACACAAAACTTGGAAGTGTAGTGAACAGTGAGGAGGATAGTGATAGACTTCAAGAGGATATAGACAGGCTGGTGGAATGGGCGGACACATGGCAGATGAAATTTAACACAGAAAAATGCGAAGTGATACATTTCGGTGGGAAGAACGAGGAAAGGCAATATAAACTAGTGGGTACAACTCTAAAAGGGGTACAGGAACAGAGAGATCTGGGGGTATATGTGCACAAATCGTTGAAGGTGGCAAGGCAGGTTGAGAAAGCAGTTACAAAAGCATATGGGATCTTGGGCTTTATAAATAGAGGCAGAGTACAAAAGTATGGAAGTCATGATGAACCTTTATAAAACGCTGGTTCGGCCACAACTGGAGCATTGTGTTCAGCTCTGGGCACCGCACTTCAGGAAAGATGTGAAGGCCGAAGAGATTTACTGGAATGATTCCAGGGATGAGGGACTTTAGTTACGTGGATAGACTGGAGAAGCTGGGGTTGTTCTCCTTGGAACAGAGATGGTTGAGAGGAGATTTGATAGAGGTGTTCAAAATCATGAAGGGTCTAGACAGAGTAAAGAGAGAGAAACTATTCCCATTGGCAGAAGGGTCAAGAACCAAAGGACATAAATTCAAGGTGATTGGCAAAAGAACCAAAGGCAACATGAGCAAAAACTTTTTTACACAGCGAGTGGTTAGGATCTGGAATGCACTGCCCGAGGGGGTGGTGGAGGCAGATTCAATCATGACCTTCAAAGGGGAACTGGATAAGTACTTGAAAGGAAAAAATGTGCAGGGCTACGAGGATAGGGCGGGGCAGCGGGACTGGCTGGATTGCTCTTGCATAGAGCTGGCACGGACTCAATGAGCTGAATGGCCTCCTTCCGTGCTGTAACCTTTCTATGATTCTATGAATCAGTAATCCCAGGTAAGAGTTAGTATCTATCCATAGTATCAGCAGACTGCTCGGCAGCTAATCCATCAAAATGTTGGTAAAATCACGAGAGATTTTGGGGGTGAAACTGGTCCTTGGCAGCAGCACAAAACAAAGGGTGAATCGGCCGCCGGTTCGACAGTCTCCCGCTTTTCCCTTCCATTGACTTCTATCGGGCAGTCTATAGAACGGGCGGCCGATTCGTAATCGACCATTTCACAGTGCCATCCCAGACCAATTTCACCCCCTTTAACTTAAAAAAAACTCCATATACACCGTAACAAGCAGCTAAAATAAATTAATATTATGTTAATACTGAAATGATCAGTGTTATTTAAACAGGTGTGGAAATCACTTCACGTCATTTTTTTTGGCTCCCCTTTCCTGAAGATACTGACTCTTGCTAGGGTCAGGTCTGTGACCCCTTCTCCTGAAGACACTGACTCTTGCTAGGGTCAGGTCTGTGACCCCTTCTCCTGAAGACACTGATTCTTGCTAGGGTCAGGTCTGTGACCCCTTCTCCTGATGGCACTGACTCTTGCTAGGGTCAGGTCTGTGACTCCTTCTCCTGAAGACACTGACTCTTGCTAGGGTCAGGTCTGTGACCCCCTTCTCCTGAAGGCACTAACTCTTGCTAGGGTCAGGTCTGTGACTCCTTCTCCTGATGGCACTGACTCTTGCTAGGGTCAGGTCTGTGACTCCTTCTCCTGAAGACACTGACTCTTGCTAGGGTCAGGTCTGTGACCCCTTCTCCTGATGGCACTGACTCTTGCTAGGGTCAGGTCTGTGACCCCTTCTCCTGAAGGCACTAACTCTTGCTAGGGTCAGGTCTGTGACTCCTTCTCCTGATGGCACTGACTCTTGCTAGGGTCAGGTCTGTGACTCCTTCTCCTGATGGCACTGACTCTTGCTAGGGTCAGATCTGTTACTCCTTCTCCTGATGGCACTGACTCTTGCTAGGGTCAGGTCTGTGACTCCTTCTCCTGATGGCACTGACTCTTGCTAGGGTCAGGTCTGTGACCCCCTTCTCCTGAGGGCACTGACTCTTGCTAGGGTCAGGTCTGTGACTCCTTCTCCTGATGGCACTGACTCTTGCTAGGGTCAGGTCTGTGACTCCTTCTCCTGATGGCACTGACTCTTGCTAGGGTCAGGTCTGTGACCCCCTTCTCCTGAGGGCACTGACTCTTGCTAGGGTCAGGTCTGTGACTCCTTCTCCTGATGGCACTGACTCTTGCTAGGGTCAGGTCTGTGACCCCCTTCTCCTGAGGGCACTGACTCTTGCTAGGGTCAGGTCTGTGACCCCTTCTCCAGGAGACACTGACTCTTTGCTGGAGTGCACCTCGCCAAAGCAACCATTCTTCATGTGTGAGTCGAGACGATGGGTGTTGGCAAGATTGTTGGACATGGGAGGCATCACTGTGACGAGCCCTCACTTAATGCCCCACACACACTTTGCAAAAAGGTCAGTGGACAATGATCTGGCCTGGAGGTTTTCCTCCCTAGCATAGGGGTGCTGTGGTCAATTGGAGCACCCCAACTGCTGCCCAGCTGAGATCAAGTAACTCGGAACAGACTGGAGATCAAACGTACAACATTCTAGTCTGTACAATATAGTGCTTCATCAGACATTGCCTTCAGCCACTGAGAGCTGGGCTGCAGTAGTTTTGATATCCTTAACATTTCCCTGATCATAATGAAGCAAACTCCCCTCTTGCTGGTGCAGTTTCACAAGCATTGCCAGCCCTTTAATACTTCACCCAAGCAACCGTCACGCACGTGTGAGCCCAAGCAGTGATTGGCCAGTAATGTTTTAAAGGAGCAAGCAGTTCAGTATATTGGCTATTTACTTCACAATAGCCATCTGTTTTGTGTAGCCTGGAGCTTTCCTTCAAGTCCAATTAAAGATGATTTAATTCAAGTTGGCAGGATACTGGGTGTCCAGCCTAGTGTGTTGGAACACTGGGACCTGGGCTTAAAACTAAACAGATGGGGTTGGTTTCCTCTCTCGAATTGTGTTAATCCAGTTCTCGATGGGCAAAAGTCCAAAGGATAGAATTAATGGCCCTTAAAATACATTGCATTACTTTTTTTTGGCAATGATAAAATAGTTTGATGTAGTGGTTCACTGGAAAGCTTAAAATTAAACCATTCTAGGTAGAAAGGTGTCTGTTTGCCATGTCTAGTTACATGATGCTTTGTGCAACACAGGCACTGATATTTTGCCAATCTGATTACCTCAGCAGAGCACAGTTGACCTACTGGAGCCTCCAAAAACAGCGCCACCTTTAGAAGGGCAGTCAGCACTTCATTCCAGGTCTGTCGATTCAGAAGCACTGACTCTGAAGTTCCGTGTGGTTTCTCATGATCTCTTGCCGTGACTTGAACCGGAGATCAGTGGTATCCCCCAGAGGGATGGCTTTGACGGCCTTTATCAGCCACTCACACTATCACTCCGGGAGAAACCCTGTCGAATTTCCAGTCCACTGTATTTTTCTGATTTTTTTTTATCCCTGTTTTTTTTTCGATATAAGTAAACATATACCTGACAGAAAAGAGAGGAACGGTCTTGAAAATGGCTCCAACACCATTAATAAAACCACCACCTCAGTGTTCCAAACTGGACAAAAGTCCATTGTGGGGAAGGCAAGAAACCAGTGATTGCACTTAAAGGGGAAGTAAAGTCTAAGGGCGCAGTAATTTTTGTTCAAAATAAACCCCCCTTCCCAATTCTATATTGAGAAAAACATGTAAGAAATATTTGTGGCTATTTTTTAATAAAAAAGTGACACTTTTTTTCTTAACCTGAATGCAGGCTCACTCACTGGCCTAGATGTTCTGTAGATTCATTGTCCGTTTTCAGGCTGGAATGGGAAAGGTGCCAGGCAACCATTCTACTGGTTCCACAGCCTCTACCTTTGCCTAGGATTATCCTGTGTCGACAGCGGATGCTGAATATGCCGCCCAGCTGGTAGCGTCGCCAACTCTGGTTGGATTCCTGAGAAGTTTCTTCACATGACCTCCCGTCTCCAATTGCCCCACCTTCCCTCACCAGTCAGACAGCCTTTAATTCCCATATCTTCCAATATTTTTATAACCAATAATCAAAAAGTGTTCAAAGAAAATGAATAAAACACACAATTTTATTTTTGAATGCCTCAGTGATATTTTTCTCCCAGAGTTGCTCGCAGCAGCGCCCACAAGATTAATTTTGAATTCCTGGAGGTGCCAGGACAATCTTAGAGGGTTGGCAACCCTGCCAGCTGACATGTGCAAGTAATAGTTTTTAAAATGTATTCATTCTCGGGATGTGGGCGTCACTTAGGAAGGCCGGCATTTGTTGCCCATCCCTAGTTGCCCTTGAGAAGGTGGTGGTGAGCCTCTTTCTTGAACCGCTGCAGTCCGTGTGGTGAAGGTTCTCCCACAGTGCTGTTGGGTAGGGAGTTCCAGGATTTTGACCCAGCGGCGATGAAGGAACGGTGATATATATCCAGGTCGCGATGGTGTGCGACTTGGAGGGGAACATGGTGGTGGTGTTCCCATGTGCCTGCTGTCCTTGTCCTTCTGGGTGGTAGAGGTCACGGGTTTGAGAGGTGCTGCTGAAGAAGTTCTGGCGAGTTACTGCAGTGCATCCTGTAGATAGTACACACTGCAGCCACAGGAGGGAGTGGATGCTTAAAGTGGTGGATGGGCTGCCAATTAAATGGACTGCTTTGTCATGGATGGTGTCGAGCTTCTTGAGTGTTGTTGGAGCTGCGTCCATCCAGGCAAGTGGAGAGTATTCCATCACACTGCTGACTTGTGCCTTGTGGGTGGTGGAGAGGCTTTGGGGAGTCAGGAGGTGAGTCACTCGCCGCAGAATTCTCAGCCTCTAACCTGCTCCAGCAGCCGTGGCATTTATATGGCTGGTCCAGTTGAGTTAATGTTGGGAACACTTTCTCATACTTCATGTCATTAATGCCAGTAGAAATACTGCCTGCCAGGAATGCCATTGCACTGACGGTGCCCATCATTGAGAAGGTGGTGGAGGAGCTGAGAGTTCAAATTTAATGGGCAGCATTGCCTGGTGCAATCGATCGATCCCAACAGAGCAATCAACTGCACGAGGAAAAGTGGGAGATTTCAACATAACTGAAACAAAAAAAAATGTTTTTGCGTTTCAGCGGGCACCGCCAGCCTTGCCATGTTGGCGCCACAACCATTTTCCTCCCCCCCCCCCCACCTGTGGTGGGCGGCCCCAGCGGCATCACAAATACCGCCAGCTGGATGCAACGGGCCTGACCCTGGAGCGTCTGTTGGGGGCCGGAGTGGACGGGCACAGCCTGCCCCAGCTATCGATCCCATGGCATTCTGCCAGATTGGAAAATCCAGGCCAAGGGGGTGTCCTCAAAGGTTGGATCGCTCTGTGATGGGGAGAAGCCCCCTCTCCCCCGTGCCTCCACTGATAGGCACGAGATAGGGCCAAGTCCTTGGAGTAGTATGAGTCTGAGAGCTGATTTGGGACCGCTCGACCTGTAGGGTTGCCAACCCTCCAGGATTGTCCTGCAGTCTCCAGGAATTCAAGATGAATCTCCAGGACGCTGCTGCGAGTAACTCAGGAGAAAAATCATAGGGGCATTAAAAAAAGTTTTTCTCATTTTCTTTGAACACTTTCATTTATTAGTTATAAAAATATTGGAGATGAAAAAAAAGGCTGTTTGACTAACAGTCAAGAATCATCCAATCGGGCGATAAAGAGTGTTCACTTTCCAATTGGTGTAGGAAAGCGGGAGGTCATGGGATGAAATCTCCAGGAATACGTCCAACCAGAGTTGGCAACTCTACCGACCCGTGATATTCAGCCCGTAGAGCAGTTCCTCGAGGTTGGGCAGCTACAGGTCAACTCAGGCCTTTTAAAGCGGCTTCCGTTATAATCAATAAAGCTGCTACAAGATGCACCAAAGAACCCATCAGCAGGGAGGCCTGAGGTGGAGCCTGTGCTCAGGTTAAGAAAATAAAGTAACTTCCACTGGCATTTCAAGAATTTCCACCACATGTTTAAATTCTCTTTCCTCTGTTTACTTCTAACACCTCGGCGCTCCAAGTGTTAACTATTAGTTTATTTTAAGCAGCTAAATAAAAAATAGCTGACTTTTTTCTATTTTGCCATGCACTATTAATTTTGTATAATTGCATTTCATAATAGATTTCTGTAAAAAAAAACACATGCGTGAAAGTGAACATTTAATGAATGCACCATCTGCTTTCTCTGCAAGTGCACAGGAGCTTCTAATTAAGCCTCTTAAATTCCCATTTCAATTATGCAGCCTGAGTAAATCTGAAGTGCCACAGTTTCAGCATCATGTTACTGATTCAATGAGGAAGGAAGAAGGTAGTTACGATGTAAATGGTTTCTCCCGTTGGGTCAGATCAGCAAAAGGTAGACTAAGTTTTAAAAACAAGGACATTGACATAACTGTTCTTCAGGGGACTGGATGGCTTAGTGGGTTAGAGGCACTGGCCTTTCACCTCTGGGACCCCTGTATTAAATCCATCCCAGGCTGATGGAATAAAAGCCTCCGCCTGTCTGCCAGCTGTAAGGGTTTGCACGTGAGCTAAATCTCAATCCAGTTCCTGGTGGACATGGAGCCACAGGGTGTCCAGCAGCAACTGGTCTCTGAATCAGGAAAAGCAACAATAGGAACAGGGAACTTGTAGGTTTTGGCACTTCAAGTGCATATCCAAGTACTTTTTAAATGCGATGAGGGTTTCTGCCTCTACCACCCTCTCAGGCAGTGAGTTCCAGACCCTCTGGGTGAAAAAGTTTTTCCTCAGCTCCCCTCTAATCCTTCTACCAATCACTTTAAATCTAAGCCCCCTGGATATTGACCTCTCTGTTAAGGGAAATAGGTCCTTCCCGTCCACTCTATCTCATAATTTATACACCTCAATTAAATCAACCCGCAGCCTCCTCTGTTCCAAGGAAAACAACCCCAGCCTATCCAATCTTTCCTCATGGTAAAATTCTCCAGTCCTGGCAACATCTTTGTAAATCTCCTCTGCACCCTCTCCAGTGCAATCACATCTTTCCTGTAATGTGGTGACCAAAACTATACACAGTACTCAAGCTGTGGCCTAACCAGTGTTTTCTACAGTTCCAGCACAGTTCCACCTGTAGATTCTGCCATTGCCTCGCTCCCTCTGTTTCCATGTTGGTATTGGACAAACCCTTTAGTGGATCCCTGAGTCACAAGTTAGTCTTCGGCCGGGTAAATCTATTTCAAGGACATTACGTGGGGAGAAGTCAAACAGATTCCCTTACATTTAGTCCCAGCTGATGGAGTTGGGGCAGCACTTGACCGCGGTCCACTCTTCACGGGGAAGCTGCCCTTGCTTCTCCGGGGAACGGAGACCATGGCGCGCTGGCGTTTGACAGGTGGCACTGCCCGACTTGGTGGGGGGACTCTGTGGTAGTCGTACATCCTGTGAAATAAAAACAGGGCTGAGTCAGGGACACGGAAAATGAAACACTTAAACGTGAGCAGAGTGCATAAAAACAAAATGGAATTGTTGGCCC
The DNA here is from genome assembly GCF_035084215.1 of Heptranchias perlo. Classification (NCBI taxonomy): domain Eukaryota; kingdom Metazoa; phylum Chordata; class Chondrichthyes; order Hexanchiformes; family Hexanchidae; genus Heptranchias; species Heptranchias perlo. The sequence goes on from NC_090340.1 coordinate 11,464,260, forward strand.
AGGCCCTGGTGATTCAGGGAGTAAATTCATCAACTGTTCATCCCTTACAGGTCAGGTTCACTCCCTGGCCTGTAGTGAATTAGTTGATCACAGTCAGGTTAGCAGTAGCATAATGGACAATCAGAAGACTAGTTTTAATGCACTGATACAATAGCATACACAGATTGCACCTGAAAATGGCACAATACACAGACAATATAAATTATAGTACTTGCATTTATATAGCACCTGATCACATTGCAGCATCTGAAAGCACTTCACATGACAAAATACTTTTTGGAGTATAGGAGCTGCTAGCAGGCAAACATGGCAGCCATTCTGTTTCCAGAATGTTCTCAAAAAGCACTGCGATGAACGGCCAGTTGATTTTTTTTTTGGCGGTGTTGATCAAAAGAGGAATGTTGGCCTGGATCTACTTGTAACACCTATTCAACGGGCCCGCCAATTCTCTCACATTCAACGGAAGATTTGCGCATGAGATCATATCTCATGACTGTATGGACTGTGCTGGCAATTCGGGCACTCCTTTTGCTTCCTCTCGCTGGAAAGCAAGAGAAATTAAAACAATCTGAGCCTCCATAGTGAAAGTGATAATCCTATATTAAAACTCAAGTTTTAACAGAGGGCTTTCATGGCCACTTTGGATGCTGGGATAGCTCTGCTTCCATTTTGGCAAGAGAAAACGCTTAGAAATTGCAAAGACGGACAGGCTGTAAAGATAAAAAGGGGAGGAGAGCAGAAAAGCAAAGAAAAGAAAGAAAAAGAAAATAAGGGAGAGGAAAATAACACATTAAACAGGTGCATGTGACAGTCGCTGCCTGTTGTGTTTAACCACATTCATGTGTTTGGCTGAGGTATATGACTTGAGACTGAAAATCTCAGACATAGGACTTGTCCAACTTTGACAAACTCTGCCATTCACTCACACCTCGAGTCTCAAATAAAGACACAGTCTCGGCAATACTGAAATCCCAAAGAACTTATATATACATATATAATAAAATATATCTCAGGAAGGTTGTATTGGCCTTGGAGGGGGTGCAGCGCAGATTCACCAGAATGGGCTAAAAGGGTTAAATAACGAGGACAGGTTGCATAGACCTTGAGTTTAGAAGATTAAGGAGTGATCCAATTGAGACATTTAAGATGTTTAAAGGATTTGAAAGGGTAGATAGAGAGAAACTGTTTTCTCTGGTGGGCAAGTCCAGAACAAGGGGGCATAACCTTAAAATTAGAGCAGGAAGCACTTTGTCACACAAAGGGTAGTGGAAATCTGGAACTCACTCTCATAAAAAGCTGTTGAGGCTGGGGGTCAATTGAAAATTTCAAAAATGAGATTGATAGATTTTTGTTAGGTAAGGGTATTAAGGGTTACAGAACCAACGCAGGTAACTGGAGTTAAGGTACAGATCAGCCACGATCTAACTGAATGGTGGAATGGGCTCATGGGGCTGAATGGCCTATTCCCATTCTTATGTTCCTAGAACTTAGCCAATCAATAGCAGGAAGATGGAAACCTTCTGCTAACCCATGAAAAGTAAAAACAGAAAATTATCGCTTCAGACACTGCCCATTTGGGCTTCCTGCCTTGAGAAAATCTCAGTGCGGTAAACTGTTAAAGATCACATCTGGTGCCCTGCTGTGTACATGATATTCAGTAATAGTTCTGGGATACAATGGGCTATAAATTGGGCAGTGTAGCGCCTGTTTTTTAGGTGCTATGCGGCCTCCTAAGGTCCCAAAATGGCATCCGAAATGCGCGCGCATGGCATGATGTGTGCCGGACGCCATCTTGGTAAAGGCGTTGGTGCACGCGCAGATAACAAACACCAGCAGCATATAAAGAAAGGAGAATATGCATTAGATCAGTATGCAACATTGATTTAAAGGGATATATACCATTTTGGCACTCAATGCTCCAGCCAACGCACTATCTTAACCATGAACAGCTGAACATGTCGTAGACGGCCTGGAGGATCCTTCACCAGCGCTATTTAAAGGGATCAATGCAGGTATTGCAGGTTAGTTGCCATATGTGCTCCACATCTCAACTCGGCCATCTCTATGAACTGAAAGGGGTTCCACTCCCTCGATGTGCAGCTGGGGTGCGACCACACGCAGTGCATCATGCAGGTCAATGCCCGCTACCCTGGCAGCAGTCATGATGCCTTCATTATGCGGCAGTCCAACGTCCCAACTATCTTTGAGCCGGCTCGGCAAGTCAAAGGCTGGCTACTGGGTGACAAGGGCTGTCCCCTCACTTAGACAAGTGTGGATTGATTAGGGAAAGCCAACACGGATTTGTTAAAGGCAAATCGTGCAAAACCAACTTGATAGAGTTTTTTGATGAGCTAATAGAGAGGGTAGATGAGGGCAATGTAGTTGATGTGGTGTATATGGACTTTCAAAAGGCGTTTGATAAAGTGTTGCATAGTAAGCTTGTCATCAAGATTGCAGCCCACGGAATAATGGGGGCAATAGCAGCACGGATACAAAATTGGCTGAGGAACAGGAAACAGAGAGTAGTGGTGAACAGTTGTTTTTCGGACTGGAGGGAGGTGTACAGTGGTGTTCCCCAGGGTTCAGTGCTGGGACCACTGCTTTTCTTGATGTATATTAATGACTTGGACTTGGGTGTACAGGTCACAATTTCAAAATTTGCAATGGCACAAAATTTGGAAGTGCAGTGAACAGTGAGGAAGATAGTGATAGACTTCAAGAGGATATAGACAGGCTGGTGGCATGGGCGGACACATGGCAGATGAAATTTAACGCAGAAAAATGTGAGGTGATACATTTCGATAGGAAGAATGAGGAGGGACAATATAAACTAAAGGGCATAATGCTAAAAGGGGTACAGGAACAAATAAATCTGGGGGTATATGTGCACAAAGTATTGAAGGTGGCAGGGCAGGTTGAGAAAGCGGTTAAAAAAGCATTCGGATCCTGGGCTTTATAAATAGAGGCATAGAGTACAAAAGCAAGGAAGTCGAAGTACAAAGAAGGTTCACTCGGTTAATCCCGGGGATGAGGGGGCGGACATATGAGGAGAGGTTGAGTAGATTGGGACTCCACTCATTGGAGTTCAGAAGAATGAGAGGTGATCTTATTGAAACATATAAGATTGTGAAGGGGCTTGATCGGGTGGATGCGGTAAGGATGTTCCCAAGGATGGGTGAAACTAGAACGAGGGGGCATAATCTTAGAATAAGGGGCTGCTCTTTCAAAACTGAGATGAGGAGAAACTTCTTCACTCAGAGGGTGGTAGGTCTGTGGAATTTGCTGCCCCAGGAAGCTGTGGAAACTACATCATTAAATAAATTTAAAACAGAAATAGACAGTTTCCTAGAAGTAAAGGGAATTAGGGGTTATGGGGAGCGGGCAGGAAATTGGACAAGATTTTAGATTTGAGGTTAGGACCAGATCAGCCATGATCTTATTGAATGGCGGAGAAGGCTCGAGGGGCCAATTGGCCTACTTCTGCTCCTATTTCTTATGTTCTTATGTTCTTATGTCATGATGGGTTTTGGCCACAATTCGAATATTGTGTCCAGATCTGGGCACCGCACTTTAGGCAGGATATGAAGGTCTTAGAAAGGGTGCAGAAGAGATTTACTAGAATGATTCCAGGGATGAGGGACTTTTGCTACTTGGATAGACTGGAGAAGCTGGGATTGTTCTCCTTGGAACAGAGAAGGTTGAGGAGATTTGATAGAGGTATTCAAAATCATGAAAGGTCTAGACAGAGTAGATAGAGAGAAACATTGGCGTAAGGGTCATGAACCTGAGGACATAGATTTAAGGTGACTGGCAAAAGAACCAAAGGCGACATAAGCAAAAACTTTTTTACACAGCGAGTGGTTAGGATCTGGAATGCATTGCCCGAGGGGGTGGTGGAGGCAGATTTAACCATGGCCTTCAAAAGGGAACTGGATAAATACTTGAAAGGAAAAAAATTGCACGGCTACGGGGATAGGGCAGGGGAGTGGAACTAGCTGGATTGCTCTTGCAGAGAGCGGTCACAGACTCGATGGGCCGAATGGCCTCTTTCTGTGCTGTAACCTTTCTATGATTCTATGAGGCTCATGACTCCGGTCAGGCAGGCACACACATGTGCAGAGCAGGCCTACAATGAGAGCCATGTGGCCACTCAGAACGTCATTGAGCACACCACAGGCGTCCTAAAGCAATACTTCCGCTGCCTGGACTGTTCTGGTGGAGCCCTGCAGTACTCCACTGAGCAGGTGTTAAGGTTCGTCATTGTATACTACATGCTGCACAACCTCGCCCTTATGAGGGGACAGCCCTTGCCACCGCCTATCTGGCGAGACCCTGAGCCAGAGGCAGAGGCTGATGAGGAGGAAACAGAGGAGGAAGTGGAGGAAGAGGCAAAGAGGCAACAAGGTGCACGGGCCCTGTCTGCCAGGGCTCTGCGTGCTCACCTTATTCATGAACGATATCAGTAATCTCAATGACACCTCTCAACAGTCCTACACTCCTCACTCTTCCTCTCCCACATGACCATAAAATCGCCCTCCGTATGATTACACATTGTTTCCTCCCGCAGCTCATCGCAGAAATAAAAACCACCACCAACTGTGACTTCAAATACAAATTTATAACGTTACACATTAACTCAAGTATAGCAGATTACATTATTCACCCTTGTTCATTCCCTCAGTGCCTGTCGTTCGTGTGCCTTTGCCTTTCCTAGTGTTACTACGAGGTGCTTCCCCAGTGGCTGGAGTATGGGTGGTGGAAGGCTGCTGGCCTTCAATTGAGGAGAGTGCAGATGGCCTTGGATAAACAATTTTGAGCAGCTCTGAGCCGGGAGGGCCCGGCTTCATTCTGTACCATCTCAGCATGGGCTGCAGCAGTCTGAGCTGGATGGCTGACAGGCAACAGCAAGGGCACTGGCGGAGTGGCAGGGGTGGGAGCAGGAATGCTGTCATCCTGAGATAGGGCAGCAGGTTCCTCTTCCATGGCGCCACTGCCACTCTCCTGGGGCAGGGCCTCAGCAATCCTGGTGATCTGCTGGAGAATGGATTGCTGGAGTGCTGTGACGCCCTGGAAGCCCCTTTCAACAGAGGTACCCAGAGCCACGATAGCAGCAGCCTGAGCCTCTGATTCCAAAGCAGCAATCTGAGCTTCAACTGAAGCATGCAGACCTTTGATGACATCGGGTTGTGCTGCAATGGCAGCTGTTTGTGCTGCAATGGAAGCCACGACATCGGCCATCAGACGCTGTATCATGGTGGGTTCCACAGGTCTGCTAATGGAGGTGACCACCCGTTCCATGTGGGAAAGGATGGGCCCCAAGCCCTGTACAAATCCCTGTTGCAAGTTGGAGTTGGACTCCTCCATGTCCCTTGTCATTGTGCGCAGGCTTTCCACTGTCCCAAGCATTTTTTGGTGTGCGCCCATCAGCCATCTTCTGTTGTCTGGCCCATCGACGTGATCATCTGACGCCTCGGCAGCAGAACTAGTGAGCGACCTCGCCCTCCGGCGAGCTGGCACCTGTGGTATCCGTTCCCTCCGCCCTGGCTCCTGCGGACTTGTGCTCGGTGTTTCACCATGTGCAGATCCCTACTCTAAACTAGCCTCTAAAGGGCGTGCAGTGTCAGTCTCTGAGCTGGTGGATGCGAGTGTCAGATCGAGTGATGGTGTGGCTTCAGTGTCTCCCTCCTCTCCTCCTCCTCCTTGGACGGTGCTGGCACCAGTTCTTGGGTGTCTGCAATGACAAAGGGAGATGGAGTGAGTTGTGGAGCGGGGATGGGAGCAAGTAAGACGCGCGTGCTGACAGCATCTGCAACACGTGAGTCAGAAAAGACATGTAGGTGTGCCTGTCCTCCCTCAGGTGGCTGTTATGCACCACCTTCTCCTGCAAGACAGAGGTAAGTGTGTCAGTAAGTGTCCTGCAAGGTGTTTGGGTGATGTGCCTGTCATGGTCTAATAGCTGCCAGTGCGTGTGACCTGTGAGTGGTGGGTGTGTGCGTTGCAAGTATGTTACTATGTGAGAGTGAGATGCAGCATCTGAAGTGCAGTGTACGAATGGGCAGCGTTTGGTGGTGGGTGGGTGACGGGGAGTGTGATGCGTGGAGCAGTGTTGCTGTTGGAAGGATGTGCCACTTAACCTTTGTATTCGCTCACCTTGACTGCTTGTGTCAAATCATTGAACTTTTTCCTGCACTGCATCCACGTGCACCGTGCAATGCTCCTGGAATTCACCTCCAGGGCCATTTCCTCCCACTTTCTCCGCAGCTGGTGTCTGTAAGGTCTCCTGCCACCCTGCGGATACAGGATGGCCCTCCGTTCATCCACCTCCTCCAACAAAGCCTCCAGTGCGTCATTGGAGATCCTCGATGCACGCTGTCTTGCAGGTCCAGCCATTCCACTTGTCATCCTCCACTGCTTGCACTGACAGTGCACCTCCCCTTTAAGAGGTGCAGGCTGCCTTTAACTAGTGCTTTCCACGCCCCATATTGGGCTTCCTGCTGTTGTGTGCAGCCACTCATCAGCACAGGTACTGCTGGCTGCACGTACAAATCATTGAAATGAGCCGGCAGCAGGAATCCCATATACTGTCTGCATCGGAAACACCACACGCGGGTTAATCACGCACCACGACCCCCATGCCCAGATTCAGGAGTTGTTGAATTTAACCTCCAGTATATTCAAATGTAAAGATACAGAATCAATTTATTTAATTGAAGTGGGACAATAAAATAACTAAAACTTCAGGGGCTGCATAGTACCTTGAATTGGACACTGACCTCTCGGACCAGGGTTCAAATGCAGGCTAGATGTAATGGATCAAAGTCTCCCGGTTGCTTATAAGTGCTGACATGAAATCAGTTTGGGTAGTCTCATCCCAGCTCCTGGTAATTGTGGGCCATCAGCACAGAATTGGTGGTACCTAGCACTGAACGGGCGCTCCTCAGACAGGCTGCAAGATAGCTTGTGTGGGCAATGGACGATGCCACCCTGGTGCAGTAGGAGATGTGCTCCTGAGCTTGGGGCCGAGGCACAATGTTGGAGCAGAATGTGATGAGATTTACTCTGCCTTCACGTGCGCTACACCTCGCCTGAGTGTTTGATGTCGACACGGTGCCTGAAACGGGAAGAGTTCCGTTTCCCCAGCACCGATATTCCTCATCTTTAACAGCACAAAAAATTCTCACTAAAATTTCCCTGAAATGTGAGCGAGTGGTGACTCGATGAGAATAAGCTGCTACAGTTAGGGCGAGTGATCTGGTGAGCTCTGATGTCCCATGACAGATCATATGAATTTTCATGTTTGCCACGAGATTCGTTGTGTGATTTGCTGTTCCAGTGCTGCAATTCCATCTACAGATGTCTCGGAGGCAGTCAAAATGCCGCTTTCTGAGTGGCTGTGAGCAACAAGTTTCTCGCTTAGCTATAACCCCAAATGGTTGGAGGCTGCATGCTTGAGTCACTTGTGGATAAGCAGTGTCACTCAACACACGGCTCCGATTGCACCAAGAGCACAGTAACTTGTAATTGTCATTGCTAGATGGAAGAAGACCAAGGTCCATCGAGTTCACCACCTAGGGCACAAATGAAATCAAGAATCGAACCAGAGTTACGAGGCCCCACTTTCCCATTCCATGGGATAGTATATGCCAGGTTTAAATGGAGGAGGACTGGAGATACCAAGGGGTCAAGTTAGTGTTCATAGATGGACGACACTGAAACAAGCAACAACTCCTGAACAGCTCTATAGCAAGATCACAACACGTAATTATTAAATGGGAATATAGGAAATGCAAGATGAAAAAAGACCCAGGTCCATCCAGTTCACCTTCTACCATCCTGGTCGTCGCATGATACAACGGTAATAGAGTACCGGGGCTGAAAGGGTTAAATTACGAGGCTAGGTTGCACAGACCAGGCTTGTATTCCCTCGAGTATAGCAGATTAGGGAGTGATCTAATTGAAGTGTTTAAGATGACTATAGGATCTGTTAGGATATATTGGGAGAAACTATTTCCTCTGATGGGAAAGTCCAGAACAAGAGGGCATAAAATGAGAGCTAGGCCATCCAAGGGTGATGTCAAAAAGCACTTCTTCACACAAAGGGTTATGGAAATCTGGAACTTTCCCTCCCAAAAGGCTGTTGAGGCTACGGGTCAATTGAAAATTTCAAGAACTGAGATTGATAGATTTTTGTTAGGCAAGATTATTAAGGGTTACAGAACCAAGGTGGGTAGATGGAGTTAAGATACAGATCAGCCATGATCTAATTGAATGGCGGAACAGGCTCAAGGGGCTGAATGGCCTCCTCCTGTTCCTATGAAAATACCGGTAGTCAAACACCAGTCGCTACACCACAGACCATCATAGTCGTAAGAAAAAAAGACTTGCGTTTATACAGTGCCTTTCACAACCTCAGGACGTCCCAAAGCGCTTTACAGCCGCTGAAGTACTTTTTGAAGTATAGTCACTGTTGACTCGGAGGTGATAGTGTTACCACTGAGCCAGCAGTGATGTCCCACGAGAGATCATGTTGAATGCGGGAGGGTTGGTAGGTCTTCAATTAAATTTAATCTTTTTATGCATTCATATCTCACAGGTCTGATAAATCGAAGTTACATCACGGAAATAAGTCATTCGGCCTAGTCAGTCCGTGACAGTGTTCACCCACCACGCGATTATATAGCTCTAATCACATCTACCTGCTCTGATCCCATATCCCCTCATCTCCTTTTCCTTCATCCACCCATCCAATCTAATCTTGAATGTTGACATAGGCCGGGAATTTCTTCGGAGCTCCTCCCGCTCTGCCACCATAACTTCACCGGAAGTGCGGCAGAATCTCCGCTTATGGGGATTATGGTGTCAGCCGTGGCTCAGTGGTAGCACGCTCACCTCTGAGTCAGACCGTCTTGGGTTCAAGTCCTACACCAGAAACGTGGGCCCAGATATTTATGGGGAGGCGGGGAGGGAACGGGGAGACGTGTCAGCGGCCGGGAAACCCGGAAATGACGGGAAGACGGAGGTCCTTAACGTCAGGGCCTCATTAGCATTTGTTCACTCTGTTTCCCGCCCGGCAGCTGGCTAGATTGACAGGCTGGCTGACTGACAGGTGGGAAGGCCAGTGGTAGAAGGCTGCTGCCGGGGACCGTTCAGGACAGTGCCGGGCAATCGGAGAAGATCGGGGCATTATGGGGGGGCTGGGAGCGTGGAAGCAGGGAGAGAAAGATCGCGGGGAGGGAGAGATCGTGGGGAGGGTGAGATCGAGCAGGGGAAAGATTGCAGGGAGAGAGATCGCGGGGGAGAGATCGCAGGAAGGAGAGATCATGGGGGAGAGAGATTGCGGGGGGGGAGGGAGGGAGGGAGGGATCGAGGGGGGAAAGATCACGGTAAGGAGAGAGCGCGGGGGAGTGAGGTCGAGGGGAGAGAGAGATCACGGGAAGGAGAGATCGCGGGGAGGGAGAGATCACGGAAGGAGAGATCATGGAAGGAGAGATCGCGGGGAGGGAGAGATCGTGGGAGGGGAGAGATCGCGGGAGGGGAGAGATCGCGGGAGGGGAGCGATCGCGGGGAGGGGAGAGATCACGGGAGGGGAGAGAGAGATCGAGGGAGGGAAAGATCGAGGGAGGGAGAGATCGCGGGGAAGGAGAGATCGTGGGAAGGAGAGATCACGGAGGGAGAGTTTGCAGGAACGAGTGATCACAGGGAGGGAGAGATCACGGGGGAGAGATTGCAGGGTGGAGGTCGCGGGGAGAGAGATTGCAGGGTGGAGGTCACGGAGGGGAGAGATCGCGGGGGAGAAATCATGGGGGAGAGTTCGCGGGGAGGGAGAGATTGGGGCAGAAAGTTTTCTTGAGGGGCCTGGGGAAGCACTTCCTGGCCCACAAGCAGTGCTAGAAAAGCACTTCCCTGTTGGATCCGGCAGTTCTCGCCTCCATTTAGTTGCCCGGTTTCCTGAGCCCTGGGAAACCTGGCCCGCAGCCGTTAAATTCCAAATGGCTGCTAAAATCTGAGGAACGGAGCCTCATTTAAATATTCTAATCATGGACCTGCCTCTCCAGAGCTGGTTACTCAGATGGCCCCAAACCCGCCGCAGTTAAACCAGAAGCGTTTGCAGCGGGTTGCGGTCGTGTTTCCCATTTTTACCAATTTAACACCTCCCCACCTTAAAATTCCCCTCTTGAGCCCTGAATTTGGGCTGACACTCCAATGCAGTACTGAGAGAGTGCTGCACTATCAGAGGTGCCATCTTTCAGATCAGACATTAAACTGAGGCCTCATCCATCCTCTCAGGTGAACATAAAAGATCTCATGGCACCATTCGAAGAAGAGCAGTGGAGTTCTCCCCGGTGTACTGGCCGATATTTATCCCTCAACCAACATCACTAGAAACAGATTATCTGGTCATTATCACATTGCTGTTTGTGGGGCCTTACTGTGCGCAAATTGGCTGCAACATTTCCCTACATTACAACAGTACTTCAATGGTTGGAAAGCGGTGTGGGACATCCTGAGATCATGTAAGGCGCTGTATATAAATGCAAGTTCCTCCTTTCTTTCTGCTGCACTGCTGGTGAAGTTACAGCGGCTGATCGGGAGCTGCCCTGAGGAAATTCCTGACTGTACTTTCTGCCTCAACCACTGATTCTGAAAGTGAATTCCACAGATTCACAACAGTCTGTGTGAAGAAGATTCTCTTGGTCTCTGTTGTAAATCTCTTACATTTAATCTATGGCCTCTCATTCCAGCCCCCTCAACTACTCAAAACAGTCTGTCAAGCACCAAATACCATTGCGCAGAAGGCACTCACAGTTGAGAAATGTATGGAAGAAGGTGGGATTAATCAGCACCACACTGTTTGGTGCTCTTAGCTACTGAGCCATCTGTGGGGAGCACCAATCTCCTGAATTCCATCACTACTGTTTTAAAAAAGCACAATCTTCTCCTCGTACTGAAATCTTCAAAATAGTAACCCGTTCGGACGGGATGGGGTGGAGTAGGAGCTCAATCAGTCAGACTAAGGCTGGGGCTTAAAAAAAGAAATGAAGAAGGAGTAGGAAGCATTTTCACAGCAGCGATAAAAATAAAATGCCTTAATTCCCCAAACACCGGCTTCCTCTCAGATCTCAAATGCCTCAACATGTCTGACAAGCCTCCCCAGTGAATGTTTGAGAATGGATTCAACAACTTGTTACTGAATATATAATATACATGAATTAACATACATAGAGCACGAGCTGTCAGGCCGATGATCCACACAATTCCTGAAAAAGGAACAGCTTTTTCCTTTTTCTTGATTTTTCCTTAAGAAAAGGTATACACATATATGTTTAATGGAGTAAAGTTTGTCACACAGTACTTAAGAAAGAATAGGAAGACTTGCGTTTATATAGCACCTTTCATGATCTCAGGACGCCCCAAAGCTTTACAGTCAATGAAGTACTTTTGAAGTTGTAATGTAGGAAACACACTGGTATTTAACGAGGCACATGTACTAAGGCACATGAAGTATGGTACGAGGCACATGTACTAAGGTAATCGATATGTTGTTACGAATGGTACAGAGGAAGAGAACAGAGTGACACCTGGCCAATTTTAACAGCTGGGCCTCATTTTTATATTGCACATCTGTCTCCCGCCCAAAGCCTGCGGGAATGAGGTCATGGCCGGTGAGTGGGACCGGGAATTGGGGAGGGAAGTGGACGCCGCCAGGGAATCTAAGGAATGGTTCCTGGCATAAGATAAGTGCTGGGGGGGATGTTACAGAACCGAAGCTGGGCAGGGAGGGAGAGGAAAGATCGCAGCAGTGGAGGCCCAATGATTCCATGTGGGGCCCTGGGGAGTACTCCTGCTCCTCCCGGCCCCCAAGGAACCCTTCAAAAAATTACAAATCTGAACTTACCTTGGGCTCCTTGGGCCACTCTGCTATTTGACACCACTTGAAAGTCGGCGAAGATAAAATTCCTCCAGGTGGGATCGGAGTGACCCTTGGGCCAGTAGGTCAACTTGCCCAATTTTAACCCCACCCACGCACCCCTATATGTGTGAATGCTTACTGAAATGCCATTTCTAAGCTCATTTTCCCATCTTATCAATATCACTTTCCTGATTCCTTTCATCTTCTAAAGAATTAACTATGCTTCCTATTTTAGTTTCATCTGCAAATGTCGACACCTCTGCCTCTGGGCCAAATCATTGGTATACACTGTGAACAGAACCGACTCCTGAACTCTGTGGGACACTACTACCCACTTCGAAAAACTAACCTTAACCCCGACTCTCTGTTTTCTGCCTTCCAACCAATTTATAATCCAGTTAGCTATCTTCCCCCTAATTCCATGCCCCTTAATCTAGCAATTTTCCATGTCAAGGGCTTTCCTAAAGTCCATGTACACTACATCCACTGCATTTCTCCCATCTACCACACCTGTTACCTCCTCAAAGAAGTCTATGAAGTTTGTCAAGCACAATCACCCTTTTGAAATCAATGCTGGCTACTTCTAACTATTTTCTCTTTTAATACTTTTATTAAAGTTTAGATAAAGACACAAAAGACAACTCAGTGGATAAATGTAGTCATATTTTAAAATCTATACATTTTTGATTTTTTAAAATCCAATTTTGGACATTAGAAATTTCAGTTACTGAGAAACAAGGCAGCCAAATATTTTTTCAAAAAAATGTTTTGAGTGATTCAACTACTTCAACTATTTTTTTAAAGATAGGTTCTCCTAACTGGTCATTTAGGATTGTTCTTAAGTACTTGTAGTTTCTCATTGGCAGTTTTTTAGTCACTTACCTTCCTAAGTTCCCTGTTTCATCTGTTCTGATTTGCTGCTGCTTTACATTGAGCCAAAGTATGAAAGTGGTACATGCAAGCATTTTACTATATTGTCAATAGTTAAGATATTGGTGACCTTAATGCAGTGTCACGTGCAAATACTATCAGATTAGGTTGAAATGATGTAGCATGTAGTGTTTCTTTCTTTTAAAAAATGGGCATGATTTTATTCCCAATACTGGTATGGGTTTTGGTCCTTAATGTTAACAGCAGTTTGCACCAACATGAATGTACTAACGCTTTATTCCATGGAGTTAGGTTCCACCAGATGGAGCTTTAAATAATAACTGACGTGCGCTTTTGAGAGACTGGAACTATGCCAGAAAAAATGGACACATATATCACAAGTACAGTACTTATAGTGCCCATTCCCATGACTGAAAAGTCAAGGATGAGAAAAGGCCACTGAGCCCACTGAAGCTCATCGTTCCGACTAAAGCATCCAGCTACGTTCCGAATGCCTCTCGTCCCTGCCACCCCACCCAGCAGATTATTCCAAGTGTTCACCATCAAAGCCACTGGTTTGCAGTTTTCATGGAAAATGGGCAGAATTACTGAATGCAGTCCCAAGACATCAGTGACAAATCCTGAATCTCATGTATTAAAAATAAAATGTGACTCAGTTATCATAAACCAGTAGCCTTTCTTCTCTCTCTTTGAGTGAAGAAGTTTTTCCTAACATAAATCTATTTTAAATTTACAATTCACTAATTGAAATTTGTGCCCTCTGGTCATACTTTTCTGGGTAAATTTGAAGTAATGTTCTTGGTTTACCTTATCTATGCTGTGTAATAGTTTATATGCCTCAGTGAGGACCCCATTTAAATGTCTTCTTTCTATTCCGTAGAGTTTGACTTTCACTAATCTTTCCTCGAGGCTCATCCCTTGTGGTACCATCTTTCTTGTTGCTCCTTGCACCGTCTCTAATGCCATAACATGTTTTTGTGAGTAGAATTTTACACAGTGCTCCGAGTGTGGTCTGACACTGTACAGCCTGGCATAATCTCTGTGGGCTTTACTCCACCGTTCTGGCATATATCCTGATATTCTATTTGCTTTTCTACCTTGTCCAGATATTATCCCTTTCAAAATTCTCCGGTACTAATTGCATTTTATGTTTATTCTACACATCTTTTGACAAACGCGCATTCATCAGTGTTAAATTCCACTTGTCACAGGACTGCCCAATTGTACAGCCTAATTAATTCCTTCTATGCATCCTCTGTCTCTATGGCTCTCGCTATTTTAGTGCTTCAGAAAATTTGACCAGGTTATATTTGGTTTCGACATCCATGTCATCAATATAGATTTGGAGCAATAAGGGTCCGAATACTGACCCCTGCAGGACTCCACTCAATCTGATATTGTGGGGGGAATTTGAACCCCCCAGGACAGGCGGGAGAGGGGTGGGGGGGTTAAATTGTTAAAAATGGGAAACCCGACCCCAAGACGCCGTGAACACGTCCACTTCCGGTTTAACCGGGGAGGGATGGGGGTCGGGTGAGTAACCTGCTCTCGAGAAGCGGGTCAGTAATTTCTGCATCCCACCTGACTGACTTCAATGGGAAAGAGAATCAGACCGGGTGTATAACACATGGCTGATCCACTACCACCAGGTGAGGCTCCGTGCCTAAGATTTTGGCAGCCATTTCGATTTAACGGCTGTGGGCCCGGTTTCCCAGGGCACCTAAAGGGAGGTGAAAACTGCCAGATCCAGCAGGTAAGTGTGTTTCCAGCACTGCTTGAGGCCCAGGAGGAGCAGGAGACTTTCCCCCAGGCCCCCCAAGCTAACCTGCCGCAATCTCTCCCCACCCCCGCGATCTGCTGACCCCCCCACCCCGCGATGTTCAGACCCTTCCTGCGATCTTGCTCCCCCCACCCCGCGATCTCTCCCTCCCTCCTCTCTGATCTGTGGCTGCGGCCTTACACAGCAGACTTTCTCACCTGGCAGCCTGCCAGCCTCTCAATCTGGCCAGCTGCCAGGCGGGAAACTGTGTAAAAAAATTCTAATGAGGTCCTGCTGTTAAATTTGGCAGGACCTCCGCCTTTCCCGTATTTTACGGGTTTCCCTCCCCGCCACCCAGTAAATATCGGGGCCCACGCCTCTCACAGTACTCCATGTTACCTACTTTTTAACCAATTCCTTATCCAGTCTCATACTTTACTCTGAATTACTATGACTTTCCTTTTACCAATTCTATCTATAAGGTATCAACTTCTCAAAACCAGTCGTCGTTGAGAACCTTTTCTACGTCATCATTCTTCAACTTTGAGCCGAGACAATGACTGTTGGCCAACTATTCCGTCAAGGGGGAGGGAGGAGGGAAGCTAATCTAATTCATCCACACAAGGGGGTGATTTTAACTTTCAGCGCTGGTGTAAAGCAGGTGGTATCAGGTCTGCTGCCCATCATACTCCTGGCCCGATTTTCCTTTCCACTGAAGTCAAATGAAGGGAAATGGGACGGGGTATATAATGGGCGGCCATTCCAACACTGGCCATTTTGCATCATGGCCAAAAGTTAAAATGATTCCCAAGCACTTTGCAGCTGGGATCACCAGGCAGACATCAGCAGCAGAGACCTTAAGCTGATTATTCCTGTCCCTATCCTAGTATGGCTTAAGCCAATTTTTTTTTTATTCGTTCATGGGATGTGGGCGTCGCTGGCAAGGCCGGCATTTATTGTCCATTCCTAATTGCCCTTGAGAAGGTGGTGGTGAGCCGCCTTCTTGAACCGCTGCAGTCTGTGTGGTGAAGGTTCTCCCACAGTGCTGTTAGGAAGGGAGTTCCAGGATTTTGACCCAGCAACGATGAAGGAACGGCGATATATTTCCAAGTCGGGATGGTGTGTGACTTGGAGGGGAAGGTGCAGGTGGTGTTGTTCCCATGTGCCTGCTACCCTTGTCCTTTTATGTGGTACAGGTCGCGGGTTTGGGAGGTGCTGTCGAAGAAGCCTTGGCGATTTGCTGCAGTGCATCCTGTGGATGGTACACACTGCAGCGACGGTGCGCCAGTGGTGAAGGGAGTGAATGTTTAGGGTGGTGGATGGGGTGCCAATCAAGCGGGTTGCTTTGTCCTGGATGGTGTCGAGCTTCTTGAGTGTTGTTGGAGCTGCACTCATCCAGGCAAGTGGAGAGTATTCCATCACACTCCTAACTTGTGCCTTGTAGATGGTGGAAAGGCTTTGGGGAGTCAGGAGGTGAGTCACTCGATGCAGAATACCCAGCCTCTGACCTGCCCTTGTAGCCATAGTATTTATATGGCTGGTCCAGTTAAGTTTCTGGTCAATGGTGACCCCCAGGATGTTGATGGTGGGGGATTCGGCGATGGTAATGCCGTTGAATGTCAAGGGGAGGTGGTTAGACTCTCTCTTGTTGGAGATGGTCATTGCCTGGCACTTGTCTGGCGCGAATGTTACTTGCCACTTATCAGCCCAAGCCTGGATGTTGTCCAGGTCTTGCTGCATGCGGGCTTGGACTGCTTCATTATCTGAGGGGTTGCGATTGGAACTGACGACTGTGCAATCATCAGCGAACATCCCCATTTCTGACCTTATGATGGAGGGAAGGTCATTGATGAAGCAGCTGAAGATGGTTGGGCCTAGGACACTGACCTGAGGAACTCCTGCAGCAATGTCCTGGGGGTGAGATGATTGGCCTCCAACAACCACTACCATCTTCCTTTGTGCTAGGTATGACTCCAGCCACTGGAGAGTTTTCTCCCTGATTCCCATTGACTTCAATTTTACTTGGGCTCCTTGGTGCCACACTCGGTCAAATTGTGGAGGTCCAACTGCCACTGAGATCAGTGAAGCCAGCACAGTCTGGGAACTGAACCCATAACCTTCCAGTCTGAGTTACATACTAGAGGTTATTTTCAGTTTGGACGGGTGGAAAACTGGTGGTAGCGGATCAGCCAGGTGTTATACACCCGGTCTGATTCTCCTTCCCATTGCAGTCAGTCAGGTGGGATGTAGAGCAGTAGGCTGATTCACAACCGCTAGTATTCTGCAGGCGCCCAAACTGAAAATGACCCTTATTGCCTTTACCAACTGGGCCATATGAGGAGCTGCAGTTTTGATCTTTCTTTTTTTGAAAAAATTGTTGTGATATCTCCAATACCACCATTTGGAAACCCAACAGACAAGGGAAAGGGTTTTGACAGGGCATCTTGGGACAGTTAAAGACTGAGAACGGTAGGCTCCAAGATGGTGCCATAAGTCTTACTGCTTGTGTGGCAATGCATAAGTTGCAACGTACGACTTAGTGGTGTAAGATACAGCCTAGAACTCCCAAGTTGTTTATTTAGATATTACACATTATTGGAGAAGGCTAGGTATCCCAGCATGCTTTTCAAACAGGCCAAGAAGTCCAGCTTGCCGCTTTTTCAGCAGGATTGCAGACGAAACGCAGCGGGCTGTTCAAGGATAACTGTTGTAGAAACACCATTTATTAATCAACCAGCTGAAGCCCCTCAAGGATGCCTCTTCCTAGATTATCATAGTGTCATAGTATCATGGTAGGTCCAGCACAGGAGGAGGCCATTTGGCCCATCGTGCCTGTAATGGATCTTTGAAAGGTCTATCCAATTAGTCCCATTCCCCTGATCTTTCCCCATAGCCCTGTAAATTTTTTCCCTTCAAGTATTTATCTAATATCCTTTTGAAAGTTGTTATTGAATCTGCTTCCACCAGCCAGAGGCAGTGCATTCCAGATCATAACAACTCATTGCATAAAAAATGTTTCCTCATATCGTCCCTCACCTCAAATCTCTGTCCTCTGGTTCCCAACCCTTCTGCCACTGGAAACAGTTTCTTCTTATTTACTCGATTAAAACCGTTCATGATTTTGGACACCTCTATCAAATCTCCCTTTAACTTTCTCTGTTCTAAGGAGATCAACCCCAGCTTCTCCAATCTCTCCACATAACTGAACTCCCTCATCCCTGGTACCATTCTAGTAAATCTCTTCTGCACCCTCCCTAAAGCCTTGACATCTTGGAAGGTTTTAGTGACCAACTTGCCTCCTGGGAGCGGGTTGGTCGCCCGCCCCTCGTCCCACTCCGGTGAAAACCCGAAATGGGTGTGTTGGGGGCGGGTCTGAAATTGTTGCAATTTCCAATGCTCCCCGCCCCCAACCCACCTGTTTTTCACAGTTAAATTCCAGCCCTACGCCTCTATTAATAAAGCCCAGGATCCCATGTGCTTTTTTGAACAGCCTTTTCAACTTGTCCTGCCACCTTCAAAGATTTGTGTATCTTCTTTAAAGATTAGGTCTCGTTATCAACCCCCCACAATCGGCTATTGACCAAGGGATGATGACTAGACTGAAAGAATGCGAATAACAAGATGAGGTTAGGATTCTAGGAGATAAGACAAAATATAAATTCAGGACGAAAAGTCTCAAATGTTGAGGCGGAGAAGAATTCTGAAGTCAACACTCCTCCCAGCAGGATTGGGTAACATTATTTCTTTGTATTAATCGCTTTAATTTGTTGAAGTGCTAGGGCGTTCTTGTATGTAAGAATTGTGCTTTGCTGGTGAGTCAGCTTGTTAACTCTGTGACTGCTGTGTGTTCTTTTAAATCTGCTACTGATAAAATATACCCGCTACATGCCAGATTGGTTCGGTCTCCTCCTGAATCTCTTGCGGTGGTGCCGAGTTTAAAGGGATCTGCCTTCTCGGAGTTCAAGTGTTAGCTTCCTAGGGGGTGAAATTCAACTATGGCGGTGGCACATAACGGGTGTTCGCGGACCAGCCGCCCGTTATACACCCTGCTTCAATGGAAAGTAAAATTGGGCGAGGTGTATAACGGGTGGCTGATCCGCTAACGCCTATTTTACACCCCTGCCACAGCTGAATTTCAACCCTCCCCACCCCCCTGATCAAGTCTACAACTGCCTTATAATGCAGTAAAAATGCAAAAGTGATGTTGAAACTAGTTGGGAACTTGCACTTTGCTGCTTAACAAACTCTGATCTTTACAGATGGTGTCTGAGGAGAAGAAATCTCTGGTGCAGTTCATTTGAAACTGAATAAAGCATATTTAAGTATACTGAGCTGACAGGTTAATGTTCAAGCATGGAGCATGAGAGCCATAACATAAATTGCACATTATAGCTTTAAAAGATATGTCCTTATTGAGGAAGCAGCCTGGCGGCTAAGAGATTTATGAAAAATGGATCATGGCACAAAGGGGATCTATTAGTGGACTCCACTGAATTATGCCAAGAATCAACACTTCACCTTTTACATTAGAATAGGATGATGTGAGCTGATTAAAACATGATGCGGAGGCAAATGCTTTTATTTCTCCAATTCTCCCCCTCCTTTACTCCTGAAGGCACTGGCTCCTTGCTGGAGTACAGTTCCCCTGGCACACCGTCAGTTCCTTGTCCAAGCGAGCATCCTTCATGTGTTGGCAAGCTGTTTGGTTATGAAGGGCATCAGAGCGGAGTTTGATTTTGTCCACAGCCAACGTCCACTCATGCACTTTCCAGCGGGATTCACAAGATAGTGGTCAGAAGCAGGACTCCTGGCCAATACTCCCTTCCGTATTAGGTGTCAGCTGTGGTTCAGTGGGTCGCACTCTCATCTCTGAGTCAAAAGGTCATGGGTTCAAGTCCCACTCCAGAGACTTGAGCACAAAATCTTGGCTAACACTCCAGTGTAGTACTGAGGGAGTGCTGCACTGTCTAGAAGTGCCGACTTTCAGATGAGACGTTAAACCGAGGCCCCATCTACCCTCTCAGGTAGACATAAAAGATCCCATGGCACTATTCAAAGAAGAGCAGGGGAGTTCTCCCAGTGTCCTGGCCAATATTTATCCCTCAACCAACATCACTAAAAACAGTTTATCTGCTCATTTGTCTCATTGCTGTTTGTGGGATCTTGCTGTGCACAAATTGGCTGCTACATTACAACAGTAACCGCACTTCAAAAAAAAGTACTTAATTGACTGTAAAGCGCTTTGGAACATCCTGAGGTCATGAAAGGTGTTATATTAATACATGTCTTTCTTTCATTCTCCATAATGAAATGGCACTGAGCCAACTGCAATGCCCTTGCAACCACAGTGAACTCAGTCCAGTCTGCGGATCAAATCTGGGACATTTCTGGTCTGCATGGCTCAGCTGCTCACTTCCTTAAACAGCTGAACTATCGGAAAAGCAGAGCTAAGTGCTTGAATGTAGCTCAATTCAAGAATTAAGATGCAGGATAGAAACATAGAAAATAGGAGCAGGAGTAGGCCATTCGGCCCTTCAAGCCTGCTCCGCTATTCAATATGATCATGGCTGATCCTCTATCTCAATACCATATTCCCGCTCTCTCCCCATTCCCCTTGATGCCTTTTGTGTCTCGAAATCTATCTAGCTCCTTCTTAAATATATTCAGTGACTTGGTCTCCAAAGCCTTCTGTGGTAGAGAATTCCACAGGTTCACCACCCTCTGAGTGAAGAAATTTCTCCTCATCTCAGTCCTAAATGTCCTACCCCGTATCCTGAGATTGTGACTCCTCGTTCTGGACCCCCCAGCCAGGGGGAACATCCTCCATGCATCCAGCCCTGTCAGAATTTTATATGTTTCAATGACATCCCCTCTCATTCTTCTAAACGCTAGTGAATACAGGCCGAGTCGACCCAATCTCTCCTCATACGACAGTCCTGCCATCCCAGGGATTAGTCTGGTGAACCTTCGCTGCACTCCCTCTATGGCAAGTATATCCTTTCTTAGGTAAGGAGACCAAAACTGCTCACAATACTCCAGGTTGTGGTCTCACCAAGCCCTGTATAACTGCAGTAAGACATCTCTGCTCCTGTACTCAAATCCTCTTGCAATGAAGGCCAACATACCATTTGCCTTCCTAACTGCTTGGTGCACCTTCATGTTTGCTTTCAGTGACTGGTGTACAAGGACACCCAGGTCCCTTTGTACATCAACATTTCCCAATCTATCACCATTTAAATAATACGCTGCCTTTCTGTTTTTCCTTCCGAAGTGGATAACTTCACATTTATCCACATTTTACTGCATCTGCCATGTATTTGCCCACTCACTCAACTTGTCTAAATCGCCTTGAAGCCTCTTTGCATCCTCCTCACAACTCACGATCCCACCTAGTTTTGTGTCATCAGCAAACTTGGAAATATTACATTTGGTCCCCTCATCCAAATCATTGATATATATTGTGAATAGCTGGAGCCCAAGCACTGATCCCTGCGGTACCCCACTAGTCACTGCCTACCACCCCGAAAAAGAACCATTTATTCCTACTCTCCGTTTCCTGTCTGTTAACCAATTTTCAATCCATGCCAGTATATTACCAATCCCATGTGCTTTATTTTTGCACACTAACCTCTTATGTGGGACTTTATCAAAGGCCTTCTGAAAATCCAAATAAACCACATCCACTGGTTCTCCCTTATCTATTCTACTAGTTACATCCTCAAAAAACTCAAGTAGGTTTGTCAAACACGATTTCCCTTTCATAAATCCATGTTGACTTTGTCTAATCCCATTGGTATTTTCTAAATGTCCTGTTATCACATCCTTTACTACTACTGATGTTAGGCTAACCGGTCTGTAGTTCCGTGTTTTCTCTCTCCCTCCATTTTTAAATAGTGGGTTTACATTTGTCACCCTCCAATCTGCAGGAACTGTTCCATAATCTATAGAATTTTGGAAGATGACAACTAATGCACTATTTCCATGGCTACCTCTTTTAGTACTCTGGGATGCAGATTATCAGGCCCTGGGGATTTATCGGCTTTCAGTCCCATTAATTTCTCCAGCACTATTTTTTTACTAATACTAATTTCCTTTAATTCCTCCTTCTCACTAGTCCCTTGGTTGCCGAGCATTTCTGGGAAGTTATTTGTGTCCTCTTCCATGAAGACAGAACCAAAGCATTTGTTTAATTGCTCTGTGATTTCCCTGTTCCCCATTATAAATTCTCCCATTTCTGACTGTAAGGGACCTACATTTATCTTCACTAATCTTTTTCTTTTTACATACTTGTAGAAGCTTTTACAGTCCACTTTTATGTTCCTTGCAAGTTTACTCTCATACTCTATTTTTCCCCTCTTAATAAATCTCTTGGTCCTTTTTTTGCTGAATTCTAAACTGCTCCCAATCCTCAGGCTTGCTACTTTTTCTGGCAACTTGATATGACTCCTCTTTGGATCTAATACTATCCTTAATTTCTTTTGTTAGCCACGGTTGGGCCGCATTTCCTTTTGAGTTTTTGCGCCAGGATCCTTTATTATAGCAACCATTTTAGGAATGTGGACTTTTACTACGGGTTAATGTGAGCTCGTTATAAGGGCATGAACACGTATGAAGTGAGGCCGGCTCGCTGAAAGTCCATGGTGAAGGGGTGGCTCCCAACTCTACTATACAGCTACAAGGCATGGAGAAATTCCACATATGTTACCGTCGATCGATACTTTGCATAAAGCAGGAAGACAATATCACCAAGGCACAGGTCCTCTTTACAAGCCAGTGCAACCAGCATTCAAGAAAGCACAGCTTTGTTGGCCATGGTGTTTGGATCCTGGATGGTCGGCTTCCAAAGCAAGTACTTGACCCCCTCCCTATTTCTCAACTACATGCTGCCCCTCGGCGACATCACCCGAATACACGACGTCAGGTTCCACATGTACGCTGACGATACCCGGCTCGACCTCACCACCACCTCTCTCGACCCCTCCACTGTCTCTCATTTGTCACACTGCTTGTCCGACTGACCAAAAATTTCCTCTAACTAAATACTGGGAAGACCGAAGCCATTGTTTTCAGTCCCCACCACAAACTCCGATTCCCTGGCCACCGACTCCATCCCTCTCCCTGGCCACTGTCTAAGGCTGAACCAGACCGTTTGCAACCGTGGTGTCCTATTTGACCCTGAGATGAGTTTCCGACCACATATCCGCTCCATCACCAAGACCGTGGACTTCCACCTCCATAACATCGTGCGTCTCCACCCCTGCCTCAGCTCATCTGCTGCTGAAACCCTCATCTATGCCTTTATTACCTCTAGACTTGACCATTCCAATGCTCTCCTGGCTGGCCTCCCACCTTCCACCCTCTATAAACTTTGCTGCCAGTATCCTAACTCGCGTCAAGTCCTGTTCATCCATCGCCCCTGTGCTCACTGACCTACGTTGGCTCCCGGTCCAGGAACGCCTCGATTTTAAAATTCTCATCCTTGTTTTCAAATCCCTCCATGGCCTCGCCCCTCCCTATCTCTGTAACCTCCTCCAGCCCTACAACCCTGCGAGATCTCTGCGCTCCTCCAATTCTGGCTTCTTGCACATCCCCGATTTGCTTTGCTCCACCATTGGTGGCCTGCCTTCGGCTGCCTAGGCCCTAAGCTCTGGAATTCCTTCCCTAAACCTCTCCTGCTCTCCACCTCTCTCCTCCTTTAAGACGTTTCTTAAAATCTACCTCTTTGACCAAGCTTTTGGTCACCTGTCCTAAAATCTCCTTCTGTGGCTTGGTGTCAAATTTTGTCTGATAACGCTCCTGTGAAGCGCCTTGGGACGTTTTACTCTGTTAAAGGCACTATATAAATGCAAGTTGTTGTTGTTGTACTCTACTACGAGTTGAAAAATGGCTAGCATGCCTATAGTGGGCAGAAGAAGTGGTACAAAGACAACTTGAAAAACAGCTTCAGAGCACGCACAGACCCCACTGATGACCAGGAGCTGCTGGCTGCTATGGCACATTCCCTTGCTTGCTCGTGTCCCCTCAATTCAAATACGAACGCCAGCGCGAGTTGAGCAGCAAATGTGAAAAGCACACGGCATCAGCCAATTGAGACCAACTAACCAAATCATCCACCACTGTGACCGGTTCAAGAAGAACGGTTGCTTCCTCCATCAGGCTCATCAGTCACCACCCATGGAAACTTCCCGCCATCCAGTCATTATCAATATGAGGGACAATCAGACATGCAATATACACTCCCGGGTCCAATTGGACTGTTGCTTTAGTATAGTCAAGAAACAAGACAAGAAGTTGCTTATAGTCAATGCCAAGCACATTTGGTACTCAAAAGAGTTAATGGAAGTAATTGTGGAACAGACAGACAAAGTGACAGAGCAAATGCCAGTTTCTCCAGGTTGACAGACCAGTTAAACAGATGTGAGAATTCAATTGCTCTAGATGCCCGCGGTGTGAAGATGGATTAAGTGAGCTTAATGTAAGTCATATTGATTAGCTGCCCAGTACGAAGACAAATATGGCGATATTGGAAAAACTTGGGTTGGCATCAATACAGCACTCTGCAAACAGAGGGACATAAACTGCAATCCATTGCGAAAGCTCACACCAGCATGGCCCACTCTTTATTCAGTGTTCCAATGATCCCAATGCCTGACTAACTGTGTAAGAAACGTAAATACACAGCACTTATTTATTTGAACACTCTTTGGGAATCGCACCGCATGAATCTATGGCTACAGGCCAGGACAAGCATCACAGGTCGTGAATACATCATGGGGGGGTCTAAATGTAACGTCGTTGCACCCGTTTTACGGGCCTAAATCGGGCGGAATGATAACCAATTTAGGAGGGCAGAGGTCCGCGCCCAAACGCACGGGTGTTTCCAGGAAATTCCGGGTCATTGTTTTTAGAAGCGCTCAAGGAACTTATTCCCAGTTCCTGCTCACAGCGGGAACTCAGGTGGCACGGGAACCTGGGCCTGGGTCTCGGGCTGGCGAGTCATGTCGGGGTCAGGGGTGAAGGCTCGGAATCTCTCTCTGGGAGGCCCGGGTGCTCGCAGAGGAACCAGCTTTTAAGTTTCACGCGCACTTAAAAAAAACCTGAATAGCTTGTAACGTTTTCGAAAGCACTTAAGAAATTTCAAGCTGGTTCCCGCTCAAAGCAGCAATCCGGCGAGGGACCCAGGAGGTCCTAGAGGCCGAGAGGAAGCCAGCCTCAGGACAGGGTAGTACTGTGAGGACATCGCAACTTACTAGGGAGGCGCAAAATGGAAGGATTCACGTACAGCACCACAGTGCCGTTTACGTTGGAGATGGACGCTGGAGTTATGAAGCAATAGTGTGCCAAATGAATAACAAATAGTTAAGTTCAAGCATGACAGGAAGAGCATGATGGAAAAAGGTATGACGGTCACAGCAAGTAAGTGTTACACTCACAAGAAGTGTGCACATCTGCAAGACTTTTTCTATACTCAATGGAGAAGTGTGGATCTCCCTTGGCACTGCTCACGATAAGTCAAATTATATGCTGTTTATAAGAATATTCCATCAGTGTTATACCACGAGGCATTATGCTGCTGCTCAGCTGGATCTATATCTCTTAAAGGTCACAACATCCAAGTTGTTAAGTAAACAAAGCCTTCGATCAATCAAAGTTGAATTGGCTGGTGAGGGAACTGTACAGGCCAATCGGAGTTTAATTCGTCTTCAGGCTGCAAGTCAGGACCTAAGATGAAAAGTTTGGCTATCCTTTTCTTTAAATTTGATTGCTAATGTTATTTTTTAAGAAATGATAACACAGGAATCAGAACATGCTTCCAAAGGTATCTTTTTTGTTGGTGAAGGAGTTTCTCTGTACATTCCAAATGATTGTCAACTTTATTAATTTTTAGATAAAATTTGTATATGAGCCAACCAGCTGCAAGAAACGTGCTTTGAATAAATTTACTTATAATTAAATGTGAGTCTGAAAATGTGACGTGACAGACAGGAAATATGCACATATAAACCATGTTTGTTATATCAATAGATTTTATGTAAATACAGATGTTAACGATAATTCTTTATGATGGTTTGATATTAAAAGAGGTCCCATTGGTGCGACTCCGTCTTTAAGTACATGGAGCCACTGGGATTTTAATGCATGTGAAATTTTCATACCTTGCCCATTTGAACTGTGGAAAACACCCAGCGGTGCAAGTATGGGTGGGTGTTGACTAAGGGCAACTAAGCGTCAGAACGTTTTGGGAGCGTTCATTGACCATTCCGTCAAAGTTCAGGCTCAGTGTCGGGAGGCTGCAGCTAAAGCAAGTAGGGTCCTGGGCTGTATTGCAAAGTCTGTTCATAACAAGACTTGGACCAGAACAAGAAAGAAAGACTTGCGTTTATATAGCCCCTTTCACAACCTCAGGACGTCCCAAAGCGCTTTACAGCCAATGAAGTACTTTCTGAAGTGTAGTCACTGTTGTAATGTAGGAAACGCAGCAGCCAATTTGTGCACAGCAAGGTCCCACAAACAGCAATGAGATAATGACCAGATAATCTGTTTTCAGTAATGTTGGTTGAGGGATAAATATTGGCCAGGACACCGGGGACAACTCTCCTGCTCTTCTTTGAAATAGTGCTATGGGATCTTTTACGTCCACCTGAGAGGGAAGATGAGGCCTTGATTTAACATCTCATCCGATAGACAGCACCTCCGACAGTGCAGCACTCCCTCAGTACTACACTGGAGTGTCAGCCTAGATTTTGTGTTCATGTCTGGTGTGGGATTTAAACCCACGACCTTCTGACTCAGAGGCGAGAGTGCTACCAACTGAGCCACAGCTGACACCTAAGAGAGTTGTGTAAAGCTTTGGTGCAACCTTATTTGGAGTTCTGCATCCAGTTTTAGTTGCCTCATCACAGGACGAACATTGTGACTCTGGAGAAGGTGCAGAAAAGGGCAACAAGATGAGCCCTTGCTGGAGAACGTTGAGTTATGAATATGTACTCGCTGGAGAGACAGAGACTTAGAGGGGATCGGAACCAGGTATTAAACATGTGGACATCTCGCAAAAAGATGAAGTATTTGATGTGATGGAGTGGGATAGATCAAGGGGCCACCTGTACAAACTGAGGAAGCAGGAAGTGAGACTAGATGTCCAGAAGTTTTGCTTCTCCCAGAAGGCGACTGCCTTGTGGAACAGAATGCCAGAGGAGGTGGTGAAGACACATTTTGTTGCAGTCCTTCAAGGCATGAGATGGATTTCTGGAAAAGAATTGATGACGTCACATAGAAAGCAAGAGTAATTTATTCCTGGATAATAAATAGTGGGTCTGGGGTCTCCTGGAGTTTGCCTTATTGCTTATGAGGGTTTGGAGAGGAACTTTTGCCACAGGCCTCCAAAGTTGGCTACAGGTTTTTTGCCTCTTCCAGGAGGTGGTGGTTGGGGGGTATGTTTGGTGCATGGAGATGGACTCAGCCAATTGATGGTGGCGAGTATGTATTGGCCTCATGACCTTATCTTGTCCTGGATACAAAAAAACATATGGATGTAGGCTATCTCCGTTCCTGCCTCAGCTCATCTGTTGCTGAAACCTTCATCCATGCCTTTGTTATTGCTGTTTATGCCTTTGCCTTTGTCTTGACTATTCCAATGCTCTCCCCACTGTTCTCCCACTTTCCACCCTCCATAAACTTGAGCTTCTCCAAAACTCTGCTGCCCGTATCCTAACTCACACCAAGTCCCGTTGACCCATCGCCCCCGTGCTCGCTGACCTACATTGGCAACTGCTCTGACAACAACTTGAATTTAAAATTCTCATCCTTGTTTTCAAATCCCTTCATGGGCCTCGCCCCTCCCTATCTCTATAACCTCCTCCAGCCCAACAACGCTCCGAGATCTCTGCACTCCTTCAATTCTGACCTCTTGCGCATCCCCGAATTTCAGCTGCCTAGGTCCTAAGCTCCGGGATTCCCTCCCTAAAAACCTCTCTGCCTCTCTCTCCTCCTTTAAGTCACTCCTTAAAACCGAACTCTGACCCAAGCTTTTGATCACCTGTCCTAATATCTCCTTACGTGGCTCAGTGTCAAATCTCTTTGATAACGCTCCCGTAAAGTGACTTGGGGCGTTTTACTATGTTAAAGGCACTATATAAATGGATATTTTTGTTGTCTTTCCAGGCTTGGGTTGTGTCTACAGAAAGTATTTTGAGCTGTCTAACAATGGGGTGAAGTACTGATGGTTACAGGCCTGTCGTTGGCAATGGTAGGAGCTATCTGAGTTGACAGATTAAGAGCATCGTCAAAGTTTAAGCGTAAGTTTTACTGCAGCATATCCTCACCAATACGCTAAATGAACTGAGTGACAACACTGAAGCACTGTGGAATCCTGCTATAGTGGAATAGACTGTAATGTAAGAGAAACTGCACCAAGACTCGTGTGTAATAAGAATAGCTATCCTGATACTAAGGAATAAGGGGGCATAAATCCATCTTGGGTTGTAGTGCAAACGAACGATAGCGAATCGGCCGCCCAGTTTACTTCCGGCCGGTTTACACCCCGTCACACTTTGTTTTCCATTGAAGTCAATGAAGAAGAAATTCGGGCGGGTGCATGCCGGGCGGGTGTAAACCGGGCGGGTGCATACTGGGCGGGTGTAAACTGGGCGGGTGCAAACCGGGCGGGTGCAAACCGGGCGGGTGTAAACCGGGCGGGTGCATACCGGGCGGGTGCATACCGGGCGGGTGCATATCGGGCGGGTGTAAACCGGACGGGTGCATACCGGGCGGGTGCATACCGGGCGGGTGTAAACTGGGCGGGTGCAAACCGGGCGGGTGTAAACCGGGCGGGTGCATACCGGGCGGGTGCATACCGGGCGGGTGTAAACTGGGCGGGTGCAAACTGGGCGGGTGCAAACCGGGCGGGTGTAAACCGGGCGGGTGCATACCGGGCGGGTGCATACCGGGCGGGTGCATATCGGGCGGGTGTAAACCGGACGGGTGCATACCGGGCGGGTGCATACCGGGCGGGTGTAAACCAGGCAGCCGATTCGTGATCCTCCGTTTTGTACTACAACCCAAGATGGATTCATACCCTAAGGACAAGACAAAGGATTACTCATCTGTATCCAAGTAGATGATACTCAAATAATTTAACCACCATTTATCTCTAAAATAAAATGAACAGAGATAAAGGTTTAAAGAACAGCTGCATTAACCAATATTTTTATTTTCCGACAAATGAAAATGACCAACACAGTTGGGAGTTCAAAGCTGACCCTCACCTGTGAAATATAACATCCTTTTTACACTCATCATTCATTTAAGTTTTTCCAAAAAAAAATAAGCCCAATATCTACATGTATAAATGAAATTGGACTTTGGTTTTGTTGGGAAAGTGGAGACACCAAGGTGATCTAATTGACATTTTTAAAAAAAGATTATGAAGAGAGATGACAAAGCTGTTCCAAGCAAATTGTTCAGCAAGGCGAATGGTTCATGGGACCTGGGGACATGTGTTCAAAATGAGAGAGTTCGGAGTAAGAATGGACTCAGGCGGAAATGTTTCACCCAGAGGGTTGCAGACTAAGGCGCCAGGGAAGGCCATTGAAGCAGACAGTGCAGAGGTTTAAGAGATAATTGGATGTGTTGGAGGTGCCATCTTTTGGATGAGATGTTTGCTGAGGGTTAGGAAAGGGCGGGGGGAGGGAAATCAGCAAGGTTTTCCCACTCCTGATCGCTGCAGTGAAGTGCTTTGTGTATGGATGTCAAATGAGCAAACGATTGAGCTGAGCTGTGAGGGCTCCCATGGTTTTTTATTATTCGTTCATGGGATGTGGGCGTCGCTGGCGAGGCAGGCATTTATTGCCCATCCCTAATTGCCCTCGAGAAGGTGGTGGTGAGCCGCCTTCTTGAACCGCTGCAGTCCGTGTGGTGAAGGTTCTCCCACAGTGCTGTTAGGGAGGGAGTTCCAGGATTTTGACCCAGCGCCGATAAAGGAACGGCGATATATTTCCAAGTCGGGATGGTGTGTGACTTGGAGGGGAATGTGCAGGTGGTGTTGTTCCCATGTACCTGCTGCTCTTGTCCTTCTAGGTGGTAGAAGTCGCGGGTTTGGGAGGTGCTGTCGAAGAAGCCTTGGCGAGTTGCTGCAGTGCATCCTGTGGATGGTACACACTGCAGCCACGGTGCGCCGGTGGTGAAGGGAGTGAATGTTTAGGGTAGTGGATGGGGTGCCAATCAAGCGGGCTGCTTTGTCCTGGATGGTGTCGAGCTTCTTGAGTGTTGTTGGAGCTGCACTCATCCAGGCAAGTGGAGAGTATTCCATCACACTCCTGACTTGTGCCTTGTAGATGGTGGAAAGGCTTTGGGGAGTCAGGAGGTGAGTCACTCGCCACAGAATACCCAGCCTCTCACCTGCTCTTGTAGCCACAGTATTTATATGGCTGGTCCAGTTAAGTTTCTGGTCAACGGTGACCCCCAGGATGTTGACAGTGGGGGATTTGGTGATGGTAATGTTGTTGAATGTCAAGGGGAGGTGGTTAGACACTCTCTTGTTGGAGATGGTCATTGCCTGGTACTTGTCTGGTGCGAATGTTACTTGCCACTTATCAGCCCAAGCCTGGATGTTGTCCAGGTTTTGCTGCATACGGGCTCGGACTGCTTCATTATATGAGGGGTTGCGAATGGAACTGAACACTGTGCAATCATCAGCGAACATCCCCATTTCTGACCTTATGATGGAGGGAAGGTCATTGATGAAGCAGCTGAAGATGGTTGGGCCTAGGACACTGCCCTGAGGAACTCCTGCAGCAATGCCCTGGGGCTGAGATGATTGGCCTCCAACAACCACTACCATCTTCCTTTGTGCTCGGTATGACTGCAGCCACTGGAGAGTTTTCCCCCTGATTTCCATTGACTTCAATTTTACTAGGGCTCCTTGGTGCCACACTCGGTCAAATGCTGCCTTGATGTCAAGGGCAGTCACTCTCACCTCATCTCTGGAATTCAGCTCTTTTGTCCATGTTTGGACCAAGGCTGTAATGAGGTCTGGAGCCGAGTGGTCCTGGCGGAACCCAAACTGAGCATCGGTGAGCAATACCCATTGTCCAGGCTCACGCAAGAAGAAAGGCCGAATGGGGGGAGAAAATGCCAGTGCCCGCCAAACTGTATTCCAAGCAAATCAGCGTTCTTCGGGTAAAGGAGGAGGGAAAGTTGGAGAACGAAAGAGGCATTGCAGAAAAACTCAGTTCCATACTTCACAGGGCTGAACTGTGTTTCGCACGAACCAAGGAGATAGTGTTAGAAAACAGCGCCTAGCCCGACATTAAACTCAAGCGGGGTAGGTTTTTGTGTGCGAAACATAGAAGCAGGGGTGGGCCATTTCGCCCCTCAAGCCTATTCCCTCATTCAATTAGGTCATGGCTAAACTGTACCTTAACTCCATTCACCTGCATTGGTTCCATAACCCTTAATAACCTTACCTAACAAAAATCTATGAATCCCAGTTTTGAAATTTCCAATTGACCCCCAGCCTCAACAGCTTTTTGGGGGAGAGAGTTCCAGATTTCCACTCCCCTTTGTGTGAAGAAGTGCTTTCTGACATCACCCCTGAACGGCCTAACTCTCATTTTAAGTTTAAGCCCCCATGTTCTGGACTCCCCACCAGAGGAAATAATTTCTCTCTATCTACCCTTTCAATTCCTTTAATCATCTGAAACACCTCAATTAGATCATCCCTTAATCTTCTGCACTCGAGATGTGGAAATCAATGGAATGAGAATCGGGCGAGTTCCATAACGGGTGGGCGATCCACTCCCCCAGATTACTGCCCAGGCAGTGAAGACGAGCTTCTACCCCAAGGTGTCTTCTTCACATTGAAATACAGATGTTTGTCAGGGGAAAAAAACCTCTATAATTTTTTATTTCAAGGTACCAAGTAGGAAAAGCATCAGTCCAAGGGATGAAAGTAATAAGCCCGCTTGCCTCTCCCCCACCTCACCCCACACACATTAATAAGAGCATTTATATAATAATTCAAACATTCAAATGCCATGGACTAAGCTAACGGCCAATTATTGAATATCCTGGTATTGTTTGTTCAGCAGTGCCCTTCCAGAGGCATCAAGCGTGCTGTCACGCACCATTAGGAACATCTCACAGCGCATCGTATTTCACATGAATGTGCTCGAAGACAGACCGTCTGGCGAGGGCCTTGGGACGACTGGTGCTAATGCGGCTCATTTCCGTGAGCGCAGAGGGTGCAATCAATGTGTAAATGAGGTCATCAGTGCTCAAAATCCTGTGGAGGCTGTCGGGAAAGAGGGCAGTCGCACTGACCTCCACGCACAGCCTCCCAGGCACTTGTGCGTAGCCTTCCCCTCGACACGACGAAAGAGATGCAGAAACACTCGGTACCTTTACTTCTGATTATTTTTCCCCTGTTCAGTGAGGCACGTATGAATTCACTAACTAGTGCAATATCCCTTCCCATCTGTCACTGTAATCATTGCTGCAAACCAAGATAGATTACAGCTGTAAAACCTCACCCAGGCAGATTAAATGCGTTGAATTATTTAAATTGAAAAAATAAAAACTCAACCTAAAATTACAGGACAATTCCCAATTTGTCATAACAATCAGAATGAACTTTTGTTTTCTAATGGTCTGATTGAAGAGTTTTTCTTTCCCATATTTCTCCTTTCCTCTCCGATATGTGCTGTCCTTGTTTGGCCACAGTTCCACTGGCCTCAGCAGCCCTTCAGTATCTCAGCCAAGCAGCCATTCCTCATGTGCAGGCCTGCAGGCTACTGGACTTTTAGGAATGTCGTAGCTGATCCCAATCCTGTCCTCATCCAACATCCACAAGTACACTTTCCAGTAGAGGTATCAGGAGAGCGATCGGGAGCAGATTTTCCTCTCCTTAGCCAGAGGCTCTGAGGCAATTTCTAGTGGTCCCAATGTTGCCCCAGCCGAGATCAGCCAGCTCGATACAGACCAGAGACCTGGGGGGTAATTCGTACTGCTGGTCTGAGAAGAGCGAGCAGTTGGGGGGGGGGGGGCTTCAATCGGCTTCAGTGTCCCTGGGCCAAGGATTGGAAAAGGCATCAGCAGAGGTTCCCATTCCTGATCGATATCCGGTGCTTCCTGATGGGAAGCCCTCATGTTTCGGACGTTGGGCCTTGTTTGAGAGTGGTGGTGGCGATGCGCTCAGTGGTTAAATACCCTGCCAACACTCTGTTACTTGAGCCAGGTGTTGGAGGGCAGCCAGATGCCCATGAGTCATCGGTTTCAGAAGAGAGATGAGAAAAAAAGAAATAACAATTCTGCACTCAATTAAGTAAAAAGAACTTGCATTTATATAACGCCTTTCATGATCTCAGGACATCCCAAAACACTTTACAGCCAATTAAGTACTTTTGAAGTGTGGTCACTGTTGTAATGTAGGAAACATGGCAGCCAATTTGCGCACAGCAAGGTCCCACAAACAGCAATGTGATAATGACCAGATCATCTGTTGTTCAGTGATGTTCGTTGAGGGACAGATGTTGGCCAGGACATTGGGAGAACTCCCCAGCTCTTCTTTGAATCCATCTGAGAGGGAAGATGGGGCCTCGGTTTAATATCTCATCTGAAAGACGGCACCACCAACAGTGCAGCACTCCCTCAATACTGCACGGGAGCGTCAGCCTGGATTTTGTACCCAAGTCTCTGGAGTGTGATTTGAAGCCATGGCCTTCTGACTCAGAGGCGAGAGTGCTCCACACTAAAACACAGCTGACACCTTGGGAACGATTTTAACATGACAGCAGGATCCGAGCGGCAGGGGTGGGGGCGGGGAGCGGGGGGTCAATCATCGGGTTGGAAACCCGGAGAAAAAAAATCGTGCGGCTTCCCGAGCGATCGCGACTAAACTGAAGCCACTTAACTGAACTTCTGGGTTTCGCTTCCCCAAGCTCTGCAGTGGGTGTACTGCACACCCGCATGACACGTTTAAAGCCCACTATTTAAAGGTGCATTTTGAAGGAGAAAGGAGAATAATAACCATGCAACATTCCAGAGCCAAGCCAGGACCTAGGTTCTCCGACACCGCCCCGGGTGCAGTGAAAAGCAGGAGGGAGGTGCTTTACCCAGCAGACAGGAGGAAGAAACCTGGGTCTGTCACAAAGAAGGCGAGGCTGGAGGTGGCAGACCAGGTAAACAGCAGCAGCACGGTGCCCTGGTCATGGCTTCAGTGCGGAAAGAGATTTAATGACCTAACCAGGTCAGGAAAAGTGAGTACAGTTACTGACTGACCTGCATTCTGTAATGAACATTACCTCCCCTCACACTGCCGTGCGAAGCCTACTCCATCACATCACTCCTCACACCCACTTAAGGCTCAGTGTCAAGCTGCCTTCACTTTCTGTGCACTTCTTCACCCCCCCCCCCGCCATTTGTGAACCCATCTCTCCCACTCACCTCAATCCTGATGCAATGTGAGCAATCTGTCTGATATTCACCCTCTGATGCATCTGTTTCATTGTCATCCTGACCCAAAGCAATGCATCCATGGGGTGACCAGGTAGCCCTCACTCACTCACACATTTGTACTTTCTCCCCTTGTCGGAGAAGGGAGTGCAAAATGCAAGGGAAAGGGTGAGGAACTAGAGGGGGATCTTCACAAATCGTGGCCCTCACAGAGGTGGAGGAGGAGGCCTTGGAGATAAGCCAGATGGTGGCGTGCCTGGCCGTAGGGGATGCCGAGACTGGCACCCCACAAACATCTGGTGACAAACTGTAACATCCCTCACACACAACATGGATTGATGTTATCAGTGATTGACCTGTTGCACACCTCAGTATGCTCATCGCAACATTACTATTGTGAGAATTATTAATAATGCTGTATGTTCTCTTCCAGGGGAGTCACGGACCGAAGAAGTGGACGAGGGTGATTCCTCAGAGGAGCTCCCTGCCTCTGAGGGCACACCGTCACATCTTAGTGAGCCGTCCACTAGTGCAGATACTCAGTGGGTCCTATTAAGCAGGTAGTTGGGTTGTCAACTGGTGAATCAACATACACAAGTGAACACGTGCAGACACTGGTGGCAGGGGCAGCGGTGGAGTCTGCGTCCGTGGGCGCACTCCTCTCCAAGCTCTGCTCAACTTGGCACAGATGCTGAACCCTGAGGGCCCTCCTTGAGAAGGAGAATGATAGAGGTACAGGAGCAACTTTGTGAGGGAGTGGAAAACGTGCCATGCACACTCTCCACAATAGCGGAGAGGATGGAGGAGTCCAACTCCATCGCTAGTGGAATGGTGGCGCAGGTAAGTGCGAGAATGTCTGCGATGGAGAGAATGGCAGCCTCCATTGAGCTTCAAGCACGGCTCACAAATGAATCCATTGAGGCCCTTACAATGGCCGTGCGGACTCAGGGTGAACTACATTCTGTAGCCTTAGACAGGCAGACAGATACAATAGCCCTGGCCTTACGAGGCATTACACGTGTCCTCCAAACTGTTGTCCAGCAGAGTGGTAGGAGTGGTGTGGCCGTGGTTCAGGAGAGGGGTGATGACGAAAGGGGTGATGAAAGTGGGGACGCCACTCAAAGCGCTCCCACGTCTCACCCGCTGCCCCCCCCCCCCTCAACTGGTACCTGCAATGCTGCCTTTTTTCCAGATGGCCAAGTCTGTCCCTGCACAGGAGCAGGTGGAGCTCTCACGGGCTCCAAAACCCAGAGGTCATAGGCCGAAAGCATCTAAGCAGTCCGGGCATGAATCTGAGCAACCTGCCACGACCTCTGCTGCAGCCACAGGGGATGTACCATGTAGAAGCTGTAGGAAGAGGAAGTCAAAGCTTTTGTAATCACCAAGGGTATGCACAACCTGGCTGACAGACTGTCATGTTTTTCATTTATATTTGTTTTTTGTTAAATTCACATTAAATGTTATGATTCTCAGCACCACTGCCACGTCTTGCCCATTCTTGAGTCCCTTTTATGAAAGTGTCCTTTCATGTGCTTCATCATGAACGACGAGACTTGATTCCACCCATTGGTGCATTTACAATGGGTGTGTGTGTAGTTGTAGCTCTGTTTTGTGCAACCTTGGGGGGCGGGGGGGTGGTTACAGGTGGTCTGAGTACTTGGCTATAGTCACTTTGCAGATCTCCCTATGAGAATCTATCAAATACGAGTGACTCCCTGGCATGACGAGCAGCCAG
The DNA here is from genome assembly GCF_035084215.1 of Heptranchias perlo. Taxonomy (NCBI): domain Eukaryota; kingdom Metazoa; phylum Chordata; class Chondrichthyes; order Hexanchiformes; family Hexanchidae; genus Heptranchias; species Heptranchias perlo. The sequence goes on from NC_090340.1 coordinate 11,500,005, forward strand.
GTGAGATGCTGCTCTGTCAATGGGTTGCCCATCTTCATCCTTCTCCTCTTCTTCTTCAATGTCGATGGCAGTGCGACTGCTTGTGGAGCTCATGGGACCTCATCACTGGTAACCCTCTCTGTTGAGCGATGTTGTGCAGGACGCAACACGACTATTATTCTACACACCCTCGCCTGTGAGTACTGACGGGATCCCCCAGATCGATCCAGGCACCTGAAGTGCATCTTCAGTATTCCTATGGCTTGTTCAATGACAGACCTGGTGATGCTCTTACTGTCGTCGTATTGCTTCTGCGCGTTGCTGGTGGGGTTTCTCACAGGTGTCATGAGCCACGTCTGCAGGGGCTATCTCTTGTTTCTAAGGAGCCAGCCCTTAAGTGTGTCTTGTGTGTTGAAGAGGGCCGGGATGTTGGATTCACACAGAATGAAGGAATCATGGCAGCTGCCTGGGAATCTGGCACACACCTGCAGAAACCTCTTCCAGTGGTCACAAACCCGCTGTGCATTGATGGAGTGATATCCTTTCGGATTATGAACAGTCCTGGCTCATGTGGAGGTCCCCGGATTGCTACGTGTGTGCAATCAATTGTGCCCTGTACCCGTGGGAAGCCAGCCAGAGAGTGGAAATCCACTGCCCTCTCAGTCTGGCTGATGTCATCAATGGGGAAGTTGACATAGTCGGATGCCCTGGCAAACAAGCCATGTCATATACCTGTCGTATATACTTATGGGCAGATGACTGAGTGATCCTGGTGATGTCACTGGGGGCACTCGGGGGCACCGTAGTAACTTTAACTGCGACGGGCAATGCGTGGCCACCAGACCCAGCCGGGACCAGCTCTACAGTGAGGAGCCTGCAGATGTCTGCGACCACCTGGCGACTCAATCTGAGCCTGGGTAGGCACTGCTCCTCAGACAGGTCCAGGAAGCTCAGCCTCTGCCTGTAGACCCTCTCACGTGGGTAGTGCCTCCTGCCTCTTCGGGACCCCCCGTTCTTCCTCTCTCTGCTCTTCTGCAGATCCTTGTGGCGCACCTCTGTCTTGTGGAGTTGCAACTCCCAGAACTGCACGCTGTGCCTACCGCGGATGGTGATGTGGCTCCTCCTCAGATGTACTGCTGTATACATCCATTGCCCACCCCCGCCATCCTGATGGTGTCAGTTTGAGGGGGTCCAAAATGCAGGTAAATATGTCTGAACAGGAGAAATCTGAGTGTGAACACTAAGAGGTCCCAGCCAAAGGTTTGTCTGAGAGAACTGATTGCCCTGCTGCAAAAACTCACCTTTTATCCCCATTTGTCAATCACTGGTTTAAACGTCCAAACGGCCGCCGGCTGCAACTCGCCTCCATTTCCAGGGTGTGTTTCAGAGGCCACGGGAGACACATTCAGGCAGAGTTAAAATCCTTTGTCTGCCTAAATCCCTCAAATGTAATTGATTTAAGTACTTCAACGATCTTAATTCCCCCTTTAATTGTTATCCCGCCGGTTTTAATTGCCGGCGGGATTTCCGGGATTCCGAGGCGCGTGCGCACCCAGATGTGTCTGGGTGAAACGCACTGGGTGAATCGCGGCAACAGCGGAAAATTTGTTTTAAAGATGTTGTTAAGAAAAGCGAGGGCACTTTGAAAAAGGCTCAAGTGATTCATTTGTCAGTGAACGATCGCCCTGTAATTGCCTGCTCACCCAGGCTGCTCTCAGCGGGGGCAGTTTAACATCACTCAGCACAACTGCCGTCAACAGTGTACAGTAAGCAGAATCTGTCTGAACAAGGCCGCGACCTCATCTAGTCGCTGTCAGCACCTCAAAGTGATGAGACAACACGGAGGAGAGGAGAAGCAGATCAGTGGGGCTGCTTGTCCTATTGAACTTTTCCGTACACACAAAAACAGAATCAATTTTGGAAATGCCGGCCGAATTTTCTTTTCTATTGCAATGTAATACTCTGTTGAAAAAGGATTCAATATTCTGAGTTGGGCTCCTTTTCAGTTTGATATCGAGACACTTCCGTGTACAGTTAATCGAATCCGCCGGTATTTTCCGGTGAGGAAATGAAGCCGTTAAAGGGCCGATCTGTGGGGCTGGGAGGAGCAGAAATTTGGCCTCCCCGGACCCGGACTAGCCTCCCCCTACCCCACGATGCCCTCCCTTAAAATCTACCAGGCCTCACACAGGTCAGGAGGGAGATCGTGGGTCAGAGGGGAGATCGTGGGTCAGGGAAAGATAGTGGGTCGGGGGGGGAGAGATCGTGGGTCGGGGGAGAGATCGTGGGTCGGTGGAGAGATCGTGGGTCGGGGGGGGGGAGGAGATCGTGGGTCGGGGGGGAGGAGATCGTGGGTCGGGGGGGGGGGGTCGTGGGTCGGGTGGGGGAGAGATCGTGGGTCGGGGGAGAGATCGTGGGTCGGGGGGGGGAGATGTGGGTCGGGGGGGGAGGAGATCGTGGGTCGGGGGGGGGGATCGTGGGTCGGGGGGAGATCGTGTGTCGGGGGGGGAGATCGTGGGTCGGGGGGAGATCGTGGGTCGCGGGGGAGATCGTGTGTCGGGGGGGGGGGAGATCGTGGGTCGGGGGGATCGTGGATCGGGGGGGAGATCGTGGGTCGGGGGGAGGGAGATCGTGGGTCGGCGGGGGGAGATCGTGGGTCGGGCGGGGTGGGGGGAGATCGTGGGTTGTGTGGGGGGAGATCGTGGGTCGGTGGGGAGAGATCGTGGGTCGGGGGGTGGAGATCGTGGGTCGGGGGGTGGAGATCGTGGGTCGGGGGGTGGAGATCGTGGGTCGGGGGGTGGAGATCGTGGGTCGGGGGGTGGAGATCGTGGGTCGGGGGGTGGAGATCGTGGGTCGGGGGGGAGATCGTGGGTCGGGGGGGGAGATCGTGGGTCGGGGGGGGAGATCGTGGGTCGGGGGGGGGAGATCGTGGGTCGGGGGGGGGGGGGAAGGCCGTTGGTCGGGGGGGGAAGGCCGTGGGTTGAGGTGTTGATCATGGGTTGGGGGGGATCGTAGGTTGGGGGGGATCGTAGGTTGGGGGGTTGATCGTGGGTGGAGGGGGAGATTGTGGGTGGAGGGGGAGATCGTGGGTGGAGGGGGAGATCGTGGGTGGAGGGGGAGATTGTGGGTGGAGGGGGAGATCGTGGGTGGAGGGGGAGATCGTGGGTGGAGGGGGAGATCGTGGGTGGAGGGGGAGATCGTGGGTGGAGGGGGAGATCGTGGGTGGAGGGGGAGATCGTGGGTGGAGGGGGAGATCGTGGGTGGAGGGGGAGATCGTGGGTGGGGGGGAGATCGTGGGTGGGGGGAAGATTGTGGAGGTCGGGGTCGAGATCGGATTGCTGGGAGGGAGGCCGATCGCGGCGGGTTAGCTTGGTGGGCTGGTGGGAAACACTCCTGCTCCTCCTGGCCCACAAGCTGTGCTGGAAAGGCACTTCGTTGCTCAATCCGGAAATTCTCGCCTCTCTTCAGCTACCAGGTTTGCCGAGCCCTGGGAAACCAGGCCCACTGCCGTTAAATGTTAAACTCTGGTAAAATGTGAGGCACGCAATCTCATCAACATAATTAAATTACGGACCTGCCTCCGGACAGCAGATTAGTTACCCGCCCTTCAACCCACCTCCGTTAAAATCAGATGTGGGCATGTTGGAAGCGGGTTTGAGTGCGGTGTCCGATTTTTGAGATTTTAACCCCCACTGCACCTCTCCCGTCTGTCCTGGGGGTTAAAACCCCCCCATCGTGTACACCCTCCAAGGAAGAACATAAGAACATAAGAAATAGGAGCAGGAGTAGGCCAATCGGCCCCTCGAGCCTGCTCCGCCATTCAATAAGATCATGGCTGATCTGATCCTAACCTCAAATCTAAATTCATGTCCAATTTCCTGCCCGCTCCCCGTAACCCCTAATTCCCTTTACTTCTAGGAAACTGTCTATTTCTGTTTTAAATTTATTTAATGATGTAGCTTCCACAGCTTCCTGGGGCAGCAAATTCCACAGACCTACTACCCTCTGAGTGAAGAAGTTTCTCCTCATCTCAGTTTTGACAGAGCAGCCCCTTATTCTAAGATTATGCCCCCTCGTTCTAGTTTCACCCATCCTTGGGAACATCCTTACCGCATCCACCCGATCAAGCCCCTTCACAATCTTATATGTTTCAATAAGATTGCCTCTCATTCTTCTGAACTCCAATGAGTGGAGTCCCAATCTACTCAACCTCTCCTCATATGTCCGCCCCCTCATCCCCGGGATTAACCGAGTCAACCTTCTTTGTACTGCCTCGAGAGCAAGTATGTCTTTTCTTAAGTATGGACACCAAAACTGTATGCAGTATTCCAGGTGCGGTCTCACCAATACCTTATATAACTGCAGCAATACCTCCCTGTTTTTATATTCTATCCCCCTAGCAATAAAAGCCAACAATCCGTTGGCTTTCTTGATCACCTGCTGCACCTGCATACTAACTTTTTGATTTTCTTGCACTAGGACCCCTAGATCCCTTTGTACTGCAGTACTTTCCAGTTTCTCGCCATTAAGATAATAACTTGCTCTCTGATTTTTCCTGCCAAAGTGCATAACCTCACATTTTCCAATATTGTATTGCATCTGCCAAATCTCCGCCCACTCACCCAGCCTGTCTATATCCCCTTGTAGGTTTTTATGTCCTCCTCACTCTCCACTTTCCCTCCCATCTTTGTATCATCTGCAAACTTTGATATGTTACACTCGGTCCCCTCCTCCAAATCGTTAATATAGATTGTAAAGAGTTGGGGACCCAGCACCGACCCCTGCGGAACACCACTGGCTACTGGTTGCCAGTCCGAGAATGAACCATTTATCCCAACTCTCTGCTTCCTGTTAGATAACCAATCCTCCACCCATGCCAGAATATTACCCCCAATCCAGTGATTCTTTATCTTGAGCAATAATCTTTTATGTGGCACCTTGTTGAATGCCTTCTGGAAGTCTAAATACACTACGTCCACTCGTTCCCCTTTATCCACCCTGTACGTTATGTCCTCAAAGAACTCAAGCAAATTTGTCAGACATGACTTCCCCTTCGTAAAGCCATGCTGACTTTGTCCTATTAAATTATGTTTATCCAAATGTTCCGCTACTGTCTCCTTAATAATAGACTCCAAAATTTTACCCACCACAGATGTTAGGCTAACTGGTCTATAATTTCCAGCCTTCTGCCTACTACCCTTTTTAAATAAGGGTGTTACATTAGCAGTTTTCCAATCTGCCGGGACCTTTGCCGAGTCCAGAGAATTTTGGAAAATTATTACCAAAGCATCCACAATCCCCACTGCCACTTCCCTCAAGACCCTAGGATGTAAACCATCAGGTCCAGGGGATTTATCCGCCTTGAGTCCCATTAATTTACTGAGTACCAATTCCTTCGTGATTTTAATTGTGTTTAGCTCCTCCCCCCCTAGAGCCCCCTGTTTGTCCAGTGTTGGGATATTCTTAGTGTCCTCTACCGTAAAGACTGAAACAAAATATCTGTTCAGCATTTTTGCCATCTCCATGTTTCCCACCATTAATTTCCCGGTCTCATCCTCTAAGGGACCTACGTTTGCCTTCACTACCCTTTTTCTTTTTATATAACTGTAGAAACTCTTGCTATCTGTTTTTATATTTTTTGCTAATTTATTTTCATAATCTATCTTCCCTTTCTTAATCAATCCTTTAGTTACTTTTTGCTGTCTTTTGAAGACTTCCCAATCTTCTATCCTCCCACTAAGTTTGGCTACCTTATATGTCCTTGTTTTTAGTCGGATACTATCCTTAATTTCTTAACTTAGCCTCGGATGGCTGTCATTTCTTTTACACCCTTTTTTCCTCAGTGGAATATATATTTTTTGAAAGTTGTAAAATAACTCCTTAAATGAACACCACTGTTCATGTACCGTCTTTCCCTTTAATCTATTTTCCCAGTCCACTTTAATCAATTCCGCTCTCATACCATCATAGTCTCCTTTATTCAAGCTCAGTACGCTTGTTTGAGAACCAACCTTCTCACCCTCTAATTGGATATGGAATGTAACCATGTTATGGTCACTCACTCCAAGGGGATCCTTAACTAGGACATTATTAATTAATCCTGGCTGATTACACAGGACCAGGTCCAAGATTGCTTGCCCCCTTGTAGGATCAGTTACATACTGCTCAAGAAATCCATCCCTAATACACTCAATAAACTCTTCCTCAAGGCTGCCCTGCTCAATTTGATTTGTCTAGTTAATATGACAGTTAAAATCCCCCATAATTATAGCTGTTCCCTTATTACATGCCCCGACTATTTCCTGATTAATACTTCTTCCAGCAGAGTTGCAACTATTAGGAGGCCTATATACTACGCCCACTAGTGTTTTTTTCCCCTTATTATTCCTTATCTCTACCCAAACTGTTTCATTATCCTGATCCTTTGTCCCAATATCTTTTCTCTGTATTACAGTGATTCCTTCCCTTATTAACATAGCCACCCCACCTCCCCTTCCTTCCTGCCTGTCCTTCCTGATTGTTAAATACCCTGGCATATTTAATTCCTAGTCGTTGTCACCCTGCAGCCATGTTTCTGTAATGGCCACAAGATCATACCCATACATGGATATTTGTGCCGTTAACTCGTCCATTTTGTTACGAATGCTACGTGCATTCAGATAAAGAACTTTCAAATATGTTTTGTGACACTTAGTTCCTGCTTTTTCCTTTTTTAACACTTTACCTTTTACTCCATACCTTCTGTCCCTTCCTGACACGCTTTCCTCTGTCTCCCTGCTCAGGTTCCCAACCCCCTGCCACAGCTTTGATGCTGGGTTAATCGCCTTATGCCTTCTAGTTTTCATTTAGTTAAAATGAAAACTAGAAGGCATAAGGCGATTAACCCAGCATCAAAGTGCCTAAAGTACACTTTCTTTCCGCTGCTCTACGCTTTTCCCTTTCACTTGTTCTTGAACAACTCTTTGTACTATTTGTATTGTAGATTTCCCCTGGGTCTTCCCCTCTTGCTGCTCTCAACTTTATTCCCTTCTGACTCTCCGCTCAGGTTCCCATCCCCCTGCCACTCTAGTTTAAACCTTCCCCAACAGCACTAGCAAACACCCCCGCGAGGACATTGGTCCCGGTCCTGCTCGGGTGTAACCCGTCCCGCTTGTACAGGTCCCACCTTCCCCAGAACCGGTCCCAATGTCCCAGGAATCTAAATCCCTCCCTCCTACACCATCCCTGCAGCCACGCATTCATCCTGTCTATTCTCCTGTTCCTATACTCACTAGCACGTGGCACCGGTAGTAATCCTGAGATTACTACCTTTGAAGTCCTGCTTTTTAATTTATCTCCTAACTCCTTAAATTCACCTTGCAGGACCCCATCCCTTTTTTTACCTATGTCGTTGGTACCAATATGGACCACGACTAATGGCTGTTCACCCTCCCCCTCCAGAATGCCCTGCAGCCGCTCCGTGACATCCTTGACCCTAGCACCAGGGAGGCAACATACCATCCTGGAGTCACGTTTACGGCCGCAGAAACGCCTATCTGTTCCCCTTACAATTGAATCCCCTATCACTATAGCCCTGCCACTCTTCTTCCTCCCCTCCTGTGCAGCAGAGCCACCCGTGGTGCCCCGAACCTGCTTTCCCCTGATAAGCCATCTCCCCCAACAGTATCTAAAGCAGAATATCTGTTTGAGAGGGAGATGGCCCCAGGGGACTCCTGCTCTACCTGCCTAGTCCTTTTACTCTGCCTGGCGGTCACCCATTTCCTTTCTGTGATGGAAAACCTTTACAAAACACTGGTTAGGCCTCAGCTGGAGTATTGTGTCCAATTCTGGGCACCACAGAATAGGAAGCATTTCACGGCATTGGAGAAGGTGCAGAGGAGATTTACTGGAATGGTACCAGGGATGAGGGACTTCAGTTATGCGGAGAGACTGGAGAAGCTGGGGTTGTTCTCCTTAGAGCAGAGAAGGTTAAGGGGAGATTTAATAGAGGAGTTCAAAATCATGAGGGGTTTTGAAATGGGGAGAAACTGTTTCCACTGGGGGTCAGCAACCAGACACAGATTTAAAGTAATTGGCAAAGAATCAGATGGGAGATGAGGTTGATAATACAAGTGAGAACCAGGCTGAATATAGAAAGGAGAGAAGTGAAAAAGGAAATAAGAGGGGCAAAGAGAGAGTATGAGAACAGACTGGTGGCTAACATAAAAGGGAATCCAAGAGTCTTCTATAGGCATATAAATAGTAAACGGGTAGTAAGAGGAGGGGTGGGGCCGATTAGGGACCAAAAGGGAGATCTAGGCATGGAGACAGAGGGCATGGCTGAGGAACTTTGCGTTTGTCTTTACCAAGGAAGAAGATGCTGCCAAAGTCACAGTAAAAGAGGAGGTAGTTAAGATACTGGATGGGCTAAAAATTGATAAAGAGGAGGTACGAGAAAGGCTGGCTGTACCTGAAGTAGATAAGTCACCCGGTCCGGATGGGATGCAACTTAGGTTGCTGAGGGAAGTAAGGGCCAAAATTGAAGAGGTACTGGTCATAATCTTCCAAACATCCTTAGATACGGGAGTGGTACCAGAGGACGAGAATTGCAAATGTTACACCCTTGTTCAAAAAAGGGTGTAAGGATGAACCCAACAACTATAGGCCAGTCAGTTTAACCTCGATGGTGGGGAAACTTTTAGAAATGATAATCCGGGTCAGAATTAATAGTCATTTGGACAAGTGTGGAATAATAAAGGAAAGCCAGCACGGATTTGTTAAAGGCAAATCATGTTTAACTAACTTGGTTGAGTTTTTAGATGAGGTAGAGAGGGTCGATGAGGGCAACGTGGTTGATATTGTGTATATGGACTTTCAATAGGCGTTTGATAAAATGCCACATAATAGGCTTGCCAGCAAAATTGAAGCAAATGGAATAAAAGGGGCAGCGGCAGCATGGATATAAAATTGGCTAAGTGACAAGAAACAGAGAGGAGTGGTGAACGGTTGTTTTTCAGACTGGAGGGAGGTGTACACTGGTGTTCCCCAGGGGTCGGTGCTGGGACCACTGCTTTTTTTGATATATATTAATAACTTAGACTTGGATCTACAGGGCACAATTTCAAAATCTGCAGATGACACAAAACTTGGAGGTGTAGTACACAGTGAGGAGCACAGTAATGGACTTCAAGAGGATATAGACAGGCTGGTGGAATGGGCGGACACATGGCATATGAACTTTAATGCAGGGAAGTGCAAAGTGATACATTTTGGCAGGAAGAATGAGGAGAGGCAATATAATCTAAATGGTACCATTCTAAAGGGGGTGCAGGAGCAGAGAGACCTGGGGGCATATGTTCACAAATCTTTGAAGGTGGCAGGGCAGGTTGAAAAAGCCGTTAAAAAAGCATACGGGGGCCTGGGCTTTATAAATAGAGGCATAGAGTATAAGAGCAAGGAAGCTATGATGCACCTTTATAAAACAATGATTTGGCCACAACTGGAGTATTGTGTCCAATTCTGGGCATCGCACTTTAGGAAGGATGTGAAGGCCTTAAAGGGAGTGCAGAAAAGATTTACTAGAATGGTTCCAGGGATGAGGGACTTCAGTTACGTGGATAGACTGAAGAAGCTGGGATTGTTCTGCTTGGGGCAGAAAAGGTTATGAGGAGATTTGATCGAGGTGTTCAAAATCATGACGGGTTTAGATAAAGTGAATAAAGAGAAACTGTTCCCATTGGCGGAAGAGTCGAAAACCAGAGGACATAGATTTAAGGTGATTGGCAAAAGAACCAAAGGCGACATGAGGAAAAACTTTTTTATGCAGCGAGTGGTTATGATCTGGAATGTATTGCCCGAAAGGGTGGTGGAAGCAGATTCAATCGTGGCTTTCAAAAGGGAATTGGATAAATACTTGGAAGGGGAAAAAATTGCAGGTCTACGGGGAAAGAGCAGGGGAGTGGGACTAATTGGATAGCTCTTTCAAAGAGCCAACACAATGGGCCGAATGGCCTCCTTCTGTGCTGTACGATTCTAAGTGTTTCTTTTAGTATCAATATCAAACTGTTCCAGGCCCCAGCTGAGCCATTATCCCTGCTGAACACCTCAGATGGGAATCAGGGGGAAAACTCTCCAGTGGCTGGAGTCATACCTAGCACAAAGGAAGATGGTAGTGGTTGTTGGAGGCCAATCATCTCAGCCCCAGGGCATTGTTGCAGGAGTTCCTCAGGGCAGTGTCCTTGGCCCAACCATCTTCAGCTGCTTCATCAATGACCTTCCCTCCATCATAAGGTCAGAAATGGGATGTTCACTGATGATTGCACAGTGTTCAGTTCCATTCGCCACCCCTCAAATAATGAAGCAGTCCAAGCCCGCATGCAGCAAGACCTGGACAACATCCAGGCTTGGGCATATAAGTGGCAAGTAACATTCGCGCCAGAAAAGTGCCAGGCAATGACCATCTCCAACAAGAGAGAGTCTAACCACCTCCCCATGACATTCAACGGCATTACCATCGCCAAATCCCCCACCATCAACATCCTGGGGGTTACCATTGACCAGAAACTTAACTGGACCAGCCATATAAATACTGTGGCTACAAGAGCAGGTCAGAGGCTGGGTATTCTGCAGCGAGTGACTCACCTCCCGACTCCCCAAAGCCTTTCCACCATCTACCAGGCACAAGTCAGGAGCGTGATGGAATACTCCCCACTTGCCTGGATGAGTGCAGCTCCAACAACACTCAAGAAGCTCAACACCATCCAGGACAAAGCAGCCCGCTTGATTGGCAACCCATCCACCACCCTAAACATTCACTCCCTTCACCACCGGTGCACTGTGGCTGCAGTGTGTACCATCCACAGGATGCACGGCAGCAACTCGCCAAGGCTTCTTCGACAGCACCTCCCAAACCCGCGACCTCTACCACCTAGAAGGACAAGAGCAGTAGGTAAATGGGAACAACACCACCTGCACGTTCCCCTCCAAGTCACACACCATCCCGACTTGGAAATATATCGCCGTTCCTTCATCGTCGCTGGGTCAAAATCCTGGAACTCCCTTCCTAACAGCACTGTGGGAGAACCGTCACCACACGGACTGCAGCGGTTCAAGAAGGCGGCTCACCACCACCTTCTCAAGGGCAATTAGGAATGGGCAATAAACGCTGGCCTCGTCAGCGACGCCCACATCCCATGAACAAATAAAAAAAAGATGAGAACTCCCCCCCTGGTGTGCTGTCGTAGTGAGTTGTAGAGACCAGGAAGTCCGACCTTCCTTCCCAAGTCTTGATCCCAGTTAGTTGATCGCAACCAGAACCGCAGTTGGCCTCAGTGGGCAAGGGAGGGGAGAGATTAGCCAGGGTACCTGCTCCTGACTGCTAGTCACTAACTCCTCAGGAAGGTATATGGATCCTTAGCTGTTATGCCCTCTGCAGTTGAATAGCTTGTCAACACCCCAGTCTTGGCTGGCACATCTAGAATTGCCTCTTGGGTGAGAGAGCTGGCTGTGTGTTCAATAAGAGCAGGTGAGAAAATTGGGAATTTTCTTAAATTAAAAGACCTTGACCAGATTTGTAAACTAAGAAGTGCGTAACAATACGATTGATGATATTGTCCCAACCATTTTGTTTTCTATATTTGCAATATATCTATTAATGTATTGAAAACTCTTGCACTGAGTGCACTCCCTGTAAGTGTAATACTTACTTTAGTCACACTTTTCACTTACCCTTTGCAGTCGCTCTTAATCGGTCAAATTTATTATAACTATACCCAAATTTATTCCAATCTACCTGGATTTCTTTTACTTCCCTCAGATTGGGTGATCCTAACATGTGATTAACTCCCATCCGTGCCTTCCATTTTCTGAAGAGTTCCAGCAGCTGAAACAAACTAACAACCAACTCAACAGTTTGAAGTGAGGTATAGATGTCGGGACGCCGAGACTTTTGAAATAATGATTTTTTTTTACAATCAGGATATCTTACATTCTCTGCCTCCTGCATCCGCCTGTCTTTCTCACAATTGCAAAGCAATCTGACAATGCTGCGCTTCAGCACACTCTCTCCAGCAACATCCCAGTTCCACCGTCTCCCTCGTGTTAATTGGCCTGTCAGTCAAACAAACCCAGGATTCTGATCTGCAGCAATCCTTTCGAGAACACAGAGCCTTAAAGCAGCAAGCACCTACATTCTATTGTACCCGGTATAAAGATCCTGCCTCGTAAAACGGTGCATCCACTTCACTTATCGAGAGCGGCGCCACAGAAGGTTCGCTGGGACAGGTTACGAAACATCAACCTGCTGCAAAACCTTATCGATATGTTGGGTGAACTATTACTTTAAATTAAACTGTGGGAGTAGAACACGTTCCAACTAGTAAAACGCAATTTTAGGACTGATATCAGGAAATACTTCTTCACACAAAGAGTGACCATCGTGAGGAATAAACTTCCTGATGGAGGGCTGGGGGCAAAAGCCCTGGGATCATTTCAGAAACAATCGGTTGCTGCATCAGGCGGATGTTAGGAACTCTCTGGATGAAATAAGGTCTCCCTCCTCTGTAATTATCTTCAGACCTTACGGCTCAGGGTGTAAGGTATTTTTTGAAAGTCTATCCCTGGTTGTTCCAGGAACCATCTCAGTGGGAATAATTTTAACCTAACCCACCCATCGGGAAACTAATGGGATCGGGTGTAACGTTGGTTTTACCCCCTGTCCAGTTTTACTCTCCGTTGAAGTCAATCATGGGATTAGGTTAAAATTACCCCCAATGACTCCCCACGGAGCCAACAACTTCCCCAGAATCCACCACAGAGACATTACAGTACACAGCAAGATGGCCATCTGAGGAAACCCTTGACTACAAGAGAAAATACTGAAAGGGTATTGTGGCCTCTCTCAACTCTCCATGAAACAGCAATGCTGAAAAAAGCAGCAGCATGCCCGATGATACTAAAGTTTCTGGTTGAGCAGAAGGATAGAACATGCATCTTGTCATACACTCAGAATGACCCCAAGGCGCTTTACAAACAATTAATTCTTTTTGCAAGTGCAGTTACTGTCGCTCTGTCAGCAAACGCAGCAGCCAATTTGTGCACAGCAAGATCCCTCACCCTGATGCTTACCCAAGGACCGTTGCCGGGGAGGCAGGCTGCCTGAAATAGCAGTTTTCCATCGGGCCAGCTGCCTGTGGAGGTACGGCAGGCCACGGAAACTCGCCTTGAATATTTAGATGAAGCCCGAGGAGCAAGTTCCCATGAGCCTTGGGCCTCTGTCTTTGGGATTTGGCGCTTTAAAAATGGTCTACAGGAATTTCTAGGCCATTCTTTCAGAGTTTGTTTTGCACAAGGCATCTTCTGTGACCATTAGCATTTTCAACAACAGGGAACTGTCATTAGACCTTACTCTGCAACTCATTCAGTGATAGGGCAGCATAGCCTCCTATTTGACCCTAGGCTTAGCTTTGGACCCCTTATACTTTCCATCATCAAGAATGTCTACTTCCACCTCTGTAATATTGCCCATCACCAACCCTGCCTCAACCCATCTGCTGCTGAAACCCTCTTCCATGCCTTTGTTACCACCAGACTCAATTATTCCAATGCTCTCCTGGCCGGCCTCCCATCTTCCATCCTCCAAAAACTTGAGCTCATCCAAAACTCTGCTGCCCGAATCTTAATTCGCACCAAGTCCTGTTCACCCATCACCCCTGTGCTCGCTGACCTACATTGGCTCCCAGTCCGGCAACGCCTCAATTTTAAAATTCTCATCCTTGTTTTCAAACCCCTCCATGGCCTCGCCCCTCCCTATCTCTGTAACCTCCTCCAGCCCTACAGTCCTCCGAGATCTCTGTGCTTCTCCAACTCTGGCCTGTTCTACATTCCTGATATTAATCGCTCCACCATAGGCGGTCGTGCCTTCAGCAGCCTAGGCCCTAAGCTCTGAAATTCCCTCTCTAAATCCCTCTCCTCCTTTAAGACATTCCTTAAAACCTGCCTCACCTGTCCTAATGTCTCTTTATGTGGCTCGGTATCAAATTTTGTTTGATTATGCTCCTGTGAAGTGACTTGAGACGTTTACTACGTTAAAGGCGCTATATAAATGCAAGTACTTGTTGTTGGTGTGATATTGCTGTGAAGTTATTGTTTCACTGGACAGGTTTGTATAACGATTTCCCTGCCAAAAAGCAAAGAGGCTGTTGCAAGTTGAAGGGCAACTGCAGTTTGCACCTTACCAGACAACTGGGAAGCAGAGACCTTGACAGCTGTTCAGGTTTATAAACTGCTGTTTACGCATTGGGACTGCTCGTCAAGACAAGAAGTGGCTGCCCTGGGGGGCGAAAATGAATTCTCTTCGACCTTGCAAGAAGCGACAGCATCAGTCATTCCTGGGTCAAGTGGATGAGGAATCAAGTGTAACCATGTGCTAACTATTGTAATCAGCCAATTGCTCTGGGTGCTGTTCATTGCAGTTGGCGATAGTTCGAATAAAAGTTCCTTTGTGGAGGGCAACAGATTGACAGAGCACATGTATTTGTCTGCCTGTCTAAGAATGTAGTTCACCCTGAGTCCGCTCGGCCGTTGCCATGGCCTGAATGGACTCATTTGTGAGCCGTGCTTGAAGCTCAATGAAGGCTGCCATTCTCTCCATCGCAGGCATTCCCACACTTACCAGTGTCACCAATCCACTAGCGATGGAGTTGGGCTCCTCCATCCTCTCTGGTGAGTGTGCATGGCAAGTTTTCCATTCCCTCGCAAAGTTTCTCCTGTACCTATATCATTCTCCTTCTCAAGAATGGCCCCCTGTTCAGCATCTGTGCCAAGCTGAGCAGAGCTTGGAGAGGAGTGCGCCCACCGACACGGACTCTCCACCACTGCCCCTGCCACTAGTGTCTGCTCGTGCTCACTTGTGTGTGTTGATTCACCAGGTGACAACCCAACTACCTCTCTAATAGGACCCACTGAGTATCTGCGATGGTGGATGGCTCACTAAGATGTGACGGTGCGCCCTCAGAGGCAGGGAGCTCCTCTGAGGAATCGCCCTCGACCACATCTTCAGTCCGTGATGCCCCTAGAAGAGAACATGCAGCAATATTAATAATCATCGCAGAAGTAATGTTGCGATGAACATACTGAGGTGTGCAACAGGTCAATCACTGATAACATCAATCCATGTTGTGTGTGAGGGATGTTAAAGTTCTGTCACCAGATGTTTGTGGGGTGCCAGTCTTGGCATCTCCTACAGTCAGGCACTCCATCGTACGGCTGAGTTCCAAGGCTTCCTCCTCTGCCTCTGTGAGGGCCACGATTTCTGGAGGATCCCCTCCAGCCCTTGCCCTCTCCCTTGCATTTTGCACTCTCTTCTCCTACAAGGGGAGAAAGTACAGACCTGTGAGTGAGTGAGGGCTACCTGGTCACCCGATGGATGCATTGTTTTGGGTCAGGATGACAATGAAACAGGTGCATCAGAGGGTGAGTATCAGACAGATTGATCACATTGCATCAGGATTCGGGTGAGTGGGAGAGGTGCATGCACAAATGGGGAGGGGGGGTGAGAAGTGCACAAAAACTGAAGGTAAGTTGATACTGAGCCTTAAGTGGGTGTGAGGTGTGATGTGATGGAGTAGGCTTCGCACGGCAGTGTGAGAGGAGGTAATGTTCATTACAGAATGCAGATCAACCAGTAACTGTACTCACTTTTCCTGACCTGGTAAGGTCATTAAATCTCTTTCTGCACTGAAGTCATGACTGGGACACCGAGCTCCTGCTGCTTACCTTGTCCGCCACCTCCAGCCTCACCTTCTTTGTGACAGAGCCAGGTTTCTTCCTCTTGTCTGCTGGGTAAAGCACCTCTCTCTTGCTTCTCACTGCGCCCAGCAATGTTTCCAGAGCGGTGTCGGAGAACCTAGGTCCTGGCTTGGCTCTGGAATGTTGCATGGTTATTGTAGCCTCCTTTCTCCTTCAGAATAGTGAGCTTTAAGCGGATCGTGCGGGTGCGCAGTACGCCCGCTGCACAGCATGAGGACGTGAAACCCAGAAGTTCAGTTAAGTGGCTTCAATTTAGTCGCGATCGCTCGGGAAACCACAGAATTTTTTTCTCCGGGTTTCCAACCCAAAGAAAAAGGGAGGGGCTGCCAAATCTAGAGCCCCCTGGATGTCAAAGAGCAGATAGGGTAGGATAAGGCAGAAAAGGAAAGCTTGTGTCAGACACCGAGAATCCAATACTACAGAAAGCCTAGAGGAGTATAAAAAGTGCAGGGGTGAAATTAAAAAGGAAATTAGGAAAGCAAAGAGAGGGCATGAAAAAATACTGGCAAATAAAATCAAGGAAAACCCAGAAGTGTTTTCTAAATACATAAAGAGCAAGAGGATAAGAAAGAGTAGGGCCGATTAGAAAACTAAAAGGTAACCTCTGTGTGGAGACGGAAGATGTGGGTATGGTTCTTAATGAATACTTTGCATCTATCTTCACAAAAGAGAGGGACGGTGCAGACATTGTAGTTAAGGAGGAGGAGTGTGAAATATTGGATGGGATAAACATAGTGAGGGACGAAATATTAAGGGGATTAGCATCTTTGAAAGTATGAGGGGCACAGATAGGATGGATACTATGGAGCTTTTTCCCTTCGTTGAGGGTTCTATAACAAGGGGACATAGATTCAAGGTAAAAGGCGGGAGGTTTAGAGGGGATTTGAGAAAGAACTTTTTCACCCAGAGGGTGGTTGGAGTCTGGAACTCACTGCCTGAAAGGGTTGTGGAGGCAGGAACCCTCACAACATTCAAGAAGCATTTGGATGAGCACTTGAAATGCCATAGCATACAAGGCTACGGACCAAATGCTGGAATATGGGATTAGAGTAGACAGGGCTTGATGGCCGGCGCGGACACGATGGGCCGAAGGGCCTCTATCCATGCTGTATAACTCTATGACTCTATGATTCTATAAATCGCCAGGCCCGGATGAAATGTATCCCAGGCTGTTAAGAGAAGTAAGGGAGGAAATAGCAGAGGCTCTGACCATCATTTCCCAATCCTCTCTGGCTATAGCCATGGTGCCAGAAGATTGGAGGACTGCTAACATTGTACCATTGTTTAAAAAGGGAGAAAAGGATAGACCGAGTAATTACAGGCCAGTCAGTCTAACCTCGGTGGTGGCAAATTATTGGAAACAATCCTGAGGAACAGAATTAATCTTCATTTAGAAAGGCACAGAGTAATCAAAGACTGTCAGCATGGATTTGTTAAGGAAAGGTTGTGTCTGACTAACTTGATTGAATTTTTTGAGGTGGTAACAAGGAGGGTCAATGAGAGTAACGCGTTTGATGTAGTCTACGTGCATTTTAGCAAGGCTTTTGACAAGGTCCCACATGGCAGACTGGTCAGAAAAATAAAAGCCTATGGGATCCAAGGGAGAGTGGCAAGTTGGATCCAAAATTGGCTTAGTGGCAGGAAGCAAAGGGGAATGGTCGACGGGTGTTTTTGTGACTGGAAGGCTGTTTCCAGTGGGGTTCCACAGGGCCCAGTATTAGGTCCTTGTGATATATATTAATGATTTAGACCTAAATGTAAGGGGCAAGATTAAGAAGTTTGCAGATGATACAAAAATTGGCCATGTGGTTGACAGTGAGGAGGAAAGTTATAGACTGCAGGAAGATATCAATGGACTGGTCAGGTGGGCAGAAAAGTGGCAAATGAAATTCAATCCGGAGAAGTGCGAGGTAATGCATTTGGGGAGGGCAAACAAGGCAAGGGAATACACAATAAATGGGAGGAAACTGAGAGGTGTAGAGGAACAGTGGGACCTTGGAGTGCATGTCCACAGGTCCCTGAAAGTAGCAGGACAAGTAGATAAGGTGGTTAAGAAGGCATACGGAATACTTTCCTTTTTTAGCCGAGGCACAGAATATAAGAGCAGGGAGGTTATGCTAGAACTGTATAAAACACTAGTTAGGCCACAGTTGGAGTACTGCGAACAGTTCTGGTCGCCAAATTACAGGAAAAATGTGATTGCACTAGAGAGGTTACAGACTAGATTTACAAGGATGTTGCCAGGACGTGTGAATTTTAGCTATGAGGAAAGATTGGATAGGCTGGGGTTGTTTTCATTGGAACAGAGGAGGCTGAGAGGTGATTTAACTGAGGTGTATAAAATTATGAAGGGCCTAGATAGAGTGGATAGGAAGGATCTATTTCCCTTAACAGAGGAGTCAATAACCAGGAGGCATAGATTTGAAGTAGTTGGTAGAAGGATTAGAGGGGAGTTGAGGAGAATTTTTTTCACTCAGAGGGTGGTGGGGGTCTGGAACTCACTGCCTGGAAGGGTGATGGAGGTGGAAACCCTCAGTGCATTTAAAAAGTACTTGGATATGCACTTGAAGTGTCGTAACCTACAAGGTCACGGACCAAGAGCTGGAAAGTGGGATTAGGCTGGATAGCTCTTTTTTGGCCGGCACAGACATAATGGGCCGAATGGCCTCCACTGTGCCATAACTTTCTATGATTCTAAAAAGAAAAATACATTTAAACAAAAAAATATAAACACACCTTCAATTACAGAAGGTTCCAGTTAATTATCTGCACTATTAGTTCTCAGTGTTCTGAACAATTAAGGGCTTCCTGAGTGTAATTGCTTGTGATGGAAGGTAATTAAATAAGGTACCTCTGTGTGTAATTGCGTATGCAACACTCGTAGTTACACTGAAACCAAACGCTAGAAGTTTCTATAAAAGTCTAGTGTAGTGTAGTCAGATGAATAAATGATCCAGGTGAGTTTCTGGCAATGTGAAGTTGAACAATCTGAACTGGTGGCTCACGAACACAGCCACTGCTTTTATTTTAGCTCTACAGATTTGAACACAATGTTAAAATATGGACTAAATATGTACAGAATGAACCTGCTATTACATGGAAGTGATTGAGGACAGTGTAAGGGTAGGCACATATAGATTATTAAATAGAATAAGCTAATTGGCATTATGTATAATATTGAGCTAAGTTAAAACGGACTCAAGAGAAACACACATCCAGTTGAAAGAGACAGGTTTTTATCACGAGGGGGAGTGTGAAGGAGGAATTTCAATTGTCAGTGCAGGTAAGAGAAAAAAACTTTTCTTTGGCAATAAAAATAGGAAGAGATAAGACATAGAATCATAGAATTATACAGCACAGAAGGCGGCCATTCGGCCCATCGTGCCTGTGCCGACTCTTTGAAAGAGCTATCCATTGGTCTGTCCCCATTATTCCCCAGAGCCCTGCAAATTTTATCTCTTCAAGTATTTATGCAATTCTCTTTTTAAAGTTACTACTGAATCTGCTTCCGCCACCCTTTCAGGCAGTGCATTCCAGATCATAACAACTCGCTGCATAAATGTTTTTCCCCTCATGTCGCCTCTGGTTCTTTTGCCAATTACCTTAAATATGTGTCCTCTGGTTACCGACCCTTCTGCCACTGGAAACAGTTTCTCCTTATTTACTATTTCAAAACCCCTCACGATTTTGAACACCTCTGTCAAATCTCCCCTTAACCTTCTCTGCTCTAAGGAGAACATCAAAGGGTTAACAGCAACTGTATCAACAGGTTACACACAGGGAGGTAGTGATGACACAATGATACCCACATTTGTCCTGCGTAATGAAACATAAGAATGTAACATTCTGAAGCTCAGAGTAAAAAAAGGGGGACTCTTCAATCTATTCTTTCTGAGGCGAGTGTTCGCAGACAAGGCATGTCCTGAGGTATGTGAGTATTATTGGTACCTATATCTCATATATATTGCAATGTAAGGGGTTATGTTTAATTATCTCATTGACTTGATTTAATAATCAGATGTCTTCAGTGTTTCCCTACTCCTTGAACTAGAGGTAAAGGATATATGACAATATCCCATAATACCTCCACATAAGGACAAGTGGGTATATATGACAATATCCTATATAAACCCAAAGGCAGGGTATGAAAAATCCAAGTAATCCACTGCAACATACAACCAGTTTGTCCTGTAGCAACAAAGAAGTGTGATGCTGTTCAATGATGATCATTTACCACTTTCAAATGTTTTACTATAAAAGGAAGAGTCATGGAATCACTTTCTCAATATTAAACTTGGCGAGGCGATTTCGTCTCTTCACTTGCTGCATTACATTCATGTCAGAATGCTCCTCAGAACAGTGAGGTACAACAGTCTGATGGTCCAGCCAAATGATCAAAGTGACTGGGGCTGTAAGTCACAGGCCCCACGGGGTCAGCCTCAACGGTTTAGTCATTGAGATTTCAGCAAATAGTGGGTGCGGGAAATTTTCTTACAATATGAACTTGAGCTATGAAAAGCACCAAAGAGTACAATGGTAGATTTCGTCCTTCTAAGGGAATATTTTGAGCTATATAACACGAGGGCAAAGTCCAGGTTTGTTAAAGAGAACAATTTAAGGTGATGAATTAAGAGTAGCACACAACAGGCGTGTCACACAACATTAAAGTGTACTGGATTATGAATTTCCCAGAAGTGAACTGACACCAATAATCGAAATAAGCTCAGTGACAACACTGGTCAGTCCAGTATGTGAATGCAGCTGCTCCACGTGTATTGCAAGCTCTCGGGGGGAGCTCTCAGGTGGGGTGGGGGCGCTCGGTGGGGGGGGCGCTCGGTGGGAGGGGCTCAGAGGGGAGGGGGAACTCTCGGGAGGGGGAGGGGGGCCTCTTGGCGGGGGAGTGGGGAACTTTCAGGGGTGGGAGCTCTCAGCGGGGGGAAGGGGGAAAGCTCTCGGGGAAGGGAGCTCTCGGGGTCGGGGCGGAGCTCTTGGGGGGAGAGGGAGGGGCAGTTGCAGGATACACTTTGTCGCTGCTTTATATGAAGGACAGATGGAGAACTGTTCAAAAGAGGGAATCCAACTGTTGTTTGTTGTTCATGCTGCAAGATCTCTGAATGGGATCTGATGAGAAACCTACCCAGAGGTGAAGTTGGGACTGATTGAGGGCAGAATTTGAAGGGTTTCCAATGGGAATCACAGGTTGGACTTTGGACCTGCAATTTCTCGTATAAACAGGGAATAGGATAATTTATCAAAATATATTAAGAAATCTGGGGGGAAAAAATTGGATAGGGCCTATTATTGGGTGGGGGTAGCGTGATCCGCTATTACCCCCACGTCCAATGGCCTCTGCGCAGGTAGGACAAGACTTTAATCAGGCCTGAGGACTGACCTTCAAGCAGCGTTCCGAATCAGTGTTGACATGAGGATTCAATGCAATTTGCACTTTCCACCAGCAGGGGGAGCCCCAATCTTTTAAAGGCAGACTGTCTCTTAAAAATCTCTTAAAGTTAGCTGGTTGCTGTTATTTGCTGAAAATAACAGTCTGTTGTATGCACGGAGTCTGAACGGAGATCAGACATCGCACATGCAAAACACAGATGCAGCTCCCGTCCCGATGTTTATAAACTGATGAGTTATGTTAAAACATTGAATAAAAGTTGCGCACTACTAAATCCCACATCCTCCAACCTGCATGCCAGACCTCACCAATCTGCCGATCTCAGTTTGCACCAGACTGCGAGAGTGAGTGCTCCAAGGTTCTCTGCTGATGCACTGGAGGCCTTGGTGCAAGAGGTGGACAGAAGGAGGGACATCCTATATCCGTGGGGGGGGGAGGGGGGCAAGAGGCCCTCCAGACATATACCCAAAAGGCAGTGGGAGGCAGCGGGGGACGAAGTCAATGCCAGGCGCATAGCACCATGAACATGGATGCAGTGCAGGAAGAAGTTCAATGCTTTGACATGAGTGGTCAAGGTGAGTGAGGTCAACTGTCAAGTGGTGTCTCCTACCAACTGCACCAAGCACTACACCCCCATCCCCCACATACCAACAAACTCTTTCCATCAGTACTCAACTCTTCCAATCAGATGCTTCCTCTCACCCTTACACATTACCATTGTTGCAAGCCGCCCACCCACAACTCACAGGCCATACACATTGGCAGCTATTCAACCATGACAGACACATTATCCATACACACGTCCCGCTTTTTTGCAGGAAAAGGTGGCGCGTATCAGGAGACAGCAAGTGGCAGTGGCATTTAGCCCCTCGAGCCTATTCCGCCATTCAATGAGATCATGGTGGACCTGTGACCTAACTCCATATACCCGCCTTAGCCCCATATCCCTTAATACCCTTGGTTCACAGAAATCTATCAATCTCAGATTTAGAATTTACAATTGAGCTAGCATCAACTGCCGTTTGCAGAAGAGCGTTACAAACTTCTCCCACCCTTTGCATGTAGAAGCATTTCCGAACTTCATTCCTGCACGTCCAGGCTCTAAGTATTAGGCTATGTCCCCTAGTCCTAGTGTTCAAGTATAGAAGACCTCCATAAACAGTTACAAATGTCTGGGCAGCCAGAAGCAATAATCCAGCCACTAACCTGTAAGTCCTCCATGGTCCCTTTAAATAGCGCTGGTGGAGGGTCCTCCAGGCACTCTAAGACATGTTCAGATGGTCGAGGTTAAGACTGTGCGTTGAGTTGAGCGTTAAGTCCCAAAATGGTGTCTATCACTTTAAATCAGCATTGCACACTGACTGTATCCATTTTCTCCTTACTTTACATGATTCCGGCGTTCGGTATTTGCGCATTCGCTAACTCCTGTACCAAGATGGCGCCCGGCACACGTCACACTGGAAACATCTTGGATGTTGGAGACGCCGTGTAGTGCCGAAACAACGGAGCTGCACGGCCCCATTTAGCGCCCCTGATATTCATTAAATTTGCACTGAGATGTAACGTTGGGACATCAGTACTGAACCAATCTTTCTTTTTACTGTAGGGACAGACTATCCAATTTGAATACTTTTGATCCTTACTGACTGTAGTGTCAAGTGTCCCCTTCAGGACAGGTGGTGGATTCAGCACTACTGGGGTCACAGTGCAGTAGAAATGACTTGTTGCGTTTCCAATTCATACGAAGAGCGGATAATTGATTTTAGGCTTCAGAATAGCCTTGTGCAACATGCTGTCATATTGCAACCCAAACTGAAGACTAATTAATGAAAAATCGTGGGAAACACACCCATCATTTTCTGATATGTGCTTCTGTCGCGTGCCGTTGAAAATCAGCCGTTAAATGTAGTGTTTCATGCTGCGTCTTCATTCCACTGTGCCTGCTCTGCGACATACAGTGCGTTTCTTCATCCCTCTGCTTCATTGTGTCTTTTCTCCTCCCTTTGCTCAAAGCTGTGTTCCTTCATCTCTCGTACAAAGGCAGGTATTAAGAACATAAGAAATAGGAGCAGGAGTAGGCCAATCGGCCCCTCGAGCCTGCTCCGCCATTCAACAAGATCATGGCTGATCTGATCCTAACCTCAATTCTAAATTCATGTCCAATTTCCTGCCCGCTCCCCGTAACCCCTAATTCCCTTTACTTCTAGGAAACTGTCTATTTCTGTTTTAAATTCATTTAATGATGTAGCTTCCACAGCTTCCTGGGGCAGCAAATTCCACAGACCTACTACCCTCTGAGTGAAGAAGTTTCTCCTCATCTCAGTTTTGAAAGAGCAGCCCCTTATTCTAAGATTATGCCTCCTAGTTCTAGTTTCACCCATCCTTGGGAACATCCTTACCGCATCCACCCGATCAAGCCCCTTCACAATCTTATATGTTTCAATAAGATCGCCTCTCGTTCTTCTGAACTCCAATGAGTAGAGTCCCAATCTCCTCAACCTCTCCTCATATGTCCGCCCCCTCATCCCCGGGATTAACCGAGTGAAACTTCTTTGTTCTGCCTCGAGAGCAAGTATGTCTTTTCTTAAGTATGGAGACCAAAACTGTATGCAGTATTCCAGGTGCGGTCTCACCAATACCCTTTATAACTGCAGCAATACCTCCCTGTTTTTATATTCTGTATTCTTATATTCTATATAATGTATTGCATGCCATTAATCAGGGCCGGAGTGGCTTTGTGGACTAGTTTCGATTGTTTAAGGGGGCCGGAGAGGAATTTCCCAAATTGGCCTGGGTTTTTATCTGGTTTTTCGCCTCTCCCAGGAGATCACACGGCTTTCGGGTGGGGTGGGGAGTGTATATATTGTGATGCACAAGACGTCGGAGTTTTGTGGGACAGGCTGGATGGACCAGTCGATCTTTCCTTGTCCGTCATTGTTCGTATCTTCTGCTCTGTGTTGTTTGCTCCTCCATGCCTCCCTGCTAATGCACAAGACTGTACACTTTCTTGTTCCACAACCCACATTCCCCATATACACCTTTACCCCCACTATCCACCCTGGAAAGAACTCTCCCCCAAGTTGTTTACAACTGCTCTTCCAAACTCCCAACTGCTGAGCTGTTGGTCCTACATCTGCCACAATACTGCTCCTGCTGATCTCCAGATAATTACTGGTCAAGAATTTTTAATTTGGCCCATCGTAGTTCATTCATCCAGAGAGATCCTAAAGTCCACTCACTGTCGCATCCAATTGTTTTTTAAATGCTACCAGGGCTTTTGCCTCCATTATTCTATCTGGAAGTTTATTCCACACAGTGATCACTATTTGTGTGAAAAACAATTTCCTGATATCAGTCCTAAAATTAGTGGTTTAACACACTGCCCCCAGTTCTACTTCCGTAGTTTAATTTGAAGTAATATTCTGGGCTTTCTCTACTATTAGCAATTTTATACACCATCATCAGGATTACCAGTCTCCCTTCCAGCCTGAAAAGTCCAGGTTAATCCAGTCTTTCGTTGTAACTCAGGCCCGACACTGGGGATCTGCCTTGAGGCTATTCTCTGCACGACCTCCAGTGCTTGAATATCTCTCTTAATACTTGGCCACAAGAACTGGATGCACTACTCAAGGTGCAGTCTGACCAGAGCCCTGTACTGTTTGATCATTACCTCCTCTGACTTCTACTCTACTGTTTTGGCCGTGCAATTCCACATCCTATTGGATTTGTTGATAGCTGCGCAGCGTTGGCTGGACATGTTTAATCTTGAATCCACTAAGGATCCGAGGGCTTTCAGCTTCATCCTCAGCTATTTCAATCCCTTTTACGAAGCATGTGTGTCATTTATTTTATCTTCCCATGTGAAGCCCTTTACACTTGTCTGCATTAATTTCATCCATCATTGTTCTACCCACTTTCATATCTTGTTCAACTCATTCTGTAATATCTGAGCTGCCTCTTCCGATTCCATTGGCCCCTCCTGATTTGGTATTATTTGCAAATCTGACCACTTTGCATTGAGTTTCTGAATCCAGCTGATTAATGTAAATTATAGCCAGTAGTGGTCCCAGCACCGAGCCCTGGGTCTCCCCACTCAGTACTTTCCCCCGCTCCGACGTAACTCCTCTAATGAGTGCTCCTTGTTTCCTATACTTCAACCAGTTTCTTATCCATTCCCAGGGTTCACCTTGAATCCTCACAGTTCTGAGTTTAATTAAAGTCTTTCATGTGGGACTTCATCAAAAACCTTTTGGAAATCGGGATACACCACATCATAGGACTTACCACAGTTCACTTGGGTTGTCACTTCCTCAAGGGAGTCGAGGAGGGCGGTCAGGCAAAATCGTCCCCTTCTGAATCCATGTTAACCGCTGTTAACTAGGTTATTGTTGGACACATTTAGTCCTGATAATTTATTCCATTATTTTACATGGAATGGAAATTAGACAAATGAGTCTGTAGTTGCCCATGTCTGTTCTGTCACCCTTTTTGAATATTGGCACTGTACTAGCCTGTTTCCAATCTATTGGTACCTCTCCAGTGACTCCCTCATAATAATTGTTAGTGCTTCACAAATCTCTTCCCTGGTCTCTCGCAACACTCTGGGATGAATCCCATCTATCCCTGGGGAATTATTGGTTTTCATCTCTATTAGCCTGTCTCGAACTTCCATCACATTTATAATGAAATCATTAATTTTATTAAGGATATCTTTGTCTGGACAGGGCATGATGCTCATGTGGGAGGAATTATTTGTTCAGAACATTTACTATTTTGTGCTCGTACTCAGTTTCAAACCTGTTTGCATCTTTTCTGGTTTTTAACCTCTTCTCTGACTGCCGTCTTGCAGTTGTGGTACTGAAAGACTTTTTACTGTTATGTTTAACCTCACCAAGTCTCTGATGATTTGCTTAACACACCCTCACTTCTACTTTTGATGCCCTTGTTCACTGTCTCCCATCCCTCTCAATCCTCCAGGTATGACCACGACCGTCACTCCTTGAAGTTTGAGGGGTGCAATGTTGAGCGTGCCTAGCACAAAATTGGTTTCGCCATTCATCGCCAGATCTGGCTTGTCCACACTAGGCCTTGCTTTTCTCTGCTAAAATGTTGTGAAAAGTTGGAGGAAATATTGAATTTTGTGCTCACCTCTAACAACAAGTGCAAACAGCTTGTGGATCCAAACAGCAGCCTTCGCTGCTCAACCTCTTCCCTTACCGCCGAGCCAAACCCCTGGCCCTCCTGTTCTTGCCTTCAATTCCTATCTATATTTTCAACCGCATCACCCCGTTGCCCTCTCTAGGCTCACCTTGTCCTTGAGACTTATCTCCTACTCCCTCAACCCCATTCTCACTTGTCACCTCCCAGAATCTAGCCCATATCTTCCACAACTCCTTTCAATCCAGCTTCTGCTCTTCCCACAATACCAAAACGGCCCTAACCAAAGTCATGAATGACATTCTCTGTGACTGTGGTGCTTGCCTCTCTTTGTCCTCCTTGACGTCTCTGCAGCCTTTGACACGCTCAACTGCACCATCATCCTCCAATACCTCTCCTCTGCTGTCCAGCTGCATGGGACTGTTCTCGCTTGGTTCCACTCTTCTCTATCTGATCGCAGCCAAAGCATCTCTAGCAATGGTTTCTCTTCCCTTTTTCTCATAATTAATTCCAGAGTCCCTCAAGGATCCATCCTCGGCCCCTTTCTCTTCCTTATTTCCTTGACGATGTAATCCGCAGACTCGGATCATCTTCCACATGTACGCCAATGACACCCAGCTCTACCGCTCCAACAAATCTCTCAACCCTTACATTGCCTCTCTGCTGCCTTTCTCTGATAACCAGTCTTGAATGAGTGTTAATTTCCCCCAGCTAAACATTGGGAAGAACAAAGCTATTATCTTCAGCCGTGCCCCAACTTCACTCCTTTGCCACCGATTCCATCCTCATCCCTGGTCACTGCCTCAGGATGAACCAGACTGTTTACGACCTCAGCATCCTGTCCAACCCTAAGGTGAATTTCTCACTACATATTCTCTCCATCAAAGATCTTCTACTCCTACCTCCTTAAGATAACCTGCCTGCGGCGCCATCTAAGCCCAGCTGCCTCTGAAACCCTCATCCATGCCTTTGTAACCTCCAGATTAGTTACTCCAATTGCTTTCCCAGCTGGCCTTCTATAAACCCCAACTCATCCAAAAATCTGCAGCCTGTATCCTATCCCATGCCAACTCCCTCATGCCCATCACTGCCCCCCACCCCAATCCTTGCTGACCTACAATGGCTCTCGGACCCCCAATGCCTCAAATTTAAAATGATATCCTCATCTTTAAAGCCTTCCATGGCATTGTCCTCCCTATCTCTATAATGTCCTCCAACCCTATATCTCTTCCCTCCGCCAAACTGTTTCTCTGATTGCAGCCTCTTGTGCGCTCCCCGCCCTTCGTCCCACCAATGGCTGCTGTGCCTTGAATCATTTAAGTCCCACTAGCTGAAATATCCATCGTGAACCCCTCTGCCTCGCCTCCTTTAAGACCATTCTTGAAACCCACCTTATCGATCAGCCCGCTGAATCTCTCCCTCTTTGACTTGGCTTGGGTTTTCCTCACACAACTGTGAAGCACATTGGGATGTTTCTATACATTAAGGGTGTAAGTTGTTGCTGCATCACTCTCCATCGTGTTGCTGCTTTGTAACCTCCTAATTAACCTCATTCCAGAACTCTGTTTCTTCTTGAACTTGTAGAACAGATTCAAGAGCAGTAAATACAGGGAGGCAGAATGGCCTTTGCTCAATCACGTTTGCATGTACATGTAGGATTATTTCACTGTAAATGTGTAATGTGTGACAATCTTAAAATGTCCTTTTTTAATTTAAAAAGAATCGCTGCCTAATCACCCCTGTGCTCGCTGACCTACATTGGCTCCTGGTCCACCAACGCCTCAAATTTAAAATTCCCATCCTTGGTTTCAAACCCCTCCATGGCCTCGCCATTCCCTAGCTCTGTAACCTCTCCCAGCCCTACAACCCTCTGAGAACTCTGCGTTCCTCCGACTCTGGCCTCTTCTGCATCCCCCACCATTGGCGGCCGTGCCTTCAGCCGTCTAGGCCCGAAGCTCTAGAATTCCCTCCCTAAACCTCTCCGCCTCTCTCTCATCCTTCAAACCCTCCTCCAAACCTACCTTTGACCAAGATTTTAGTCACCCCTCCTAATATCTCCTTATGTGCTTCGGTGTTAAATTTTGTCTGATAACGCTCCTGCAAAGCGCCCTGGGACATTGTCTTACGTTAAAGGCACTATATAAAGGCAAGTTGTTGTTGTTGTCCTATACTGACAGCTGTGATCATTACTGCAAAATCAGAGGCTATTTCTGTGAGACGAGAGGCAATGACTGGCCCCAAAACCTGTTGGCAACATTTGTTTTATTAACTTGCGCCTTACGGCACAACACTGCAGCCTTATTTTTCTACAAGTTAAAGCAATCCATTCCGGAACACTGCACTGGATACGGTGTTGCAATTTTTGTAATGACTTCCTTCCATCCTGCTGCGAGATTTCCCACGGGAGGGAGAGGGGGAGAAAGGAAAACACATTTTCTGAAGCAGTGCTGCCTTTTGGGAGGGGTGAGGCGGGGAGAGGTAAACATTTCAATAGATTTGAGAAAGGTCAGACTTTTCGCGAGCTATGAGATACTGGGAGTAATTGTCGCTGTCACATAAAAAAGCCAGAGCAATTCCGGAAAAAGAAGTAAAGGCAAGGGGCTAAGAGGATCAAATAACACGCAGGCAACATACCTGTCATAGAATTCGTCTCTGTAATAGTCGTAGTCAAAGTCATAGCCACTTCTGCGGAAAGAAAAGAAGCCATTCAGTTAGGAGCTAAGCGAGTGTTGACAGCATCTTAAATAATTCTAATGACTCCGTGACAGCAGTTGTTATTTATCTGGATTCAGGTTCGCTGGCTGGCAGCGAGAGCCCCGAAGCTCAGGGCAATGAGAGAGGAAACAGGCGGGCAAAGGCAGTGACAAGGACTGCACAAAGCAGCGAGGGAGGGCTTTAGGATCCCAGTTCCAACTAATGTGCTCTGCTGTTGCTGAGGACTGCACGCCCAGACATTATGATGATTGACCAGCCTGTACAGCCCTGCCTTGTACGTATTCCCCATTGGAAATGGCACCATGTTTTTCTCTCAATATTTTTAAAAAATTAATTCTCGGGATGTGGGCATTGCTGTCAAGGCCGGCATTTATTGCCCATCCCGAGTTGCCCTTGAGAAGGTGGTGGAGGGCCGCCTTTTCGAACCGCTGCAGTCTATGTTGTATACATCTCACAGCCCATCTAAGGAAGGTCTACGTGACACCGGCAGCCATTTTATGCCAGGCACGGTGTCTTGTGCAATTCGTTTGCCGAAGATTTTCAACAGGAATTGTTCGTCTGAGAACTCAACTCCTCCCCGTGACACAGTGCATTTAACAACAACAACTTGCATTTATATAGCGCCTTTAATGGAGTAAAACGTCCCAAGGCGCTTCACAGGAGTGTTGCCAAACAAAAATTAACACCGGGCCACATAAAGAGATATTAGGACAAATGACCAAAAGCTTGAGCAAAGAGGTAGGGTTTTAAGGAGCATCTTCAAGGAGGAGAGAGAGGTAGAGAGGGGAGAGGTTTAGGGAGGGAATTCCCGAGCTGAGGGCCGAGGCAGCTGAAGGCACGGCCGCCAATGGTGGAGCGATTAAAATCAGGGATGCGCAAGAGGGAAGAATTGGAAGAGCGCAGAGATCTTGGAGGGTTCAGGGAGTTACAGAGATAGGGAGGGGTGAGGCCATGGAGGGATTTGAAAACAAGGATGAGAATTTTAAAATCGAGGCATTCCCGGACCAAGAGTCAATGTAGTTCAACAGGGGTGATGGGGTGAACGGGACTTGGTGCAAGTTAGGATACAGGCAGCAGAGCTTTGGATGCAAGGTAGGAGGCCGGCCAGGAGAGCATTGGAATAGTTGAATCTTGAGGTAACAAAGGGGTGGATGAGGGTTTCAGCAGCAGATGAGCTGATGCAGGGATGGGGAAAGGCGATGTTACGGAGGTGGAAGTAGGTAAAAAAATATTGGCAAGTAAAATAAAGGAAAACCCAAAGATTTTTTACAAGTACATAAAGAGCAAGTGGATAACTGAGGAAAGAGTAGGGCCTATTAGAGACTAAAAAGGTAACCTGTGTGTGGAGGCGGAAGATGTTGGTATGGTTCTTTATGAATACTCTGTCTTCACAAAAAAGAGAGGGACGATGCAGGCAGTGTAGTTAAGGAGGAGGAGTGTGAATTATTGGATGGGATAAACATAGTGAGAGAGGAAATATTAAGGGGTTTAGCATCTTTGAAAGTAGATAAATCACCAGGCCCGAATGAAATGTATCCCAGGCTGTTAAGAGAAGTAAGGGAGGAAATAGCGGAACCCTGACCATCATTTCCCAATCTTCTCTGGCTACAGCCGTGGTGCTGGAGGACTGAAGGACTGCTAACGTTGTACCGTTGTTCAAAAAGGGAGAAAGGGATAGACTGAGTAATTCCAGGCCAGTCAGCCTAACCTCGGTGGTGGGCATATTATTGGAAAAAATTCTGAGGGACAGTATTAATTGTCATTTAGAAAGGCACGGATTGATCAAGGACAGTCAGCATGGATTTGTTAAGGGAAGGTCGTGTCTGACTAACTTGATTGAATTTTTTGAGGAGGTAACAAGGAGGGTCGATGAGGTTAACGCATTTGATATAGTGTACATGGATTTTAGCAAGACTTTTGACAAGGTCCCACATGGCGGACTGGTCAGAAAAGTAAAAGCTCATGAGATCCAAGGGAAAGTGGCAAGTTGGATCCAAAATTGGCTCAGTGGCAGGAAGCAAAGGGTAATGGTCGATGGGTGTTTTTGTGACTGGAAGGCTGTTTCCAGTGGGGTTCCACAGGGCTCAGTACTAGGTCCCTTACTTTTTGTGGTATATATTAATGATTTATACTTAATTGCAGGGGGCATGATTAAGAAGTTTGCAGGTGATACAAAAATTGGCCGTGTGGTTGATAGTGAGGAAGAAAGCTGTCGGCTGCAGGAAGATATCAATGGATTGGTCAGGTGGACAGAAAAGTGGCAAATGGAATTCAATCCGGAGAAGTGTAAGGTAATGCATTTGGGGAGGGCAAACAAGGCAAGGGAATACACAATAAATGGTAGGATACTAAGAAGTGTAGAGGAAGAGAGGGACCTTGGAGTGCCTGTCCACAGATCCCTGAAGGTAGCAGGACAGGTAGATAAGGTGGTTAAGAAGACACACGGAATACTTTCCTTTATTAGCCGAGTCATGGAATATAAGAACAGGGAGTTTATGCTACAACTGTATAAAACACTAATTAGGCCACAGCTAGAGTACTGCGCACAGTTCTGGTCACCACATTACAGGAAAAATGTGATTGCACTAGAGAGGGTGCAGAGGAGATTTACGAGGATGTTGCCAGGACTGGAAAATTTTAGCTATAAGGAAAGATTGGATAGGCTAGTGTTGTTCTTTTTGGAACAGAAGAGGCTGAGGAGAGATTTAATTGAGGTGTATAAAATGATGAAGGGCCTAGATAGAATGGATAGGAAGGACCCATTTCCCTTGGCAGAGAAATCAATGGGACATGGATTTAAATTAATTGGTAGAAGGATTAGAGGGGAGTTGAGGAGAAATTTTTTCACCCAGAGGATGGTGGGGGTCTGGAACTCACTGCCTGAAAGGGTGGCAGAGGCAAAAACCCTCGTTGCATTTAAAAAGTACTTGGATATGCACTTGAAGTGCCGTAACCTACCGGGCTATGGACCAAGAGCTGAAAAGTGGGACTAAGCTGGATAGGTCTTTTTCAGCCGGCACAGACACAATGGGCCAAATGGCCTCCTTCTGTGCTGTAAATCTCTATGATTCTATGAAGAACTGGTGGAAGATCAAAACAGTTCTCCCCACCCCCCAAAAAATCCCTATTACTTTTAATATGTTTCTAATGAGTTAGGAACTAGGAACATCAGGAATACAGTAGGTGAATCAGCCTCTCGAGCCTGTTCCGCCATTCAATCAGATCTTGGCTGACTTGCACCTCAACTCCATTTACCTGCCTTTGCTCCATATCCCTTCATACCCTTACAAAAAGAGTTTGATAACTCTGTTGAGATCAGAATGTCAAACAAACAAAAAAAAATCCCATCGCAGAGGGTTTGATGACAATATCTACTTGCTCTTTTTAAATTGAAACCTACACCTCTATTCGGAATGTTAAAATTCAGAAAAGCTGTCTATGAGATAGGCACTGCGATGTGGTGGTGTTCGAATGCACTGCATCATGGAGGGGTCCAGATCTGTGAACTCACATTCATATAGAGTGAGACTCACTCATTTTGGTTCAGTTTACTGTATCTCACTTGGAAAAATAACCATCTCTCCAGTGCAAACGGGTTTAGCCTGTTGGGGTTCTTCTTCATCATAAATCTCACTCCCAACACTTTCCCCGATGTTGACAGTTCTGGATAAAATACAGGTCTTTGCTTGCGATTCTCTGCAATGTGGGTTTGAAATGTTAGACATGCCATCAGATGCTGGCGCCCATCTCACATGGGGGGGGGAATTGCCGCTGGTGAAAGTGATAGCAGGGAGACTTTGGTAAGAGGCAAGGTGTTGCTACCCGTGAGTCAAGTTTCAGTTAAAGTCAGGACGAGAATACGATCATTCACAATAAGGCCACAGCTGGCGACGAGTGATCGGATATTCTGGAGGGAAACGCGGAGAGGGTCGGTGCCTGTTGATAGGTCGGCAGAGTCCAGGGGACGTTGGTGGTTGGGCTGAATGGGACTGCTGAAGGTGCATAAAATGTAGTGCTGTTCACCAATCAGGGAGGAGACTCAGTCTCGCGGAAGTGCTGACCCTCTGCACTTGTCTGGGTTTGAGAGCTCTTTGACTAAAATAGTAAAGAGGGTCCTTCCACATGTCAAATCCTGGTACAAGAATATTCCAGAAAACACGGAAACACAGTTTACATCCTTCACATCACGGGGAAGTCTATCGGTATGACTCAAAACCCAAAACTACCTGTCCATTTACTTCTATAGAACTGGCCTGTGCTGCCGCCAGGATTACAGCAAATATATATAGAACCATGACGGCTAAGTGGGGACATTTTCATGTGATAATCCACTTCAACTGCGAAGAACGTAGGAACAGGAGGAGGCCATTCAGCCCCTCGAGCCTGCTCCACCATTCAATGAGATCATGGCTGATCCGTACCTCAACTCCATTTAGCTCCATATCCCTTGATATCCTTACATAACAACAATCGATTGATTTCAGTCTTGAAGACTCCAATTGACCCCCAGCAACCACAGCCTTTTGGGCGAGAGAGTTCCAGATTTCCACTACCCTTTGTGTGAAAATGTGATTTCATTCCTGAATGGCCTAGATCTAATTTTAAGATTATGCCCCCCTTGTTCTTGATTCCCCCATCAAAGGAATTAGTTTCTCATTGTCTACCCTATCGAATCCTTTTAACATTTTAACTACCTCACTCAGATCACCCCTCAATCTTCTAAACAAGGGAATACAAACCAAGTTTATGCAACTTGTCCTCATAACTTAACCCTCTAAGCCCCAGTATCATCCAGCAGTACTATTACAGCTGTCCTTCGGGTTGTGTCTAGAGAGATTATTCTGAGCTATATAACACACAAAGGTGTTACTGGGTCTGTCGCTAATCTGGTAACGCATTAGGAACTTCACACGAGAAGCGCCTCACACGACATATTGGCTTAAATGTCCTTTTCCCACACTATGGGGGAGACTTTGCGGCCTCAGGGGAAGTGGGGCGCTGGTGAGGTATGACTTACTGCCCTGCTCCCGCCGGTGGTGTGGGCCGTCCCTATAATTCGCCTGGGCCTACCACTGGGCAGCTGGAGTGCCCGGCTCGGTTAGGTGGTAGGACCTTTTAGTATGCAAATTGGGATTCATCATCAACAACAATAGCAGCAAATTGGAATCCTATGACGCATATAGGACCCATATCACCATATTAGGACAGTACTGAAAGGAGCCTGGGTCATGCTCGCTCTGCCCAGTATCAGCCGGAGAGGAGGCCAGCAGGTAAGTTTTCATTTATTTTCCTGGGGCTGTGGTGCTCCTCTGGGCTCCACAGAATCAACCTGGGCCACTGCCGCACTGGCTCTGAGATGCCACCAATGCCACAGCCATTCAACCCTATGACAGAGGAAGGGCAGCACATTGGGCTCCCAACAGTGAGTGTCACTGAGCGGCAGTACACCGATTTGAACCCACTGCTCCTCACGTGCCAAGTTCCTGTCTCGGGCATGCTGTCAGAGGAGGGAAGCAAGTGAGCAGATTTGCCCATGAGATAAATCAAATCAAACGGCGTATTGCCCAGGTGCCCCCTCGCACGTATCTCCTGGCAGCAGACTCAGTGGCAAGGTCGCAGGTAGACCTCTCAATCAGAGAGTGATGCCAGCAATATCAACAATGTTACCGGGATCATCTATCTTGCAGAACCATATCCATTGAACTACTTTCCAGGATGCTAAATTTGTAAGAACTATGCATGTAAAGTGACTACAAAGCTCCATTTGGAACTTGGTCATTCCAGGTGCAAATCATTACCGCTGTCAGAAAATGCTACCACTAAATCTTCCCTAAATCTGATCGATTAGACATCTAATTTACAGCTTGCCCCTATATCCCAAGAGGTTTCACTTTTGGCACAAGTCTCTCGTGATAGGCCTTATCAAATGTTTGCGTAAATTCCTGACACATCATCAGTCATATTGGCACCATGCACCAATTCAATTCATTGACATTAGGGTTGCCAACCCTCCAGGATTGCCCTGGAGTCTCCAGGAATTAAAGTCCAATTTCCAGGGCATTGCTGCAAGCTATCCAGCAGAAAAATCACAGGGGCAATAAAAAATGGTGTTTTAAAAAAAAATTCTTTGAACACTTTTGTTTATTAGTTATAAAAATATCAGAGTTGAGAAAAAAGGCTGTTTGACTGACAGTCAGGAATCATCCAATTGGATAGTGAAGAGTCTATTCGCTTTCCAATTGGCCGTGGGAAGGCGGTGCTCCGCGAGGATGGACATGTCATGTGACCAATGGCAGGCGTGTGGGGGCGGGGTGGTTGGAAGCAGGAGGTCATGTGATGACATCTCCAGGAATATGTCCAACCAGAATTGGCAACCCTAATTGACACAGATTTCCAATGCATATCTTAGGCATGACCCGTCTTGTACAAATGCGGATTGGCTTGGAATTATTGCTTTAGCTCTTGTTAAATGAGCTTGAATTGCTTCCTTTCGCACAGACAATGATATTTTTCCCACTATAAATGTCAAGTTAACAGGCCTACAATTCCCAGGACCATATTTCTGACCTTTGAAGACGAGAATCACATTAGCTGTTTCCAATCTTCTGATATCACCTCTAGTGCTCAATGACCTGCAAAAATATTTCTGCAACAGGCCCCCTACTACCTCCACTCTCATTTCCCTAAGTACTTTTAGATGCCTTCCATCTGGTACAGATGGCTTATGAATATTCAAGTGTCCCAGCAGTGGAAATGGGCACTTTGTTACAGACCTCTGTCTTCTCCATCAGAACACGTGCGCTCTGAAATTTGCGAAGGGCTTTCAAGGTATTCAACTTACCACCTAAATCCCGCAGGTTGAGACTTCAATCATATCATGCAATGCGTGCTACAAAAGTATTAATGCTCGATTTATGCAGTCAGCAGAAGAGGTTTGCTGACACAGTATTTAAGTATTGAAATTATGGGGGCAATTTTAACCTAAGCCGTCTGTCAGGAAACTGATGGGATCGGGTGCAACATTGGTTTCACCCCTGCCCGATTTTACTCTCCTTTGAAGTCATGTAAATCCAGTGTTCCACCCGATCCCGTCGATTTCCTGCCAGGTGGGATAGGTTAAAATTGCCCCCATGATCCTCGATGACACTGTGCGTGAGGATAATCACGAGCAAGTATTGCTCCGTAGAGACCAGGGAGACCCAGGTTCACTTCCTGGTTGCCACTTAGTGAGTTAGTTGGTGAGTTAGCTTATCCCAGCCCAGGCAGCGGTTTGGATGATATGAATGACGTCAGCATCTCCAGCAGAGGGGAAAAAACAGTCAAGGTTTCAGCTCCTGGTTATTATTGAGAAGCCCCGTCAGCCCTCTCAGGTGGATGTAAAAGATCCCATGACACTATTTCGAAGATTATCCTTCAACCAACATCACTAAGAACAGAAAGATGATCTGGCCATTATCACATTGTGGCAGCTTGCTGTGCACAAATTGGCTGCCGTGTTTCCTACGTTTACAAAAGTGACTACACTTCAAAGGTACTTCATTGACTTTAAAGCGCTTTGAGTTGTCCTGAGTTCGGGAAAGGTGCGATATAAATGCAAGTTCTTTGTTCTCTTTATTTCTGAAAGCTCCTGCTGGTAAGTGGATGTGAGGTGAGGAGAGGATGGGTTTGTCTGTGATGCCCCTCATGGTGAGATAGACTGCCAACAACGGTTGTCTCACACATTAAATTTGGCTGAGGCGTTGGAATCACAGCCCAGCAAGAGTGAGCACCTAGTGACAGGAGGGCAGAAATGAGGAAAAATGGAAAGGGTTCAACAACCATGTGTCTCGGCCACCAGTCTGGTGCTGTCCATGAGTTCACTGAGGTTTCTTTTGGGAAGTGGCACCACTTTTGTACCCGGTTGCTACATTTCTGTCAGGTCTCCTGTTACTCTGCCCACACTTCCTCCCTCTCTTGAAACATTTATTTCGCACATTTACGGTCAGGATTATTACTTCTTGATAGATTTTTGTTGCACAAGGATATCATGTGTTATAGAATCAAGGCATGTAGATGGAGTTAAGATACAGATCAGCCATGATCTAATTGAATGGCAGAACAGGCTTGAGGGGCTGAATGGCTTATTTCTGTTCCTATGTTCCTAACATGCTGGCTATACATGAATACATTTCTTGATGCTGCTATAGTCTGGATAAAATGCTTGTCATGAAGTTGGGTCTGTCGCGGATATCCTCTTGGGTTCAGTGGCTTAAGTTACTCCCCGACGCAGTCTAAGTGCTCTCCTATATCTACTTCTAAGATAGCAAAGCCCAAGGATGTAACAGTAACAACCCCTCCTCATCTGGACTGGATACTCATGTCTTTCGCACGCTCGTGTCTTCAATCTATCCGAAGGATGACTGAGTTAACACGAAGTGAGGATAGGTTTGATTTGACTCATTAAGCTAATCAAGTTGCACCCCCATAATTTAGATCAATTCAGACTTTTGAAACTGAATGTAAAGTTCTGAACTCAATTTATTTTTCACTGGATCTCTCCGCTCCTCCCCCTCCACCCCAACCCAACCATCCCCCCACCAACCTTCAAATTTCTCATCTCCTGGAGGCAGTGACTGAACTTGTGATACAGCACCATGCAGAGGAGGTGGCCAATCCTTGTGAGTGAGCCTGGTCAACAGGTGTCGGCAGGCTATTCAACACTGCCTCGCAGATACTGACCCCGTTCCAGTAGAGGTCATTCGGTATCAGATCAGGGGCAGGAACCCTGGCCGGCCATCTCCCCTCAGCTGATTGCAGTGTATAAAAATAAAACCGAACCATGGGGGGAAAAGGGGTGAATTGTCAATTTTCCCGCTGGGCAGAAAATGGAAACAAAATTCAGGCAGTGTGTAAAACTAGTGGGAGCCGATGGGCTACTGTCTGACAATAACAGTAAAAATTTACCCCACGGCTTCTAAGGGTAAGTATTTTACATCCGATGTACTCACCCCTCTTTTAAACTCGGGTTAGCTAGTTTTCAGCGAGTCTACAGGAAACCTATAATGACCGCAGCCACTTGACCAGGATTTGTTATAGTCGCATGCTCTCTCTCTTTATCTATCTTCTATGGAAGCAGCCGTTCCTTAGTTATCTAGGATTCATTTGGTTTACTTTTTAAAAAATATTTTGCTTGCCAACATTAACAGATAAACAGTGATAACATGGGGTTTCGAGCACACAGCAGCGATCTGAACTTATCCATTTCACAACAGGCCTATTATCAATCAGCCATACGATAAAACCCCAATGCAGCAGGTACAATAAGCAACGCTGGGCAAGTCAGTGAGATCTGGAAATTAGATCTGGGGTTGAGTAAGCGAGCAGGGAGACAGGATACTGGGGCAGCCATATTCAGTGGGAATTTCATTCTAAGGAGATAACTAAATATGGGGGAGAGGGAGGAAGAGGAAAGAAAGGAGAGGGGAGGAGGAAGGAAAAGAAAAGGGATTGGAGGTAACTTTAATCTTGTGCGATAGTGTAAAATGGGCAATATCGGATCAGCTGCCTGTTACAAACCGGATCAGCCCCCCGTCACGCATCAGATCAGCCCCCCGTCACGCATCGGATCAGCCCCCCGTCACGCATCGGATCAGCCCCCCGTCACGCATCGGATCAGCCCCCCGTTACACATCGCTCCCGATTTTAATTTCTATTGACTTCAGCGGAAAGAAAATCGGGAGCGATGTGTAACGGGCGGCTGATCCGATATACAACGAGCGGCTGATCCGATATACAACGGGCGGATGATCCGATATACAACGGGCGGCTGATCCGATATACAACGGGCGGCTGATCCGATATACAACGGGCGGATGATCCGATATACAACGAGCGGCTGATCCGATATACAACGGGCGGATGATCCGATATACAACGAGCGGCTGATCCGATATACAACGGGCGGCTGATCCGATATACAACGGGCGGATGATCCGATATACAACGAGCGGCTGATCCGATATACAACGGGCGGATGATCCGATATACAACGGGCGGATGATCCGATATACAACGGGCGGCTGATCCGATATACAACGGGCGGATGATCCGATATACAACGAGCGGCTGATCCGATATACAACGGGCGGATGATCCGCTATACAACGGGCGGCTGATCCGATATACAACGAGCGGCTGATCCGATATACAACGGGCGGCTGATCCGATATACAACGGGCGGATGATCCGATATACAACGGGCGGATGATCCGATATACAACGGGCGGCTGATCCGATATACAACGGGCGGCTGATCCGATATACAACGGGCGGCTGATCCGATATACAACGAGCGGCTGATCCGACCCGATATACAACGAGCGGCTGATCCGATATACAAGGGGCGGCTGATCCGATATACAACGGGCGGATGATCCGATATACAACGGGCGGCTGATCCGATATACAACGGGCGGCTGATCCGATATACAACGGGCGGATGATCCGATATACAACGGGCGGATGATCCGATATACAACGGGCGGATGATCCGATATACAACGGGCGGCTGATCCGATATACAAGGGGCGGATGATCCGATATACAACGGGCGGCTGATCCGATATACAACGGGCGGATGATCCGATATACAACGGGCGGCTGATCCGATATACAACGGGCGGCTGATCCGATATACAACGGGCGGATGATCCGATATACAACGGGCGGATGATCCGATATACAACGGGCGGATGATCCGATATACAACGGGCGGATGATCCGATATACAACGGGCGGCTGATCCGATATACAACGGGCGGCTGATCCGATATACAACGGGCGGATGATCCGATATACAACGGGCGGATGATCCGATATACAACGGGCGGATGATCCGATATACAACGGGCGGATGATCCGATATACAACGGGCGGCTGATCCGATATGGCCTGTTTCACACTGTCGCCCAAAGTCAAAACTAACTCCGAGTCTGTAGTAAGATTATATTAGTAGAATGCGGGAGTGCATCATTTTGGATCGGTACTGCCATTATGTGACTTAAAGGCCCCTCTGTAACACCTTGAAGAACTCAATAAATGAAATGATCTGACACGAGCCGCACACACATCTCGTTTGCGAGCTGCCCCTTCATTTCTTCAGGTGAAATGAAAGACTATGACTGCCAGAAATCAGAAATGCAGACAGGAAATGGACAGTAGACCTGAAAAACAGGTTGACATTTCGGGCAAAGACTTTTCATCGGAACAGGCCTGGCGAAGGGTGGCAACCCTGACTGAGCCTCTTTTCAGATCCTGACGGAGCTACTGTGTCCTTCCAGCATTTCCTGACCGATATTCAAACCAATCTGGAACTGTTATTTCTTGCCCTCCCCACTCACTCTGATGTCACCTCCAGGCCCATTCCATACAGCAAGTTGAAGGCCCATAGTCCATGAGCGATCTCTGTTTGCATGCATCTGCTCAGACGGTTAAGGCTAATGACAAATGTCATTGCAATCCCAGACAGTGCGGTAGCAATTGAGAAAACATACAAGTGGAGTCACTTGATCCCCATTACATTGATCAAGATTTGATTCACCATCTCTCCCCCTTCCCAATCTAATGCGGTACTTAAAGGCATGAATTTGTTATTGCTTTTTGCTGCGTTAGGTCATTCATTCTGCAATAACTGAACGCAATTTACACATTTGGAGCATTAGGCTCAATGCAAAGTATTTGTAGTGGTAGGTAATGCTGAACTGATTGACTGTATTAGCAACGCGCCATTAGCATAACATCAAATCGCTTTCGCAGTGCTTAGAGCAGCTACACAGGGCTGACAGCATACCCATCATATCTGTATCCAAAATTAGCTCAATGAATAATAATAAAAACCTTTTTGGATGTCCCTAGCCAACTGATAGAACTTTCGTTAGAAACGATTAGGTTGGAGCTTGGCTCAGCTGGGACTGGATGTTAGGCCATGCACTGTTGGCCTTGTTCATTTTTACCACCAATTCTCTTTATGCGAGGGGAATATCGGGGGCTCATTCAAGAGACAGTAGGTAATGCTAGAAACAGAACATTTTATTTGGTACGCGTTGCCATCGGTGATAAGATTGAGGAGATGCAGAAAGAGTCAAACAGCAAAGGCGGAAAATGTGAAATAAAACAGAAAATACTGGGAATACCCAGTTGGCTTGTCAGCACACGAAAAGAGGAAAAACGGTTAATATTCCAGGTGAATACACTTCGTTGGAACACCTGATATGTTAACCCTTCGAGTGTTGACCAACTTGCCTTCATTTTCTGTTTACTTTCCAGGTTTTGGTAAAGAGAAACCAAAGGAACTCATCAGCTTCCAAATATCATCAGTGTGTTTATCCTTTAGTTTCTGATCATATGTTGCTACCTTCCTGGTTCTTTTGGGGCCTGTTGAGACTTTTACCTCCCCCACTCAAGAGATTTGAGCACAAATTCCAGGCTGACACTCCCAGTGCAGTACTGAGGGAGTGCTGCAGTTTTAGAGGTGCCGTCTTTCGGATGAGAATTTAAACTGAGGCCCCATCTATCCTCTCA
Organism: Heptranchias perlo; assembly: GCF_035084215.1. NCBI lineage: Eukaryota > Metazoa > Chordata > Chondrichthyes > Hexanchiformes > Hexanchidae > Heptranchias > Heptranchias perlo. The sequence continues at coordinate 11,541,601 of NC_090340.1, forward strand.
GGTGGACATAAAAGGTCCTGCGGCATTATTTCAAAGAAGAGCAGTGGAATTCTCCCCGGAGTCCTGGCCAATATTTATCCCTCAACCAACATCACTAAGACAGATTATCTGGTCATTATCACATTGCTGTTTGTGGGATCTTGCTGTGCGCAAATTGGCTGCCACGTTTCCTACATTACAACAGTGACTACACTTCAAAAGTACTTCACTGGTTGTAAAACGTTTTGGGACGTTCTGAGGTCGTGAAAGGCACTATATAAATGCAAGTCTTACTTTCCTTTTAAAGTTTCATGGTAACCTGTCGATTTGGTGGTCACCAAGGTTTTAAGCTTGGTGGCCACAATGAGCCCACGAACTGTAGAGCACGATTTTGACAGTGGCTGGTTAAATAACAGTTAATAATTTTGTTCTAACCGTTCATTAATAAAATGCCTTGGTTACCGTAGAGTAGTAGTTGTGGTACCATGGTTTCAATTCCCGCCAAGGCAAGTTGTGAAATTCAATTCAATAAATCTGGTAATTTGCTGTAAAAAAATCCAACTGGTTCACGATCCCCCAATGAATGCCACAAAAATAGATGAACTGGTCACTGCTGTTTGCAGGATCTTGCTGTGTGCAAATTGGTTGCCGCAATTTACTGGCTATGCAGTGCTTTGGGATGTCCTGTTTTTAATGAGAATGGAGACTCCCACCCCTACCCAGTCTGGCCTGCACGTGACTCCAGTCCCACAGGACCTGGTTGACTCTTCATGCCCTAGTTGCAAACAATCGCTACAAAGTTCAAAAGTAAGGAAAATATCGGACAGGAAAAGACCATCTGGCCCATCTAGCCTGTCCATACAGTCGTGATGGTTAATAAATCACAATACAGACACTCCCTACCCACCCGGTGCCATGTAATCTCCTGACCTAGTATGGCCTAGCAGCAACAACCTAGGCATCGTATCTTAGGCTCAGACAATCAAAACTCAGTCAATCCTGCAGTACTCTCCTCACTAACCTAGTTTTTTTTTATTCGTTCACGGGATGTGGGCGTCGCTGGCAAGGCCGGCATTTATTGCCCATCCCTAATTGCCCTCGAGAAGGTGGTGGTGAGCCGCCTTCTTGAACCGCTGCAGTCCGTGTGGTGACGGTTCTCCCACAGTGCTGTTAGGAAGGGAGTTCCAGGATTTTGACCCAGCGACAATGAAGGAACGGCGATATATTTCCAAGTCGGGATGGTGTGTGACTTGGAGGGGAACGTGCAGGTGGTGTTGTTCCCATGCGCCTGCTGCCCTTGTCCTTCTAGGTGGTAGAGGTCGCGGGTTTGGGAGGTGCTGTCGAAGAAGCCTTGGAGAGTTGCTGCAGTGCATCCTGTGGATGGTGCACACTGCAGCCACAGTGCGCCGGTGGTGAAGGGAGTGAATGTTTAGGGTGGTGGATGGGGTGCCAATCAAGCGGGCTGCTTTATCTTGGATGGTGTCGAGCTTCTTGAGTGTTGTTGGAGCTGCACTCATCCAGGCAAGTGGAGAGTATTCCATCACACTCCTGACTTGTGCCTTGTAGATGGTGGAAAGGCTTTGGGGAGTCAGGAGGTGAGTCACTTGCCGCAGAATACCCAGCCTCTGACCTGCTCTCGTAGCCACAGTATTTATATGGCTGGTCCAGTTAAGTTTCTGGTCAATGGTGACCCCCAGGATGTTGATGGTGGGGGATTCGGCGATGGTAATGCCGTTGAATGTCAAGGGGAGGTGGTTAGACTCTCTCTTGTTGGAGATGGTCATTGCCTGGCACTTATCTGGCGCGAATGTTACTTGCCACTTATCAGCCCAAGCCTGGATGTTGTCCAGGTCTTGCTGCATGCAGGCTCGGACTGCTTCATTATCTGAGGGGTTGCGAATGGAACTGAACACTGTGCAGTCATCAGCGAACATCCCCATTTCTGACCTTATGATGGAGGGAAGGTCATTGATGAAGCAGCTGAAGATGGTTGGGCCTAGGACACTGCCCTGAGGAACTCCTGCAGCAATGCCCTGGGGCTGAGATGATTGGCCTCCAACAACCACTACCATCTTCCTTTGTGCTAGGTATGACTCCAGCCACTGGAGAGTTTTCCCCCTGATTCCCATTGACTTCAATTTTACTAGGGCTCCTTGGTGCCACACTCGGTCAAATGCTGCCTTGATGTCAAGGGCAGTCACTCTCACCTCACCTCTGGAATTCAGCTCTTTTGTCCATGTTTGGACCAAGGCTGTAATGAGGTCTGGAGCCGAGTGGTCCTGGCGGAACCCAAACTGAGCATCGGTGAGCAGGTTATTGGTGAGTAAGTGCCGCTTGATAGCACTGTCGACGACACCTTCCATCACTTTGCTGATGATTGAGAGTAGACTGATGGGGCGGTAATTGGCCGGATTGGATTTGTCCTGCTTTTTGTGGACAGGACATACCTGGGCAATTTTCCACATTGTCGGGTGGATGCCAGTGTTGTAGCTGTACTGGAACAGCTTGGCTAGAGGCGCAGCTAGTTCTGGAGCACAAGTCTTCAGCACTACAGCTGGGATGTTGTCAGGGCCCATAGCCTTTGCTGTATCCAGTGCACTCAGCCGTTTCTTGATATCACGTGGAGTGAATCGAATTGGCCGAAGACTGGCTTCCGTGATGGTGGGGATATCGGGAGGAGGCTGAGATGGATTATCCACTCGGCACTTCTGGCTGAAGATGGTTGCAAACGCTTCAGCCTTGTCTTTTGCACTCACGTGCTGGACTCCGCCATCATTGAGAATGGGGATGTTTGCAGAGCCTCCTCCTCCCGTTAGTTGTTTAATTATCCACCACCATTCACGACTGGATGTGGCAGGACTGCAGAGCTTTGATCTGATCCATTGGTTGTGGAATCGCTTAGCTCTGTCTATAGCATGTTGCTTCCGCTGTTTAGCATGCATGTAGTCCTGAGTTGTAGCTTCACCAGGTTGGCACCTCATTTTTTTTAGGTACGCCTGGTGCTGCTCCTGGCATGCTCTTCTACACTCCTCATTGAACCAGGGTTGATCCCCTGGCTTGTTGGTAATGGTAGAGTGAGGAATATGCCGGGCCATGAGGTTACAGATTGTGCTGGAATACAATTCTGCTGCTGCTGATGGCCCACAGCGCCTCTTGGATGCCCAGTTTTGAGCTGCTAGATCTGTTCTGAATCTATCCCATTTAGCACGGTGGTAGTGCCACACAACACGTTGGATGGTGTCCTCAGTGCGAAGACGGGATTTCATCTCCACGAGGACTGTGCGGTGGTCACTCCTACCAATACTGTCATGGACAGATGCATTTGCGACAGGTAGATTGGTGAGGACGAGGTCAAGTAAGTTTTTCCCTCGTGTTGGTTCGCTCACCACCTGCCGCAGGCCCAGTCTAGCAGCTATGTCCTTCAGGACTCGGCCAGCTCGGTCAGTCGTGGTGCTACCGAGCCACTCTTGGTGATGGACATTGAAGTCCCCCACCCAGAGTACATTTTGTGCCCTTGCTACCCTCAGTGCTTCCTCCAAGTGGTGTTCAACATGGAGGAGGACTGATTCATCAGCTGAGGGAGGACGGTAGGTGGTAATCAGCAGGAGGTTTCCTTGCCCATGTTTGACCTGATGCCATGAGATTTCATGGGGTCCAGAGTCAATGTTGAGGACTCCCAGGGCCACTCCCTCCTGACTGTATATCACTGTACCGCCACCTCTGGTGGGTCTGTCCTGCCGGTGGGACAGGACATACCCAGGGATGGTGATGGAAGAGTCTGGGACATTGGCTGAAAGATATGATTCTGTGAGTATGGCTATGTCAGGCTGTTGCTTGACTCGTCTGTGGGACAGCTCTCCCAATTTTGGCACAAGTCCCCAGATGTTAGTAAGGAGGACCTTGCAGGGTCGACTGGGCTTGGTGTTTTGCCGTTGTCGTGTCCGGTGCCTAGTGGTCCGATGCCGGGTGGTCCGTCCGGTTTTATTCTTATTATGACTTTTCGTAGCGAGATTTTACAACTGAGTGGCTTGCTAGGCCATTTCAGAGGGCAATTAAGAATCAACCACATTGCTGTGGGTCTGGAGTCACATATAGGCCAGACCGGGTAAGGGCAGCAGGCTTCCTTCCCTAAAGGACATTAGTGAACCAGATGGGTTTTTACGACAATCCGGTAGTTTCACGGCCATCATTACTGATACTAGTATTTTAATTCCAGATTTTTATTTAATTAATTGAATTTAATTAATTAATTGAATTTAAATTCACCAGCTGCTGTGGCGGCATTTGAACTCATGACTCTGGATTTTAGTCCAGGCCTCTGGATTACTAGCCCAGTAACATAACCACTATGCTACCGTGCCCAGGTTGTGAGAGCTGAACCACAAACTAGTCAGGTAACAGCTTGACGTGGTCGTACTCACAGAGACATATCTATCAGCCAACAGCCCAGACTCCTCCATCACCATTCTTGGGTATGTTCTGTCCCAATGGCAGGACAGGCCCACCAGAGGTGGGTGTGGTGTACAGTTCAGTGGGGGTGGCCCCAAGAGTCCTCAACATTGAGTCTAGACCCCATGAAGTCTCAAACAAGGTCAAAGAAACCTCTTGATGATCACAAACTTCCGGCCCCCTCCCGCCTGACTGATGAACCAGTACTCTTTCATGTTGAACATCATTCAGAGGAAGGTCTGAGAGAAGCAAGGACGCAAAGTGTACTTTGGATGAGGGACTTCAAGGTCCATCACCAAAAGTGGCTTGGTGGTGCCACCACCGGCCTAGTTGGCCAAGTTCTGATTGACTGCATTACCAGACTGGGCCTGTGTTAGGTGGTGAGAAAGTAACCTACTTGACCTTGTCGTCACATGGGAAGTGGATCCATGGCCAGAAAAGGCCCAACAAGGAAGTTATTTTTAATTTTTTGTACTTCCCTTGTGGGGCCAGCAGAAGCAGGAGTACTCCTCCGCCATGGACCTCCGCCTTCCCAGGCTTCCCTCCCCCTCTCCCGACCCCCCTCTTGATCACTTACCTTAGTGCCGGGGACCGTTCCTTTTGGTCCCCGGCACCGACTGCCCAGCTGTTTTGGTCGGGAAGTCAGCCAGCGGCATATTAACGAGACCCGGCCATTAAAATCGGCAGGCCTGCCTGCTTGCTAGGCCGCATTCCTGCCTGGGAGTTAAAACCAGCCCCTATGTAAAGGGTATAGACATGAAAAATAAAATGAGCCAGTCTATCCAGTAGGAAAATATCCAGGGGTAGTTTGTTTAAAGTCTCACCTGACCCTCGCTTTCCAAATACAGGAAAGCAACATTACAGTTGAGGGCAAGGGGTGCTGAGGGCCCATCTAGGCTACAGCTATATTTAAATGTTAACTTTCCACTTGCTTTGTGATTTAGTTGTGTGATGGAAGAATTAGGCTGGGAATTGGAAATATAAGGGGGGTGAAACTTGTCTTGGAAAAGAAAATTGGACGGGGTGTAAAATGGGCAGCCGATTTGCTATCGCCTGTTGTGCGCTACCACCCAAAGGTGAATTTCACCCCCCTGACCTGTAAATAAAGGGTTTATAGAGAATTACTTTTGTCCCGACTACTTAAACTACTGAAAGGGAACATGGAGAGAGTGAGAGATGGTGCTTCTCTCTCCCTTACCAGGACTGTTGAGAGAATCCACAGGGGTCAGAAGAATCACGGGTCTGAGATATAGTGGATAAGAGGTCCTTTCCATTATATACTGTGCTATTGAATATGCTTAATCTATGGAGCACTGCTGAGTGGATGATTTCCTTCACTATTCTCTTGCTGCCTGACAGACTGGACAGACTTAAACAATCCGCTGTGAAGAAATGGTCTACCATCAGTTGGAAGTGATTGTTCTTCAGCAGTTATTCTTAAATGGTTTTTGACTCCAATTACTTAAAAACCCTTACAATCACAAAACCCAACAACTTGTCCAAAACGATTCTGTGCAAGCTTAAAATGCTGAATATAGAGTGAAATTAGAGAAATGTACGGAGCTGCAGAGCACCAGGATTCACATTGCCAGGCAGAACACTCAGTCCTGGCGATTTAATTAGCTGCGGCGGTAGGCACTGCTTCATGGGAAAGCTCCCAATTGCTAGGCCAAGGCTGACTACAACTCAATAGCAAACTCACAATCTGTGTCGCTATGTGCTCTTCCTCCTTTAATCTGGTTACTATGCTCTATTGCACTTGAAAAAAAAACAGCAAGCCTCCGATACTTCATTTGACTTTGGACTATTTGACCTTGGGGTAAAAAGAAAGACTTGCATTTATACAGCGCTTTTCATGACCTCAGGACGTCCCAAAGCACTTCACAGCCAATGAAATGCTTTTGAAGTGTAGTCACTGTTGTAATGTAGGGAAACGCGGCAGCCAATTTGTGCACAGCAAGCTCGCACAAACAGCAATGTGATAATGACCAGATAATCTGTTTTTAGTGATGTTGGTTGAGGGATAAATATTGGCCAGGACTCCGAGGAGAACTCTTCTTTGAAATAATGCCATGGGATATTTTACGTCCACCTGAGAGGGCAGACGGGGCCTCGGTTTAATGTCTCATCTGAAAGACAGCACCTCCGACAGTGCAGCACTCCCTCAGTACTGTACTGGAGTGTCAGGATAGATCATGTGCTCAAGTTGCTGGAGTGGGAACCTACCACAGTCAAGGCTCAAATGTAAATACCTTGACTGGGGTAGTGGAGGTCATGAAACCAAGCAATGATTCAATGGCTTCAGAGAGCAGAGAAGGCAAAAAAATTAAACATAACGGGTGCTAAATTGGGCCGCGTAGCGCCCGTTGTTTCAGCGCTACACGGCCTCTCCGACATCCAAGATGGCGTCTTGGATGCGCATGCACGTTTCCAGCGTGACGTGCACCAGACGCAATCTTGGTATAGGAGTTAGCGCAGGCGCAGGTAACGAATGCGGGAATCATGTAAAGTAGGGAGAAAATGGCTTCAATCAGTGTGCAATGCTGATTTAAAGTGATAGACACCATTTTGGGACTTAACGCTCAACTCAATGCATAGTCTTAACCCCGACCATCTGAACGTGTCTTAGAGTGCCTGGAGGACCCCCCGCCAGCGCTATTTAAAGGGACCATGCAGGATTTACAGGTTAGTGGCTAGGTTATCGCTTCTGGCTGCCGAGACATTTGTAACTGTTTTTGGAGGTCTCCTAGACTTGAATACTAGGACGCGGGGACATAGCCTAACATTTAGAGCCAGGACATGCAGGAGTGAAGTTAGAAAATGCTTCTACACGCAAAGGGTGGGAGACGTTTGGAACGTTCTTCTGCAGACGGCAGTTGATGCTAGCTCAATTGTGAATGTTAAATCTGAGATTGATAGATTTCTGTGAACCAAGGGTATTAAGGGATATGGGGCTAAGGCGGGTATATGGAGTTAGGTCACAGGTCCACCATGATCTCATTGAATGGTGGAACAGGCTCGAGGGGCTAAATGCCACTGCCACTTGCTGCCTCTTGATATGCGCCACTTTCTCCTGCAAGAAAGCAGGACGTGTGTCTGGGTGATGTGCCCGTCATGGTTGAATAGCTGCTAGTGTGTGTGACCTTTGAGTTGTGGGCAGGCGGCTTGAAACAGTGGTAATGTGTAAGGGTGAGAGGAAACATCTGATTGGAAGAGTTGAGTACTGATGGAAAGAGTTTGTTGGTATGTGGGTGATGGGGGTGTAGTGCATGGTGCAGGCGGTAGGAGACACCACTTGACAGTTGACCTCACTCACCTTGACCACTCATGGCAAAGCATTGAACTTCTTCCTGCACTGCATCCATTTTCATGATGTTGTGCGCCTGGCATTGACTTCATCCCCCGCTGCCTCCCACTGCCTTTTGAGTACTTGTCTGGAGGGCCTCTTGCCCTCCCTGCAGATATAGGATGTCCCTCCTTCTGACTACCTCATGCACCCAAGGTCTCTAGTGCATCAGCAGAGAACTTTGTTGCACGTACTCTCGCAGGCCTGGTACCAACTCAGATCGGCAGATTGGTTAAGTCTGGTGTGCAGATTGAAGGACGTGGGATTTAGTAGTGTGCAACCTTTATTCAATGTTTTAACATAATTCATCAGTGTGTAAACATAGGGATGGGACCTGCATCTGTTTTTAACATGTGCGATGTCTGCTCTCCATTCAGACTCCGTGCAGACAGTAGACTGTTATTTTCAGCAAACAACAGGTACCTTTAAGTAACATCCTCCCTTTAAGAGATTGTGCTCCCTCTGGTGGTGGAAAGTGCAAATTGCATTGATTCCACATGCAAGGCTGGAAAGGAACGCTGATTGTAGATAAGCGGAGTGAGTCCAAACTTGTGTCCTGTCTGCGCAGGGGCCATTGGGTGCAGGGTGTTAGCGCATCGCGCTACCTACGTCCAAAAACAGCACCTATCAAAATTTTCCCCCAACATTTCTTAGCTCAGCAGAGATCAACCATGTCAGGCGTCCTTGCCTCTATGCTGCTCTGGTGATGGGCAGGAGCTCTGTGCTTCGAAGAGTGGCTCTACACTTAATGGAAACCTCAATTTTGGGCTGGCAGGGGGTTTCATCCAGGGCCACCCAATCCTTGAAAAATGCACTCCCATGAGATTCAAAATTTTTGAGAAATTGTCGAAACACAATTTATCAATATATTCTTTTTCAATGTGCAACAGGGGAGGTCTTTGAATAAAAAGTACTCCCGTACACTTTCCCTACCCTCTAATGGTGTGCAATACACACTGAAATTAGAATTTGCCACTCAGGCAATTTCTTGCTAAACCTGCAATAATTAAGTCACAATAAAAACAGAAAACGCTGGAGAAGCTCAGTAAGTGAGGCAGCATCTGTAGAGAAAGAAACAGAGTTAACGTTTCAGGTCGAAGAGCTTTCGTCAGAACTGGAAGATGTTAAAGAGTTAAAGTTTTTGAGCAAGTACAGAGCCAGGGAAAGGGGGGAGGGAGGGGAGGAAAGAACAAAAGGGAAGGTCTGTGATAGGGTGGAGGGCAGGAGTGATTAAATGACAAAAGGGATGATGGTGCAAGGCAAGGAGGGTGATAATGGGACAGGTTAAGAAACAAAAGATTGATCAGGAGGAGTTGTAAATGGCAGCAGCAGAACCATTACCAGCACCTGCTGTCCGCAAAAATAGAGCAGTGGTTCTGATCTGAAGTTATTGAAATCAGTGTTGAGCCCAGAAGGTTGTAAAGTGCCTGAACAAACGATGAGGTGCTGTTCCTCGAGCTTATGTTGAACTTCAATGGAAACAATTTTACAACACCAAGTTATAGTCCAGCAATTTTATTTTAAATTCACAAGCTTTCGGAGGCTTCCTCCTTCGTCAGGTGAACGATGTGAAAATGAAAGGAGACCCCAAGAGTCTGAGGTTCCAGACTCTTGGCAGTAATTTTCACCTTTTCTTTTCTATTGAAGTCAATAGAATATGCTATATAAATATATAAAGTAACATTCGCGCCAGACAAGTGCCAGGCAATGACCATCTCCAACATGATGTGGAGATGCCGGTGATGGACTGGGGTTGACAATTGTAAACAATTTTACAACACCAAGTTATAGTCCAGCAATTTTATTTTAAATTCACAAGCTTTCGGAGGCTTCCTCCTTCGTCAGGTAAATGTTCAGGAGCTCCTTGAAGTCTACGCATTTATACATCACAGAACAATACATGGTGTTTACAGACTGCCCCTGCAACTGCCCGTTGCCAAGGCAATCACCGTGTTCAGACAGAGAGGTGTCACCTGCCAAGTTCCGCACCCATGAGGACGGCCTCAACCGGGATCTTGGGTTCATGTCACGCTACACGTTACCCCACCAGTGAACAAATGTTATCTATTTTTAATATAATGGGTCATTTGCTGGCTTTCTCTGCCTTCCGGATGTTTCTGCCTCTCTCTGTTTTTTTTCCTGTTTGTTTTTTTGTTGAATGTGTATTCGGGGGTTCTGCAGGTGACACCTCTCTGTCTGAACACGGTGATTGCCTTGGCAACGGGCAGTTGCAGGGGCAGTCTGTAAACACCATGTATTGTTCTGTGATGTATAAATGCGTAGACTTCAAGGAGCTCCTGAACATTTACCTGACGAAGGAGGAAGCCTCCGAAAGCTTGTGAATTTAAAATAAAATTGCTGGACTATAACTTGGTGTTGTAAAATTGTTTACAATCATCTCCAACAAGAGAGAGCATAACCACCTCCCCATGACATTCAACGGCATTACCATCGCCGAATCCCCCACCATCAACATCCTGGGGGCCACCACTGATCAGAAACTCAACTGGGCCAGCCACATAAATGCCCTGGCTACTAGATCAGGTCAGAGGCTGGGTATTCTGCAGCAAGTGACTCACCTCCTGACTCCCCAAAGCCTCTCCACCACCCACAAGGCACAAGTCAGGAGTGTGATGGAATACTCTCCACTTGCCTGGATGAGTGCAGCTCCAACAACACTCAAGAAGCTCGACACCATCCAAGATAAAGCAGCCCGCTTGAGCAGCACCCCATCCACCACCATAAACATTCACTCCCTTCACCACCGGCGCACTGTGGCTGCAGTGTGTACCATCCACAGGGTGCACTGCAGCAACTCGCCAAGGCTTCTTCGACAGCACCATTTGAGGGAATCGAATGGGACAGACACGCAAGCACTGAGGACAGCACCCCCTTGAACAAGAGAATACGAACATCACTGTCATCAGAGAATCCTTCCAGGAAAGAGTTACAACACATCAGCAGTTTTGCTGCCCAGTTATGGATGAAGCAGACAATACAAACTGGCAGGAAATTCAACCATAACCCATGTTTTCGCCCAGAAGTCAGTTTTGCACCTGATTGAAACCAGGCAGAGAAATACCGATTTCCCACAGGACAAAAACGTTATAAAAATGAGTTTTATATAAAAAAAACAATTCATACACTATTTCCCAGTAGCTCACAAAAACTGCATTACTCAGTGAAACCAGCCCATTGAGTGAGTTCAAAATCATATCAAAAATTCAATTAAACTATAATTTTAAAAATAATGTCTCAAAAACATCTGGTTTTGTTGCCTTAAGGGAATAAATCAATCAGTAACATGTTTTTGTAACGTATATACGAAAGTGTGTTACATGGTGGAAAATTAATAAGCTATAGATAATGACAGATAACTAAAAGAAAGAAAGAATGTGCATTTATTTTTTTCATTCATTCGCGAGATATGGGCATCGCTGGCAGGGCCGGCATTTATTGCCCATCCCTAGTTGCCTTTGAGAAGGTGGTGGTGAGCCATCTTGTTGAACCGCTGCAGTCCGTGTTCCCACAGTGCTGTTAAGTAGGGAGTTCCAGGATTTTGACCCAGTGACCGCAAAGGAACGGCGATATATGTCCAAGTCAAGATGGTGTACGACTTGGAGGGGAGCCTGGAGGTGACGGTGTTCCATGGTGTGACCATGTTTTTACAGATCTTGGGGAATAATCTGAATAGACAGTAGCACCTTGACACTTTCCTTTCCCTTTTTCATGTCATGTCATGTTACTAGCGTTTGTGATTCAGCTACACTCCACTCCTGGCCATTGCAATGTGACTGGGTGTTTGTGCTGCTGTGATATAGCGATCATTGAGCTGCTGTGCTTCCAGCTTCCCATCTGCCCAGATTTACACTTTCAACGTATTTATCTGCCCTAATATGCACCCAGAATCTCCAAATGTGTTTTTATAGGGGCCATTACCTCAAGCCTCCAAACTTGCTCCTTTGTAATCCTTCTTCCCATTTTATCGATACTACTCTGTAAACACATTAACTGTCTGCTCTTCCTGTATCTTCACTGTATTGAAATCAAAACTCATCACAAGTTCATAATTATCGATGAGGAAGGCGATTCAGCCCACCTTCATTTATCTATCCAGAGAGATCCGAACATCCCCATTCTAGCATCCATTTGTTTCTTAAATGATTCCAGGGTTTATGCCTCCTCTACTCTATCTGGAAGTTTATTCCACACATTGATCACTCCTTACGTGAAGAGGAATTTCCTGATATCAGCCCTAGAACTATCCTTCTCTAGTTTGATCCTGTGTCCCTTGTTCTACTCCTACTCAGTAATATTCTGAGTTAATTTTTTCTATATTCTCAACAATCTTATGCACCTCTATATAATCACTTCTCAGAAACCTCCTTTCCAGGTTGAAAAGCACAGTTTTCTTGAGTCTTTCCTCATAACTCAGACCCCTGACTGGGGATCTGCCTGGTGGCGCTTCTCTGCACTGCCTCCTGTGCTTTAATGTCTCTCTTGTTTCTTGACGACCAGATATGATGCAATATTCAAGGTGTGATCTGACCAGAACACTATAAGGTTTGGTCTTTCCTGCGACTCATATTATACTATTTTGGATCTGTAGTTCAACATCCTTTTGGATTTGTTGATTGCTGCTCAGCATTGGTTGGACCTGTTTAGAGTCAAATCTACTAAGACTCTTAGGTCTCTTTGAGCTTCATTCGTAGCCCGAGTATGGCCCCAGCGTTTGCCCTTCTCTCCTGATGGCACTGACTCATTGCAGCACTAGTTGCCCTCCTCTCCTGATGATGTTGATTTCTTGTCTGACCAAGGCCCCACACCACTGGTTGCCTTCCAATAACTCACCCCAATGGCCAGTCTTCATGTGTGAGCCCAGACACTGAGTGTTCGGCAAAGGTATCATAACCGAGCCTGTCCTCACTCAGCACACACATATACTTCCAGCAAGGATTGCAAAGACCAGCAGGGAACCAGGTTGATTTTTCATCTTCCTAGTTCAAGGATGCAGAGGTCAATTGTAACACTCTTACCTCAGCTCCAGTGGAGATCAGCTATGAGTGACAGCTCTGATTTTCTTCCCTTATGTTGCCCAACATTTTAAAGTATTTAAGGGATTAATTTTTCACATTGGTTTTAAAATATTTCTGGTCCTGTCCCTCCATGCTTTTTATTATTGGTCTCACAATTTGAGAGGGTAGGGAACTGGTTTATTGAAGGATGGGATTATAAGTCATTGGCTATCTGAGGTAACTTAATCAAGAGTAGGCTCTTCATCCTTTGTGTCATGGACATACAGCGTATGTTTCTGTGAGCATTACATTATTTATATAGTGAAGAAACAGATAACATTAGTCATAAACTTTTGAAAAACTGGATATAAAACAAGGCAGTCTTTTTAACCTCATTTCAAGAATACTACATGCACAGCTACGTCAAAATGCTACTAGGCTCCTTCTTTCCTCCGTTCTCTTCCAAGTCAGACTCATCTTCACACTCATCTACATAAAAACAGAAAATACTAGAAATACGCAGCAGATCTGAAAGCATCTGAGAGAGAACAGGATGAAGAGTTTCCACCTGAAATATTACCCTGTCTTTTCTCTTTCACTTGCAGATTGTCGTGTATTTCCAGCATTTGCAATTTTTTTTCACCTCATCTGCAGTCTGCTGCTTGGTTGGGAGAGTGGGACCATGCAGTCCAAGGACATTTCCTTGGACAGTGTCCACACCCCTCCTCAGTGAGGCCACCAAGGAGTGCTCTGAAAAAAGGGTCTAAGTTGATACCTCTTTGGGCAGTTTGCCACAAATTCAACAGAAACTGGCCAACTTGCCCTAAAGGGAAAGCCAAGCCCAAATGTTAGCGGGCAGTGCGATTCAAATTCATATAAAGCTGCAGTAACAGTTTCCAGGCTACTAGGAAGTGTAATTTGGTTCTGTACATTCTTGAAGTATAAGACATTGAATACTGAAGAGAAGATGTAAGGGCAGTTTTAACCCTACGTGCCAGGCGGAAACTGTGTAGGTGGGCAGTTAAATTGCCCCAAGTTAACTTACCCGCCCTGGAGCTGCCAGGATCCCACTGTCTACGATTTTAATCTGCTTTCCTGAGCAGGCAGTAAAGACACCCGTCCAAGGCCAGAGGGGTCCTTCATTATATAGGCATGTCGGGACCCAACTGCAATGTTAACTCAGGCCTGAGTGAGGAATCTGCTGCAGTTTTCGCGCAGGGCCAGCCTGGGTCAGAAGACGATCAGCGCTAGAAGAGGCCAATAAAGGTGAAGTGTTTTTCTTTCATTGGTAGGGCCAGGAGGAGTAGGAGACACACAAGGAAAGGATAGGCACCCCCTGCCCCAGACACTCCCCGCCTTCCCGATCAGTAAGTCCCCCGTGAGACGTATCCCCTCCGCCCCAACCCCCCGGAATCCGATATCGCCATCTATCTTGTGTCGGCCGATGGCCTGTGGGCCGTGTGATTTCCCGCCGCTCCCTGCCAACTTCTGGCTTGAAACGGGTGAGAAGTCGGCCAATGCGATGGATGAGTGCAGCTCCAACAACACTCAAGAAGCTCGACACCATCCAGGACAAAGTAGCCCGCTTGATTGGCACCCCATCCACCACCCTAAACATTCACTCACTTCACCACCGGTGCACAGTGGCTGCAGTGTGCACCATCCACAGGATGCACTGCAGCAACTCGCCAAGGCTTCTTCGACAGCACCTCCCAAACCCGCGACCTCTACCACCTAGAAGGACAAGAACAGCAGGCGCATGGGAACAACACCACCTGCACGTTCCCCTCCAAGTCACACACCATCCCGACTTGGAAATATATCGCCGTTCCTTCATCGTCGCTGGGTCAAAATCCTGGAACTCCCTTCCTAACATCACTGTGGGAGAACCTTCACCACACGGACTGCAGCGGTTCAAGAAAGTGGCTCACCACCACCTTCTCAAGGGCAATTAGGGATGGGCAATAAATGCCGGCCTTGCCAGTGACGCCCACATCCCATGAACGAATAAAAAAAAAGTCCCGGCTGTTAAAGTTATCCGGGCCTCATTCTGCCGCGACTGGGTGAAATTTAACTTGCCGGCACAGATTCCCGCTGGAAACCCGCTGACAGTTAAAATCTAGGCCATACACATTTAAGAAACCGAAAGGGTTTTCTCAATCAAGTTTTTCTCCTGGACTCCGAACAAACCAAAGTTATGCAAACCAATGAACTTGGACGAGAATCCGAAGTGTCAGCCGTGGTTCAGTTGTTATTACTCTTACCACTGAGTCAGAAGGTCGTGGGTTCAAGTCCCACTCCAGGGACTTGAGCGCAAAATCAAGGCTTATACTCCAGTGCAGTACCTGAGGGAGTGCTACACTGCCAGAGGTTCAGTCTTTTGGATGAGACGTTAAACCGAGGCCCCCATCTGCCCTCTCAGGTGGATGTAAAAAATCCCATGGCACTAATTTGAACAAGAGCAGGGGAGTTCTCCCCGGTGTCCTGGCCAATATTTATCCCTCAACCAACATCACTAAAAACAGATTATCTGATCATTATCACATTGCTGTCTATGGGACCTTGCTGTGCGCAAATTGGCTGCCACATTTCCTGCATTACAACAGTGACTACACTTCAAAAGTACTTCATTGGCTGTAAAGCACTTTGGGAGGTCCTGAGGTCATGAAAGGTGCTATATAAATGCAAGTCTTTCTTTTACTCCAAGCCAAGGTCCTCCCTCTATAATATCACAGAGATGTGTTCAGACTCTCTCACACGATCACGCAACAGCATTAACTCAAATGTCACTGAGGGTTAAGTCCTGCACCAGAACTACAGGCGAAAGGCAGGACTGGATTCAGCACGTTAATCATGTGATGTGGCCTGCAAAATATTTTAGCTGGAATACCAAATGTGAACAGTTGCTAAACTTGACTGGCGATCGGTTGAAAATAGCTGCATTCTACCCCTGCATTCATGAGCTGGCGGGAACCAGTGTCACCTAGCCATGAGAATCCAAGTGCAGAGACTAGAAAGGGCATTTTAACGAATGTATGAAGGTGGTTACACAACAGCAAATTATTAGAACTCCTTTAAAGCACAAAGCACTGCTCTATTCTGTCTGAATTTAGTGAGAGAGATTCAAATGACTGTTGTCACAGAGTAAATATGATGTGTTCTTGGGCTTGACTGAACCTGGCACTTGACCCTAATATGGGCATTTTAATCACACACCATCGAATGTATATAGTACGAACTAAAAAGTATAAAAGCTTCCCTTACTGATTGTACACCTCAAAGAGCTCTGGAGAATCACTGGCTTTGAGAGGCTTTGAAATGGAAATAAAATCAATTTGAGAGTATCTGGGCTGCTTTGATAGAACCGTGTAGGAGGAATTAATCCAGTCTTGTTGTGGGGCTGCGGTTCACTATCCGATTCATTGCACAAAGGCTAAAGAACAAGGGTGTGCTGGCAAGAGTGTCAATAACAAAGCAACTTTTTTTTCCATTGAAGATGACTGACAGGACAAGGTTTTCTCCTCTCATAGCATGTAAATCAACTCCGTACTGCACCAAGCACTGACCACAAGGAAGAACGATTACGAGACTTTTCCAAGTAATTCTAACACGGAGGTACCCGTACTCCCCTCAATACTTTTTAAAGCAGAGTACATAACCAGCTTATTACAGGCAATGAATTTCAGGAAGAAAAAGATGCAGAGCCTTGATGCAGTTGTGTTCCTCTCTTCATTGTGATTCTTGCCTGTCTCTCATCCTCTTCAGCCTGCCTGCTGCTCTCCCTTCTCTTCTTTCTTTTGGTTAGTTCTTTGTCCAACGATCCTGCCTCTCTATATCAGTTTTTAGTTCACAAAATGTCACAGTTCTTTGGGTACGATTTTGCCCCTTTTACAGTTGCAGAGTCTTCTGGCAGCAGCCATATGAAACGGTCACAAGCAACATGCAAACTTCATTCATAAACATATAACTGCAACTCAGCAAAAAGAGGACTTGCAAACAAGATGGCCCAGCTACCTAGACCAAGCTACCTGGGCTAACTTCAGATTACTTATCTGAAAAGATCAGGGGAGTGGGACTAATTAAATAGATCTTTCAAAGAGCTGGCACAGGTGCGATGGGCCAAATGGCCTCCTTCTGTGCTGTAAGATTCTACGATTCTGTGATCTTACCGTTGTTTCTCTTTCCCCTCTCTTAAGGGTCTTGCGATGGGCTGAAATTTGGAGTTCGCATCCAATTCAAAGCCAACCCTTCCATTACAATATTCTTGGCTGTAGCTTTCGGCATCGACATATGTTTAATTGTCCCAATTGGCTCGTGTTGGAATAGACAGCAGGTACTTAGATGAATGACAATCTAAAGCAAGATTTTACAGGTTAACACTCATGTGCATATTGTTCAAAGCCAGCGTAGTCACTGGGTTTGTTTATTATTTCGGTGCCAGTACACCATGGGGAAAATCACAGTTCAGTCCGTATCCTTTAACATTGTGCAATAAACCTGATGTTTTTAATTCATCACTTCAAATTGCTCCCACCAGTGCTGTCACTAGTGACAGATCTGCAACCATCAGCACTTCACCCTGGTGTTACACAGCTCAAAATGCTCTCTCCGAGTTTGGATACGCAGAACCTACAATTTTACTTCTGTATGGTTTCTTGGTTCACGTGGACTCAGTATGAGAATTTCAGAAGTCCACCTTTACGCTGTACTGAAACCCGAATGAGAGCAACTAGACTAGTGCAGAGTGCGGGTACCTTTCAACGGTCAAGTCACTCAGCACCTATAGACCCACAAGGAAAAAGCTACTTACTAAAATCCTAACGACTACCAGAGTAAAACAAATGGAGAGCACTGCACAGCATGTGACTGGATACCATCAGGAGCTAACAATTAATGGCTACTGAATTTAAGCAAATCAGGATCCATACAGGCGTGTTAACCCTCCAAGTACAGAGACGAGTATTTCCTCCAAGATTGATAATACAGGCTGCTCTATTGCAAGCTCCAACTCAATGGTATTAAGAATGTTCAGAGAAGAAAAATACAGAGCTGTAATATTCAGCGTTCAAAGTGTCTCCCTGAAGGAGCGTCACTTCTAATTTCAGTGCAAGCCTCAAACTGTTAATAAAACAAGGAACTATCCATTGACCTGGCAACATTTGCTTTTTCTTTCCTTCAGTGAAAACAAGCTGATGCACTTGCTCGATAGGACTGTGCACTGTGTCTAATGCCTCGTAACATTTCAGTCCCTGAGGACTGCTTTTTTTCTGAGAGCAGCTGAACTGGGGCTGTTCTATTCAACAGAATGCACCAGACACTGGGTAATATTCATTTTGCACGTTAAAAAAAAAGTAATATGCTTCGTCACTCGCGATTTTCAAATTCTTTGCTGCGTTGACAAACCTACACATTTGCCTGATTTCACACATCAGATGCTTGCCAAAACTATAATCGACAGACATTCAAAACTGCCTCACTTGCAGGCTAATACCCTACCTTATCTTCCGATTGTCCATTAGGCCGTGTAATGAAAACTGCCCCATGCGTTAGGAAGCATTCAATTGTGACTGTGGGTCAGCAGGCAGAGTCTTGTAGAGAATTTATCTCTAAATCGTTCACGGGATTGCTGCAATAGATTTGCACACACACACACACACACACACACACATGAGCTTGTGTTCAAAAAATGCTGTCTGGCAGAGGGACTAATCTTGTGATGCAGTGTGCTCTACTGTATTGGTGCCACCGCATTAGGGGGCGGGAGGGAAGGACAGGGAGGAAGGAAGAAGGAGGGCCAGATGGAGAGCTGGAGAAAAGGAAAGGAGTGGGGAAGGGAGAGGAGTAGGAAATAGCAATTCCAATCCCACATCAAGGCTCTGGTATTCAGCTAATCTGCTGCTGAAACCCTCATCCATGCCTTTGTTACCTCTAGACTCGACTATTCCAATGCTTTCCTGGCTGGCCTCCCACGTTCCATCCTCTGTAAACTTCAGCTCATCCAAAACTCTGCTGCCCGTATCCTAACTCACACCAAGTCCCGTTCACCCATCGTCCCTGGGTTCGCTGACCTACATTGGCTCCCAGTCCGGGAACGTCTCAATGTTAAAATTCTCATGCTTGTTTTCAAATCCCTCCATGGCCTCGCCCCTCCCTATCTCTGTAACCTCCTCCAGCCCTACAACCCTCCGAGATCTCTGCGCTCCTCCAAATCTGCCCTCTTGCGCAGCCCCGATTTTCTTCACTCCACCACTGGCGGCCGTGCCTTCAGCCTGGGATTCCCTCCCTATATCTCCCTATACTCTCTCCTCCTTTAAGACGCTCCTTAAAACCTACCTCTTTGACCAAGCCTTTGGTCACCCGTCCTAACATCTTATTATGTGGCTTGGTGTCAAATTTTGTTTGATAACACTTGTGAAGCGCCTTGGGATATTTTGCTACATTAAAGGCTCTTTATAAATGCAAGTTGTTGTTGTTTGAAAACACACCGAAGTCTAATGAAGTCCACTGATTCGTCGCTCGCCATCGCACTTTCCAAGTGGTCGAGGTACGTGATTCTGTACAAAAGCATCTGCTCACCAACAGACCCATTTTCTTTGCCAGCTATTCCAGTTCACATCAGTTTAAGACTTGAACTGCTGCTGCCAAATACCAGTTGAGACAACTCGGTTGGGAAACTCATAGGAACAGCAGTAGGCCATTCAGCCCCTCGACTCTGTTCCACCATTCAGTTACAGCATGGCTGATCTGTACCTCAACTCACTCAATTGGCTACCAGGTGTCTTTGTGGGAGCTACTGAATGATGTTTTTCAGGACTGAGGTACTCAAAAGTCCAACGTTCCAACCCACCACTGACCAGGGTTTGATAGCACAGCACACATTGGAATATGGTACACCCTCCATATCTAAAGCTTATAGATATATATACACATGTATAAATAAAAGTATATATATCTTTGCCTCCAATAACTTTGGTGTTAGCTTATTGTCTTTATAATAGGTGTGTGATATCTTAGGGTGAACAATCTACACATAGACAGAATCATCCTGTCTGCGGTGTGAATTGTAACTGAGATTGTTGTTTTGTAATTTTTTGCCCCACTATCGTAAGACCACGCAGGATATGGAAGGACCCAGGGTCAAGACTAAGAAAGAAAGACTTGCATTTATATAGCACCTTTCACGACCTCAGGAGGTCCCAAAGCACTTTATAGCCAATGAAGTACTTTTGAAGTGTAGTCACTATGGTAAGGTAGGAAACACAGCAGACAATGTGCAAGGTCCCACAAACAGCAATGTGATAATGACCAGATAATGGGGGTTAAATTCGATAACCCCAGAATTCGGGCGCAGGGGTCACGAAGCGCAATTAAACTCACCCTCCGTTGTTCTGATGCAGGTAGGATGTGAGATTCATGCTGCCTGCTCACTTTACTGATTTCAGCGCGAGCAGCCAGACCCAGCTGCATTGTTCTGTGACTTCTCACCAGCAGGGGCGCCGATATCGCGTGAGTGGCTCACACCTCTTAAAGGCAGCTTGCACCTCTAATGTGCAAAAAATAAGATACGGGTCCGCACAGAGTCTGAATGGAGATCAGATATCGCACATGTAAAACACAGGTGCAGACCCTGTCCCTACGTTTACAAACTGATGAGTTATGTTAAAACATTGAATAAAGATTGCGCACTACTAAATCCCACATCCTCCAATCTGCACGCCAGGCCTCGGTGCAAGAGGTAGACAGAAGAAGGGGCATCCTATATCCACGGGGGGGGGGGCGGGGGCGAGAGGCCCCCCAGACATTTGCTCAAGAGGCAGTGGGGGGCAGTAGGGGATGAAGTCAATGTCAGGCGCGTAGCACCATGAACATGGATGCAGTGCAGGAAGAAATTCAATGCTTTGACACAAGTGGCCAAGGTAAGTGAGGTCAACTGTCAAGCAGCATCTCCTACCAACTGCACCACTAGCCACATCCACTGCTCCATACACTACACCCCCATCCCCCACATACCAACAAACTCTTTCCATCAGTATTCAACTCTTCCAACCAGATGCTTCCTCTCACCCTTACACATTACCACTGTTGCAAGCCGCACCCCCACAACTCACAGTTCACACACATTGGCAGCTATTCAACCATGACAGACACATCACCCAAACATCCTGCAGGACACTCTCCGTCACACGTCTCACTTTCTTGCAGGAGAAGGTGGCGCATAACTAAAGGGAATGAAAAGGTACCTCAACCAAATAAATACGCATGCTTGACAAATAATTATTGGTCAACCGTTGGAGTGAGTTTCATCAGTTCTTGTGCTCTGTGGGAATCTGGAACTCTCACCCCCAAAAGACGGTGGATGTTGGGGGTCAACTGAAATTTTCAAGACTGAGATTGAAAGATACTTCTTGGGTAAAGTTGTCAAGGGATATGGAGAAAGGCTGGGTAACTGGAGCTGAGGTACAGATCAGCCATGATGTAATAGAATGGTGGAACAGGCTCGAGGGGCTGAATGGCCCACTCCTGTTACCATGTTCCTGTGATAGTGGTACGATCCTCAGGAACCCTCATGTTCCATCGATAGGATGTGGAGCCCTCTCTTCAAGGGGTCCACCATGGACTGGTATGTAAGTGCACCAACTGGTGAGCAGACCAGGAAGATGTCAGGTTCAACTTTCAGTCAGTGCTGAGTTAACCAATCTCACCCAGGACAGCAATAGGGGCACTACCATTTGCCTCCGCATCCCTGGGGTGGAGAATGAGAACAAAAACAGTTTCAATTCCTGATTGCTATCCAGTGACTAGAGCTGGAAAGAGAGTATGTGCATGTGTGCGTGTGTGTGTATGTGTCTCCCACAGAAGAACATGATTGGGTTCTGTTATGATGCCTTACATTGTCGAATAGCCTGATGACACGCAGGGAGTTAAATTGCATAAGGCCCGAAACCAGACACAGGTATCGCGATCCTTCCAACGCAGGCAGGACGAGATATGACATCACACACGTAAAACACAGATGCAGGTCCTGTCCCTATGTTTAGAAACTGATGAGTTATGTTAAAACATCGAATAAAGATGCACACTACTAAATCCCAAATCCTCCAATCTACATGCCAGACTTCACCAATCGGCCGATCTGAGTTTGTACCAGGCCTGCCAGAGTGCATGAACCAAGGTTCTCTGCTGATGCACTAGAGGCCTTGGTGCAAGAGGTAGACAGAAGGAGGGCAAGAGGCCCTCCAGACATATACCCAAAAGGCTGTGGGAGGCAGTGGGGGGATGAAGTCAATGCCAGGCGCACAGCACCATGAACATGGATGCAGTGTCGGAAGAAGTTCAATGCTTTGACACCAGTGGTCAAGGCGAGTGAGGTCAACTGTCAAGTGGCGTCTCCTACCAACTGCACCATGCACTACACCCCCATCACCCACATACCAACAAACTCTTTCCATCAGTACTCAACTCTTCCAATCAGGTGCTTCTTCTCACCCTTACGCGTTACCACTGTTTCAAGCCGCCCACCCACAACTCACAGGCCACACACACTGGCAGCTATTCAACCATGACAGGTCCATCACCCAGGCACACGTACCGCTTTCTTGCAGGAGAAGGTGGCGCATAACAGAAGACAGCAAGTGGCAGTGGCATTTAGCCCCTCGAACCTGTTCCGCCATTCACTGAGATTATGGTTGACCTGTTACCTAACTCCATATTCCCACCTTAGCCCCATATCCACTAGGTTATGCACTTTGGCAGGAAAAATCAGAGAGCAAGTTATTATCTTAATGGCGAGAAACTGGAAAGTACTGCAGTACAAAGGGATCTGGGGGTCCTAGTGCAAGAAAATCAAAAGGTTAGTTTGCAGGTGCAGCAGGTGATCAAGAAGGCCAACGGAATGTTGGCTTTTATTGCTCGGGGGATAGAATATAAAAACAGGGAGGTATTGCTGCAGTTATATAAGGTATTGGTGAGACCGCACCTGGAATACTGCATACAGTTTTGGTCTCCATACTTAAGAAAAGACATACTTGCTCTCGAGGCAGTACAAAGAAGGTTCACTCGGTTAATCCCGGGGATGAGGGGGCGGACATATGAGGAGAGGTTGAGTAGATTGGGACTCTACTCATTGGAGTTCAGAAGAATGAGAGGCGATCTTATTGAAACATATAAGATTGTGAAGGGGCTTGATCGGGTGGATGCGGTAAGGATGTTCCCAAGGATGGGTGAAACTAGAACTAGGGGGCATAATCTTAGAATAAGGGGCTGCTCTTTCAAAACTGAGATGAGGAGAAACTTCTTCACTCAGAGGGTAGTAGGTCTGTGGAATTTGCTGCCCCAGGAAGCTGTGGAAGCTACATCATTAAATTAATTTAAAACAAAAATAGACAGTTTCCTAGAAGTAAAGGGAATTAGGGGTTACGGGGAGCGGGCAGGAAATTGGACATGAATTTAGATTTGAGGTTAGGATCAGATCAGCCATGAACTTATTGAATGGCGGAGCAGGCTCGAGGGGCCGATTGGCCTACTCCTGCTCCTATTTCTTATGTTCTTATGTTCTTATCCCTTAATACCCTTGGTTGGCAGAAATCTATCTCAGATTTAACATTCACAAGTGAGCTAGCATCAACTGCGTTCCAAACTTCTGCCACCCTTTGCTTTTGAAGCGTTTCTGAACTTCACTCCTGCATGTCCTGGCTCTAAATGTTAGGCTATGTCCCCCCGTCATAGTATTCAAGTCTAGGAGACCTCCAAAAACAGGTACAAATGCATCAGCAGCCAAAAGCAATAATATAGCAATTAGCCTGTAAATCCTGCATGGTCTTTTTAAATAGCACTGGTGGGGGGGGGGGGCGGGGGGGGGGGGGGGAGGTCCTCTTGGCACTCTGAGACATGTTCAGATGGTTGTGGTTAAGACAGTGCGTTGGCTGGAGCGTTGAGTGCCAAAATGATGTCTATCACTTTAAATCAGCGTTGCACACTGATTGTACGCATTTTCTCCCTACTCTAAATGATGCTGGTGTTCGTTCTCTGCGCCTGGGCTAAACCCTTCACCATGATGGCGTCCGGGGCATGTCACGCTAGAAACGTGCGTGCACATCCATGGCGCCATCTTGGATCTCGGGGAGGCCGCATAATGCCGAAACAACGTGTGCGAGTTGGCCCAATTTATCGTCCGCAGTATCAAAAATTGCCACTTGGGCAAGCCAAGGAGTTGGTGCATCGTGGAATTGGTAAATCAGGAAGTGCTTTCACATATATATATAGAAGTATATTTCAGGGACACAATATATACTCTCATTAAATGAAAATAATAAAAAGTCAACAAAATATACCACTTCTATATCAGCAGCAGCACATTCTGTATCTGTCAGCAAGAGTTTCTGGTCCTGAGGCAATTGTTCATGTGAGGTCAATATATGATTTATGATTTATTAAAGTTTGTAACATTTGTTAGACTGAGTTTCTATCCAAAGCTGAGTGCAATCCCTCGGCTCTCTCAACTATGACGGAGCTATTTGGCAAATACCGCAGGTTCTTTTGCACATAAGCAAGTCCAGTCTCTCTCTAATAGCTATTATATTCAGTAGTGAAAAACTGAAATTGCTGGACTCGTCCCAGGTCAGCTAAGAATACTATGAAGGATCACAGAATGGGGGAAGCGAGGAGTCCCTTACTCAGACTACACCCAGTTCTAACTGAAGGATGTCACCTCGAGGGAGGGGGAGAAAGAGAAATACAACACTTGTAATGATTCTCTTTCTACGGTCTACGAAGCTGACTCACAGCTTGTATTATTAGATAATACGGTCGCCATCAATAGCTGTTATAGTTCAGCGCCATTACTGGAATACATGGGAAACACAGGAAGAGGAGTAGGCCATTCAGCCCCTCGAGCCTGCTCCACTATTCAATTAGATCATGGCTGATCTGTACCTCAGCTCCATTTACTCCATGTCCCATGACAGACTTACCTAATAAAAATCTATCGATCTTCAAAATTTCAATTGACCCAACATCCACAGCCTTTTGGGGGAGAGAGTTCCAGATTTCCACTACCCTTTATGTGAAAAAGTGCTTCCTGATTGCACTCCTGAATGGCCTTGCTCTAATTTTACAATCACGTCCTCTTGTTCTGAATTCCCCCATGAGAGGAAATAGTTTCTCTCTAACTTATCAAATATTTTTATCATTTTAAATACCTCGATTAGATCACCCCTCAACCTTCTAAACTCAAGAGAATACAACCCAAGTTTATGCAACCTGTCCTAAGAACTTAACCCTTTAAGCCTTGATATCATTCTGGTGAATCTGCGATGCACCCCCTCCAAGGCCAATGTATCCTTCTTGAGGTTCGGTGCCCAAAACTGAGTGCAGTACTCCAGATGGGGTCTGACCAAGGCCCTGAAGCACCACTGTCTCACTTTTGTAGTCTAACCCACCTTAAGATAAAGGCCAACATTCCATTAGCTTTTTGATTACTTTTTGTACCTGTGCACTGGGGATTTGTGTAATGATTTGTGTACATGGACACCTAAATCTCTTCGCTCCTCCATAACTCCTAGGGCGCCGAAACAACGGGCGCTACACGGCTTCTCCGACATCCAGGATGGCGTCTTGGATGCGCACGCACGTTTCCAGCGTAACGTGCGCTGGACGCCATCTTGGTACAGGAGTTAGTGCAGGCGCAGATAACGAACACTGGAATCATGTAAAGTAGGGAGAAAATGTATTCAATCATTGTGCAACAGACACCATTTTGGGACTTAACGTTCAACTCAACGCACAGTCTTAACCCCGACCATCTGAACGTGTCTTAGAGTGCCTGGAGGACCCCCCCACCAGCGCTATTTAAAGGGACCATGCAGGATTTACAGGTTAGTGGCTGGATTATTGCTTCTGGCTACCGAGACATTTGTAACTGTTTTTGGAGGTCTCCTAGACTTGAATACTAGGACACGAGGACATAGCCTAACATTTAGAGCCAGGACGTGCAGGAATGAAGTTAGAAAATGCTTTTACATGCAAAGGATGGGAGATGTTTGGAACGCTCTTCTGCAGACGGCAGTTGATGCTGGCTCACTTGTGAATGTTAAATCTGAGATTGATAGATTTCTGTGAACCATGGGTATTAAGGGATATGGGGCTAAGGTGGGTATATGGAGTTAGGTCACAGGTCCACCATGATCTCATTGAATGGTGGAACAGGCTCAAGGGGCTAAATGCCACTGCCACTTGCTGCCTCTTGATATGCGCCACCTTCTCCTGCAAGAAAGCGGGACGTGTGTCTGGGTGATGTGCCCGTCATGGTTGAATAGCTAGTGTATGTAGCATGTGAGTTGTGGGTGGGTGGCTTGAAACAGTGGTAATGTGTACGGGTGAGAGGAAGCATCTGGTTGGAAGAGTTGAGTACTGATGGAAAGAGTTTATTGGTATGTGGGTGATGGGGGTGTAGTGCATGGTGCAGTTGGTAGGAGACACCACTTGACAGTTGACCTCACTCACCTTGACCACTCATGTCAAAGCATTGAACTTCTTCCTACACTGCATCCATGTTCATGATGCTGTGCGCCTGGCATTGACTTTGTCTCCCGCTGCCTCCTACTGCCTCTTGGATATATGTCTGGTGGGTCCCTTGCCACCCCACTGCGGATATAGGATGTCCCTCCTTCTGTCCACCTCTTGCACCAAGGTCTTTAGTGCATCAGCAGAGAACCTTGGTAGATACACTCTTGCAGGCCTGGTACCAACTCAGATCGGCAGATCGGTGAGGTCTGGCGTACAGGTTGGAGGATGTGGGATTTAGTAGTGCGCAACCTTTATTCAATGTTTTAACATAACTCATCAGTGTGTAAACATAGGGATGGGGCTTGCATCTGTATTTTACATGTGCAATGTCTGATCTCTGTTCAGACTCCGTTCAGACAGTAGACTGTTATTTTCAGCAAATAACAGGTACCAGCTACCTTTAAGAGATTTCGAAGAAACATCCTCCCCTTAAGAGATTGAGCTTCCCCCTGGTGGTGGAAAGTGCAAATTGCACCAATTCCACATGCATGGCCCGGAATGGAACACTGATTGCAGGTGACTCCTGGGGGCGGCAGAAACTTGCATCCTGCCTGCACAGGGGTCATTGGGAGCGGGGTAATAGCACATCATGCTACCTGCGCCCAAAAACGGTCCTTATCCAATTTTTTTTCCCGTAGTCTCTCACCTTTAAGAAAAGATTCCAGTTTGTCTTTCTTGGATCCAAAGTGAATGAACTCACACTTCCCCACACTGAACTCCACCTTGCAATAGTTTTACCCGCACACTTAGTCTGTCTATATATCTTTGTAACATCGTGCTTCCATCTACACAACTTACTGTGCCCCCTAACTTAGTGTCATCTGCAAACTTGGATATACAACTCTCTATTCCTTCATCTAAATCATTAGTATATATGGTGAAAAGCTGAGGCCCCAGTACAGATCACTGAGGAACCACTTGTCACATCCTGACAATCAGAGAACGTTCCCCTTACTTTCTGTCTCCTGCCTGCCAACCAATTACCAATCCAAGTCACAAGGTTACCTTCAATTCCATATGCTCTCATTTTTGCTTATAATCTCTTGTGCTGATTGTTGTAAAAACCCAGCTAAAGTCCTTTAGGGAAGGAAACCTGCCATCCAATATCTAACTCCAGTCCAACACTAATGTGGTTGACTCTGAACTTCCCCATAAAGTGGCCTAGCATGCCACTCAGTTGTATCAAACCGCTACAGAGAATATGGACTGCAGCGGTTTAAGAAGGACCATCAACATCTTCTCAGGGTAACTAGGGATGGGCAATAAATTCCGGCCTTGCCAGCGATGCACACATCCCGAATTTTTAAAAATGTAAATGGTACATCAGATTCCAAGGCCGTTCTAACTTACTGCACTGCATCCCCAGGAAGCTGAACCGTGACTGGATGCATGAGTTGACAAAGGGAAAGATGACAGAATGTTAACGCTTTCATTGGTAGCGCTGCTTCTAGATTTGAAGAAATGCCTCCAGCAGGACATAAACCGATATTTACCTCTGCACTGCAAGTTTCTGTGTGCAATCTACGGCACTTTGCAGCTGTGTCACACTCAATGAGTGAAGACTGCATGCAATAGAAGCAGTTCAATGAAGACAAATATACAGTCCCTCAGTTTGGATTTCTTGTGACTTTTAGACTTGTAATCTGCACTCTCTTATGTTGGAATATGCTGATTATGTTCCATCTCAGTCCTATTATTCACCATTAAGGAGCTCATCATTCATGCAGTAAAGTCCCTCTGCTGCAACCTACCTTTTTATACATTGGTTGTGGCCTCTGGAACAGTTTGCCAACACCACTGTGGGACCACTTCTTCACTGGATTAGTTTTGGGCGTTGCAGGTAGAGTTGCCAATTTTGGCTAGGTATGTTCCTGGAGGTTTGTTACATGACCTCCTGCCTCCAACCGCCCCACCGAGTCGAACAGCCTTTTTTCCCCAATTCCAATATTTTTATAGCCAACAAATGACACAATATACGAAGAAACATCAACAATGATCATTCTTCATTTAAAAAAAGAAAATATTAAATAATCATTGTTAATGATTATATTCAGTGCATGAATATATACTACACTACACATTTAATGAAAATGAAAAGAACGCACAATTTACTTTAATGCCCCTATGATTTTCCTCCCGGGCTGCTCGCAGCAGTGTCCTGGAGATAAATCTTTAATTCCTGAAGACTCCAGGACAATCCTGGAGGGTTGGCAACCCCAGGGGTAATAGATAAAACGGAGCAGAAGCACAAAAATATCTCCCAGGCAAAGACAGTGCGTCTCACCCCAAATGCCCGATGGGAATGAATGAGTTGGCACAGGAGGTCTTGCCAGGAATTTGATGCTTCTAAAAATTCACTTCCCAGGGGATTTCTACACAATCTTTACATAATACAGTACCGTCCCTCACCTGTTCTGCCATCTTGGTTTTTTTTGAGGCGAACACAATATTTCTGTCATGTGGATGTTCGGGCAAAGTGAGGGTGCATGTGGTACTGAACTCGCATTGCTCACTGAAGCATATGAGCACATCTGTGCCCCTGTTAGATGAGAACGCTCCTGCTGGAATGCAGTCCATTGTACTATGCCCACGTATGCCGCAGAGAAAGGTCAGTGATCAATCATGAATAGGAATCAATTGGTCATTGGTGCAACATGTTTTAAATATCTGGGCCTAGAAATTCAGATGCTTCGTTTTTGAGCGTGCGATGGGGATGGGGGGGTGGTGGGGACGCAGATTACGATCCCCGCTCCTGAATGGTGAGGCCCCGAGGAGTCCCCCATATTGGGCCTCAGGCCTCAGCTCCCTGGAGCCGGCGAGATGTTCAGAGCTGCTGGGATCGGGAGGAAGTATGGGGGCCTTCCTGCCCGCCATAGTGGGAGCTTAGTCGGCCGGGTAGCCTTAGTAGGATGCAGAGTTGAAAGAGTAGAGGGAATACACTGGTGTTCTCAGCTGGAGGGGACTGCAGAGTCAGGGACAGACTTGTAGATGAGAAAAGGGGCTTTGAATGTGATGATTTGTGGGAATAGGGAACCAGTGGAGGTTTGCAGGGAAAGAGTTAGCACAGAATAAGTTGCGGGCAGCAGAGTTTTGCATGAGTTGTAACTTATGAGGCCAGCAATCAGAGCATTGGAGTACTCGAGCCTGGAGGTGTCAAAGTCGTGCAGGAGAGTTTCAGCGGCAGTACATACTTGCGCCATTGGGCAATCTTGATGGTGGTTAGGATGTGACGCTCGAAGCTAAGCTCAAGGGTTCAGTCTGAATGAGCAGCCAAGGAGAGGATGGAATCGAGGGCTGGGATGCAGACTTTTTTGGGAAAGGCGAACAGGATTGGATTTGGTCTTGCTAATGTTAAGTTGATAAATTTCTTGCGCATCCATAGTAGATGTTGAACAAACAGGGAGGTAAAGCTGGGTGTTGTCAACAGTCATGTGGACGCAGAATCCAATGGGGTCATTTTAACCGAACCCACGCGGTGGAAACTGGCGGGATGGGATTGGCCATCCGTTTTACTTTCCATTGAACTCCTCTACTTTTCTTCGAATAGCGCCATGGAACCTTTAACACCCACCTGAGAGGGCAGATGAGACCTTGGTTAAGCTTCTCATCTGAAAGACAGCACCTCTAACAGTGCCAGCCTAAATTTTGTGCTCAAATCTCTGGAGTGGGACTTGAACCCACGACCTTCTGACTCAGAGGCGAGAGTGCTACCAACTGAGCCACGGCTGACACCTAAATCACAAAAATTATACAAACTGCATCAGATTAAGCACTTATCGCAGATGTGGATCCTTATCCAATGGGTTATAACCTAATTATAACCCGTTGGGTGAGAAATACTTATCGCTCAACCAACATCACTAAAGCAGATTATCTGGTCATTATCACATTGCTGTTTGTGGGAGCTTGCTGTGCACAAATCGGCTGCCGCATTTCCTACATTCAAAAGTACTTCATCGGCTGTAAAGCGCTTTGGGACGTCCTGAGGTTGTGAAAGGCTCTATATATTTCTATCTTTTAATTCCCATTGTGCTGAATTCACCTGTTTATACTGTTGTCACCCTAACCTTTCATTCACTGGTACTTTGACTTGGATTGCTCCTTTATTCTTTAGCTCCTTCTTTCATAATTATTTTTCTTGCTTCATTTTTTATTTCAAGCATTACTCAACTGTTCAGGTCAGGTTCAGCACCTTCATAATTTTATGTTGTCCCTGATTTTTAATTCTATCTTTCAATCCCCCGTTTTATTTCATTATCGGTTTCCCGCTCATGTAATATTCTTTCCAGCCTTTTCATTTCCTCAACCTTTTAGCTTCTCCCTTTGCAGAGGTTTTGGAAAGACACGCTCGCAATGGTGACTCCTCCTGAAACTAACGTTAAAAGCCAGAAAGAATTCAAAATGAGAGCAGGCTGGCATTTAGATGGTTTCCCGTGCAGCCGTTTCTCAGTCTTCTCCAGGACAAAGTGGGGGAGGAGGGAAAATAAAGTAATCGAAGGCAGAGAGTCAATATGGACTACTGGTGTGCAACAATAGAGCAGAAACTGCCCACAACAACTTGTGGTCTTCAAGTGCGCAAAGACGTCTTGAAGTGCTTAACCTTCAGAAGTCAAACCGTGGATGCCAAGTAAGCGGGGTAGAGAGAGACCGAGGAAGGTTGTGAGGAAGCAAAGGCACAACTGAAAAGCAGATCCATCACCTCCAAGTTCCCCTCAAAGTCATGACTAGGACATATATCGCCGCTCCCTCACCGTCGCTGGATCACATTCCTGGAGCGCTTCAGCTATGATGAGAGACTGGGAAGATTGGGTTTGTTTTCCTTGGAGCAGAGGAGGCTGAGGGGGGACATGATTGAGGTGTACAAAATTATGAGGGGCACAGATAGGATGGAAACTAAGGAGCTTTTTCCCTTCGTTGAGGGTTCTATAACAAGGGGGCATAGATTCAAGGTAAAAGGCGGGAGGTTTAGAGGGGATTTGAGAAAGAACTTTTTCACCCAGAGGGTGGTTGGAGTCTGGAACTCACTGCCCGAAAGGGTTGTGGAGGCAGGAACCCTCACAACATTCAAGAAGCATTTGGATGAGCACTTGAAATGCCATAGCATACAAGGCTACGGACCAAATGCTGGAATATGGGATTAGATTAGACAGGGCTTGATGGCCGGCGCGGACACGATGGGCCGAAGGGCCTCTATCCGTGCTGTATAACTCTATGACTCTAACTCCGTACCCAACAGCATTGTGGGAGCACCTTCATCACACGGACTGCAGCGGTTCAAGAAGAAAGTCCACCACCACCTTCTCAAGGGCAACTAGGGATGGGTAATAAATGCCGGCCTTGCTAGCGACGCCCATATCCAGAGAATGAACTTTTAAAAAAGATTTTGAGGTGACTTTTAAAAGCATGGGGAGAGGGAGGTGACAGGATGAAGTGAATTGAGCAGACGTGTCGTGGCTGATTGAGTGGCCAGTCAGGTTGCCAACCCTCCAAGATTGTCCTGGAGTTTCTAGGAATTGAAGATTAATCTCCAGGACATTGCTGGGAGCAACCCAGGAGAAAAATCATAGGGGCATTAAAATAAATTGTGTGTTTTTTTTCCATTTTCTTTGAACAGTTTTATTTGTTAGTTAGAAAAATATTGGAGATGGGAATAAAAGGCTATTTGACTAACAGTCAAGAATCATCCAATCGGATAATGAAGAGTCTGTTCGCTGTCCAATCGGCATAGGAAGGCGGAGCACCATGAGGATGGATATGTCGGATGCCCAATGGGAGGAGTGTGGGGGCGGGGTGGTTGGCAGTAGGAGGTCATGTGATGAAATCTCCAGGGATACGTCCAACCAGAGTTAGCAACCCTAGTGGCCAACAGTGATAATGCAGAGGGTGGGGGACATGGGTCCGTGTCGGTAGACAAGGCAAGAGGAGATCACCAAGATGGGGTAAGAGTGAGACCACAGAGTGATTTGAAAGAAAAGGTCAGAATTTTGAGGTTAACTTGTCGGGGTGCAGAGAACCAGTGGAACTTGGAGAAGGTGGGGTAATGTGAGTGCAGGAATCTGTGTGGGTGAGGACATAGACTTCAGTATTTTGAATGAGATGAAGTCTGTGGAGGGTTCAGGCAGGGGGCGCGAGGAAAGAGTTAGAAAAGTCAAGCCTTAAGGGAATCAAGGGTTTCAGCAGCAGGTTGGGGAGAGGTATGGGCAGAGGTGGAAGTAAAAGGCTTTGTAGCTTGTATTTGCACCTTGCTAAAGGGTAGTTATGGGAACATAGGAACAGGAGTAGGCCATTCAGCCTCTTGAGCCTGTTCTGCCATTCAATGAGATGATGGCTGACCAGTGACCTAACTCCATATACCCACCTGAGCCCCATATCCCTTGGTTAATAAAAATCTATCAATTTTAGATTTAAAATTAACAAGTGAGCTGGCATCAACTGACATTTGTGGAAGAGAGTTCCAAACTTCTACCACCCTTTGCATGTAGAAGTGTTTCCTAAATTCACTCCGGAAAGTCCTGGCTCTAATTTTTAGGTTGTGTCCCTTAGTCCTAGACTCCCCAACCAGCGGAAATAGTTTTTCTCTATCTACCCTATCAGTTCTCCTTAATATCTTGAAAACTTCGATTAAATCACCCCTTAATCTTCTAAATTCTAGGGAATACAACCCTGGTTCGCGTAATCTCTCCTCATAATTTAACCCTTGGAGTCCAGGTATCATTCTAGTAAATCTACGTTTGTATTCTCTCCAAGGCCAATATATCCTTCCTAAGGTGCGGTGCCCAGAACTGAACACTTGGGCCTTGCTAACCGAGGACTGGGGCCTTGCTAACCGAGGACTGGGGCCTTGCTAACCGAGGACTGGGGCCTTGCTAACCGAGGACTGGGGCCTTGCTAACCGAGGACTGGGGCCTTGCTAACCGAGGACTGGGGCCTTGCTAACCGAGGACTGGGGCCTTGCTAACCGAGGACTGGGGCCTTGCTAACCGAGGACTGGGGCCTTGCTAACCGAGGACTGGGGCCTTGCTAACCGAGGACTGGGGCCTTGCTAACCGAGGACTGGGGCCTTGCTAACCGAGGACTGGGGCCTTGCTAACCGAGGACTGGGGCCTTGCTAACCGAGGACTGGGGCCTTGCTAACCGAGGACTGGGGCCTTGCTAACCGAGGACTGGGGCCTTGCTAACCGAGGACTGGGGCCTTGCTAACCGAGGACTGGGGCCTTGCTAACCGAGGACTTCTCCAATCTTCACTATGAGCCTAGGCAATGACTGTCAGCGGCCCACTTGATCTGGTCCTCACATTTTTGTTTATTGATTCTCGGGATGTGGGGATTGCTGGCAAAGCCGCATATATTGTCTATCCCTAGTTGCCCTTGAGAAGATAGTGGTGGTGTCTTCGTGAACCGCTGCAGTCCGCGTGGTGAAGGTGCTCCCACAATGCTTTATGTTGGGAGTTCCAGGATTCTGACCCAGTGACAATGCAGAAACTTAGAGGTGGTGGTGTTCCCCTGCACCTGCTGCCCTTGTCCTTCTCGGTTGTGAAGGTCGCGGGTTTGGAAGGTGCTGCTGAAGAAGCCTTGACGAGTTGCTGTAGTATATCCACACAGCACGCTTTCCAGCAAAGGTCTCTGGATAGTGCTGACAGGCAGGAATCCTGGCCGACTTGTCCCAGGGGTACTGAGGCAAACTGCAGTGGCCCGATTGCTGCTCTAGCTGTGATCGGCTAACTCGACGCACTATACTAAGTAGTGCAGTTACCCATTGAGCTCTTGAGGGAAGCTTCTGTCACCATTTATAATCTACTGGCATCAGCTGTGCCTATCTCTGATCCGCTGGAGAACAGTGTATTTGAAACAGCAGGAAGGATTATTGAAGAGTACACAACCATTATTGTGACTGCGACAACAAGAGCTCGAAATATTGAAACTGCAGAGATAAGACGCAGCTGACCACAGCACTGCTGAGTTTGTGGCGAGCTCTGGTCATGAGCAGCAATTGGATCACCGTTGCAACCTGAAGTGGAATGTGTGCAACAACAACTTACATTTATATAACGGCTTTAAGGTACTAAAATGTCCCAATGCACTTCACAGGAGCGTTATCAAGACAAAAATTGACACCGAGCCAAAGAAGGAGATATTAGGATAGGTGACCAAAAGCTTGGTCAAAGAGGTAGGTTTTAAGGAGCGACTTAAAGGAGGAGAGAGAGGTAGAGAGGTTTAGGGAGGGAATTCCAGAGCTTGGTGCCGAGACGGCTGAAGGCACGGCTGCCAATGGTGCAGCGAAGGAAATCAGGAATGTGCAAGAGGTCAGAATTGGAGGGGCGCAGAGGTCTCAGGGGGTTGTAGAACTGGAGGAGGTTACAGAGATAGGGAGTGATTTGAACACAAGGATGAGAATTTTAAAATCAAGCCGTTTCTGGCCCGAGAGCCAATGTAGGTCAATGAGCATAGGGGTGATGGGTGAACGGGACTTGGTGCAAGTTAGGATATGGGCAGCAGAGTTTGGGATGAACTCAAGTTTATGGAGGGTGAAAGGTGGGAGGCCGGCCAGGAGAGCACGGGAGTGGGTTGGCAACATCAGTGCGGGCACCCCTGCACTCCGTCTGGGAGGGAGCTGGTAAGAGGGTGACACCAATGTGTCAATCAGTAAGTGGAGAAATGGGTAAGAAGAATGATGGTTACGGGAATTGGAGGAGGGAGCTGGTTTGACTGTGAGGCTCTTCCTTTTATTCCAGATGGCATGGAACAGCTATACGGTCAGAGAGAGGGGAGACTCCTACTCTGTGGTGGGGCTCAGGACAGGGCCAAGGGAATGACTTCAGCAGCTGTTATGGGGGTTTGTGGTTGTTTCCCCTCATCTTCCTCCAAAGAAGCCACACCACAAAAGGGGAGGGAGGGTCATCACGGAATTGAGCATAGCCTCCATCACTAAGTGTAGAACATTAATCCCACTCTGCTACAAGGCCTCAAGCAGCAAAACCACTTTTTATTCAGCAAGTCAAAGATAAAGACCTATCTTGACAATTCCAGCTTGTCCCTCAAGCATGATAGCACCTAAACAGTAGCTCAGAAATCAGTAGCGCCAGGTCTTCCAGGGAGGCAGTTTGCCCCTGGATCCCCCCCAGCGCTTTTGGGGGAAAATCTGGCTGCAAAGCCCTCTGACGTTCATATGCATATAATTTACCTCTTCAGGCACAGTCCGGGGCAGACTGGAAAAGTCATAGAGGAAATTCGGGTGCAGTGCTGTTCAGGAGCAAAACGGGAGCAAAGAAGCAGTATCCATTTTCCTTCTGCATTTCGCCCATCTTTCTGGCACTATTCGGGCAGAAGAAAATTGGCCCTCATAGATCAATTAATTAACTTTGTTTTTATAATCATGTTTTATCTGAAAACAACAGGGTGTTTTCCCCACAGTAGTTTAGGGGATCCTACAATTGGCTTCAGCATCTTTGAGCTGGGGGGCAGGGGGAAGAAAATCATCCAGGTTTCCCACTCTTAAACTCTATCCAGAGACCCCCTGCTGTAACGTCGGGTGAGCAACAGGATTGGGCTGAGCTGCGATTCCCCCCGAGATTGAACAATCTGCCGGCGCTCACTGTCTCGATTCTCAAACGGGGAATGGTCATTGGCGTGAGGTACTGGAGGGCTGCTGGCACCTGTGGCACTGTACCCAGCAATGGTCACGGCGCCTCCAGGAGAGGTGG
Source organism: Heptranchias perlo (assembly GCF_035084215.1). NCBI lineage: Eukaryota > Metazoa > Chordata > Chondrichthyes > Hexanchiformes > Hexanchidae > Heptranchias > Heptranchias perlo. Next base: position 11,577,653 of record NC_090340.1, read on the forward strand.
AGAGTAAAGAGGGAGCGGCAAAAAGTAACCGACTGGGGCGTCACACTCCTTCATGTTCAAGGACGCACGGCTCAGTGCACAAGGTTGCAAATGTCAATGGAACGGCCGCCCATCTGGGTTATAACCACTGAGCTGATTCCACAGCATACAAAGCCGGAGAGAGCTGAGTGCTTAAAAAAAGACAGAATCCCTTGTGCTTCAGTACAAAATGCACGGAGTCCCCAGAGGATTAACTCCACTGAAAGAACACGACAAGGGTAAGAAAATTAGGCTTCTTTTACTCGTTTCAGAATAGTCCAATTGGATGCAGTTTGAGGGATTGTCTCCTTTAATGAGCAAGGCTGTGGCCAAACACTCTTTCGTTGTGATGTTTGAAAGAAGAAGATGGGCACTGATTACTACTGTGTACACCAGAGCAAGACTAGAGGGCTTTCCTTTTGGCAGCTGGAAGGAGCCAATTAAGGAGCATCTTAAAGATGGAAGCACAACTCTTGCTGCATGGTGGACTGCATCACTTAAGTGTGAGCCCAGTACTTGTTACAAAGGCCTTCCAGTACATTGCAGTGACGGAATGCCAGATACTGTTTCAATAATTAAGCAACGAACATGCAAGCTGGGGATCCACCATGGCTTCAGTACTCCTGACTGTGTCTTCTTGGTATGGGTGAGGTAGAGTGTATTAGGATGGGCGCTGATCTATTGAATCCGAGATCAATGCACCCTCACATTTAATTCTTCCTGTTAGAATATGGAGTATGTTTGTTTACTGAAGCGGGAAGAGCTTTCTATGACTTCTGTTAATGATGACTGACAGGTTCTACAGGGTGTGACTGACCCGAACAGTTCTCTCTCTCTCTCTCTCTCTTCATCACCTCCTGATGGGTCTGTCCGAGAACTGATGACATTGACCCCGTGGCTTCATTAACATGAGTTCTGTTTGTTTCTGTCAACCGACACTGAATAATTCACCTTTACAGCATTCATTTACGTGCAACACTCCTTCCACACGTTACTCTCCTGAGTTCAGTCATTTTTGGAGAGGCCCAATAATCATGCAAAAGGAATTAGTATTTTAGGTCTGTAAAGGGATCTTGGAACTTCTTGTCATATTGCACATTTTGAATGGAACATGTCAGAGTGACATCGGCAGAGGTTTGGGAATAGGTCAGAGTGACATCGGCAGAGGTTTGGGAATAGGTCAGAGTGACATCGGCAGAGGTTTAGGAACATGTCAGAGTGACATCGACAGAGGTTTAGGAATAGTTCAAAGTGACATCGGCAGAGGTTTGGGAATAGGTCAGAGTGACAGCGACAGAGGTTTGGGAATAGGTCAGAGTGACATCGACAGAGTTTTAGGAATAGGTCAGAGTGACATCGGCAGAGGTTTAGGAATAGGTCAGAGTGACATCGACAGAGGTTTGGGAACAGGTCAGAGTGACATCGACAGAGGTTTGGGAATAGGTCAGAGTGACATCGACAGAGGTTTGGGAACAGGTCAGAGTGACATCGACAGAGGTTTGGGAATAGGTCAGAGTGACATCGACAGAGGTTTGGGAATAGGTCAGAGTGACATCGACAGAGGTTTAAGAATAGGTCAGAGTGACATCGACAGGTTTAGGAATAGTTCAAAGTGACATCGGCAGAGGTTTAGGAATAGGTCAGAGTGACAGCGACAGTGGTTTAGGAATAGTTCAAAGTGACATCGGCAGAGGTTTAGGAATAAGTCAGAGTGATATCGGCAGAGGTTTAAGAATAGGTCAGAGTGAGATCGGCAGAGGTTTAGGAATAGGTCAGAGTGACATTGACAGTGGTTTAAGAATAGGTCAGAGTGACATTGACAGAGGTTTGGGAATAGGTCAGAGTGACATTGACAGAGGTTTGGGAATAGGTCAGAGTGATATCGACAGAGGTTTAAGAATAGGTCAGAGTGATATCGACAGAGGTTTAAGAATAGGTCAGAGTGACATTGACAGAGGTTTGGGAATAGGTCAGAGTGACATCGACAGAGGTTTGGGAATAGGTCAGAGTGACATCGACAGAGGTTTAAGAATAGGTCAGAGTGACATTGACAGAGGTTTGGGAATAGGTCAGAGTGACATCGACAGAGGTTTGGGAATAGGTCAGAGTGACATCGACAGAGGTTTGGGAATAGGTCAGAGTGACATCGACAGAGGTTTGGGAATAGGTCAGAGTGACATCGACAGAGGTTTGGGAATAGGTCAGAGTGACATCGACAGAGGTTTGGGAATAGGTCAGAGTGACATCGACAGAGGTTTGGGAACAGGTCAGATAAACTTTTGAAGACTTTGTACGGGCTTTTTTTGAAGGCTTGGAAGCAGGTCGTAGGGGCATTGACAGAAGCCTGGAAGCAAGCCAGGGCAAGACTGACTAAGGCTCAGGAAGAAGGCAGGGCGACATTCATAAAGTTACGTCCTGAAGTCGTGAAAGGCGCTATATAAATGCAAAATGTTCTTTTTTTCTTTTAACATATGGGAATATATAAAATAAACTACGGGATTTGAACTTGTTAATCCTTTCTTCCGTGTACAATTTCAATAGCGAGCCTTTCTGAACCAAACCAGGACTGCAAAAGGACTGCTGTAAATTTCTATGATTCTATGAAGAGAGTCTCTCTCTGATTGTAGAATATTCTCCACTAGCAACTACATTTGTCGGCTTTCTTGTATCTCAACATCTAATTCTAAATTTTAATTAAAATGCTGACAGACTCTTTGTTAAGCCTTTCCCCCACAATGAACACGTTTTAATTATGTTCCTTGTTTCTGCGTGTCATAGGCCACAGACCAGAGCTTAGTGTTGTGCTGCTGGAGTCACGAATAACCTCGGTGCCAGTCGCGAGGCTGCAAACCATATTTAACGGGGAACCAACATATTCCAGTTAGCAGGTTATTAAAGATCCTCTTTAGTGCTCAAAGTCACGTCGCGTGCCCCTAGCTGAACCGACTGCAAATATAATAGGGGATTATGAGAAATATTCCATTTTCAGCAGATAATTACAGTGGATTCCATCCCGCTAGTCAGGGCTTTGTATCTGTCCTTGACCAACTGAGATTGAATACAATAACAGCTCGACATGCGTCGACATCAATCCCCATGGCCAAGTGATGATTTGACCGAGGCATTGAGGAAATGTACTGGGGCAAATCATTCATCCAACCCGCGGATCATCAGCTGAATCAAGCAACTTAACATTCAACAGAGACTTAACGCATGTGAGCGTGAGTATTTGTTAGACCAATTACTCACCATAGGAGGCAACAGGAAAGTACAAAGGCAACATGTTACGATGTCAGCCAAGGTGTTAGAAGCGCTTGTTCCCTATATCAAAAGTACACTGTTTAATACAGAGTTCTTTGTCCTGACAGTTTCTCCTGTCCTCTTCCTCTCCTGAAGGTGAGAAATAGTCCCCTGTTGGGGGATGGTCCATGTTGGAGAAGGGCTCCCTGTTGGAGAATGGTCCCGTGCTGGTGGGTGGTTCTGAGTTGGGGGGGTGGTTCTGAGTTGGGCATTGGTTCCAAGGGTCCCAGCAGTACTCCATTAACTCATGCAAGTGCCCATTCTTCATAGGTGAGCCCAGCCATTGAGAACGAGCAGACTATCTGGCCCTGGAGAGCACCTCGGCCCGATGACCACTCACTTTCTAGCCAAGGTTATTGGATGGGGATCAGAAGCAGGAACCCTGGCCAATATTTCCCCTTCCTAGCCCAGGAGTACTGAGGTCAATCGTAATAACCCAACTGTTATCCTGGCTCAGTGCAGCTAACTCATACGTTGAACATACGGTGTGCACACTCCTAACATTAAAGATGTCAGCCTTCCCTGAGTAGTAGCACTCGCATCTCTATGTCAGAAGGTTGTGGCAGAACCACAGGGAGGAGAGCATCAGGAGGATTGACACTATGGGGGCTGCTCAGTGACTTTTGCAAGGGTCATCAGAGCACAACTGAGCACTGCAGCGTTCTCAACTGTTTAACACAGTCTACACCACTGTCACCTTCTCCTTCTCCCCCACCTTCAAATTAAGGATGAATCCTTCAATCCAGTACCCATCCTTGAACATCATAACACAGCAGACCTCTTTGTCCCTACATGACAATGCCAATAATAATCACCCGATTGAATGAATCAGCACAAGACAAGAGAACAACACTTTCCGATATTGACTAAAGTCTCCATGAATAACAAAGAATGTTATGCAACAAGTTTCATCGATCACACCCTGTATCTGAAGGACTCTTGCTACTCAGTAAAAGTTCACTGCTCCTCTGTGTTGCTTGGCACGGTCCAGAGAGGATAGAAATTGTGAGGCCTGCTTGACGTCATCCTCTTGATGCAGTGACACACTGTTATGTGACTGAGGTCACCTGAGGCTGCTTGGAATGACCCAGTGGCATTGAACATTGACCGAAAAGGCCATGCTGCTTGTTGAGGTGGGAACTCAGCACATGAGCGAGTTTTACGCCAGGGACTGGTAAGGACAGGTACAGCCGGAAGCTGGTCCTACAGGGACAGCAACTGCACTGAGGTGAGTGTCTACCTCAGTCCGCAGCCTTGTAATGAATTCCCCCTGGGAAAAATCAAGATAGGACCTCTGAGGTCTGTGAACCCCATGGAGTGGGTAGTGATGTGGCAGAAACAAATGTCTTCTGTGATGCCTCGTTCTGCATTCCACCAAACTTGCTTTGTCCATAACCTCCTCCTCCTCCTCTTATCACAGGAAGAGAGGAATTCCAAAATTTAAACTTCCCCCCCCATCACACAGGAGAACTCTTTAACGAAGCTTATATGCCCAATCAACCAAAAACTGAGCTCTAAATAAATCTCAGAAACACGCAATAAATTTCTCCAACCATGGCCTCTGCTTCATGGTATCTGCCTTAGGGTAGATTTTCAACTTGGTGTCTGGGCATAAAAATTGGCGTTGTGGATTGGCCGCCCATTATAAAAACCGCCCGGTTTACATTTCTGCCCATGGGTTAAGTTAAAATGACTCCCATCGTGTCTATTCTGCTTAAACTGGTATCTGGAAAGAGCTGATATAGAAGACAACGGGACTTCAAGAAGCTGCCAACCCCCTTTCAGGGTTTAGGTGAGTTGCTCGAAACTGCTCGAGCAGATAGTGGGTGTTTAAGATCCTCTTGAACCTGCCATTCTTGTGTTTTGCGCTTCCCTCCTACCTCGAGGGCACCGCAGCTTCGAAGGCTCATGCCCTTCTACTCAAAGATATACGGTAATCCCCCCTCCCTCCCCCGGAACAGTAACATAACATCTGCTCAGAGTAGTTAGTCTGTACTTTTAGATTGATTTATTTTCAGATAATATTCATGTAGAGAAAGCTAACCACTCTGCAATAAATCATACTGGAGGCCTCGTGTCAGTGTTAATGGTGTGTAAATTTGATTTCCTGCCGCCTCAGCTGTTCAGAAATCGATAAGTGTGAGATTAATGCTCTGTTACGCTTCCACTGGAACCTCATGTCAAGACAACTTTTGAGTTTTGTTTTAAATCAAAGCAGTTACTGTCAGACTGTCAGTGTCATGGCTTGTATCTGGGAGAAGCTACGTGTTGTCGGTTTGCATTAGTCACTCCTGAAACATCATGTCGCCTGTCTCCTGAGAAGCACGGCACTTCTTGTTGTATTGTCAGTTTTGTGCAGGACTGAACAAATTGTAAGTTTATGGCATCTCCTGTTCATTTTTCCTCTCCCTCCCCAGTTGGACTCGCATGCAGATTTCTCCCCTCCCCCCGGTAATACCGTGTCATTGGCAGCAAGTGGCAATATTCAGGTGGAGCGAGATTGATGTCAGTTAGCTTACTTGATGAGGTGAGGACCTTGAAAGAAAGAACTTGCATTTATATAGCGCCTTTCACGACCTCAGGACGTCCCAAAGCTCTTCACAGCCAATGAGGTACTTTTGAAATGTAGTGTTGTGGGATCTTTTATGTCTGCCTGAGAGAGCAAACAGGATCTTGGTTTAATATCTCATCCAAAGGACAGCTCCTCCTTCTGTGCAGCACTTCCTCAGTACTGCATTGAAGTGTCAGCCTGGATTATGTGCTCAAGTTCCTGGAGTGGGACTTGAACCCATGTCCTTCTGACTCAGAGGCGAGAGTGCTACCCACTGACCCACGGCCGAGACCTTGCTGCCAAGCTGAGGTTTTTGCCGGTTTTTCCCCTCCTCTCCTGAAGGCGCTGACTCTTGGTTCCAATACTTCGCCCAAGTGGCCATTCTTCGAGTATGAGCCTGGACAGTGAATGTCAGCGGGTTCTTCTGCAATGGAACCATCTTAGCCAAGCCTGATCACAAGCTCAACGATGTTCACCAATTCACTTTCCAGCAAGTATCACTGATCACCGTCCAGAGTGGGAAACCTGGCTGAGATTTTCTTTTTCAAGTCCAGAAGAACTTTTGCCCAATTGTTGTGCCCCAACAACAACAAATTGCATTTATACAGCGCCTTTAACATGGTAAAAAACATCCCAAGGTGCTTCACAGGAGTGCAATCAGATAAAAATTGATATTGAGCCAAAGAAGGAGACATTAGGACAGGTGACCAAATGCTTGGTCAAAGAGGTAGGTTTTAAGCAGCGTCTTAAAGGAGGAGAGAGAGGGGTAGAGAGATGAAGAGGTTTGAGAAGGGAGTTCCAGAGCTTAGGGCCTAGACAGCTAAATGCATGTTGTCGTATCCAAGATCAGCTCACTTAACGCACACTAGGAATGAAACTTAGGACTCTCTCAGTACTATACACAGACAGTGCCTTTACTCACCAGACCAGTGAATTTATAGAAAAATCATGTGAATTGGAATGTAGTTGGCCCTGGAGATTGATGCAGTGACCTTCTGGTTTGGAGTCAAACATGCTTTGATTTTCCGACTTTCTATGATTTCCACTTTCCCACCTTCAGCTGCCCAGCATGGAGCATTCGTAACAGGATAGATGAATTAATTGCACAAATAGAGAGAAATGTGTTTGACCGAATAGCCATTACAGAGACATGGTTGCAAAATGACCACAGTTGGGAACTAAATATTCCAGGGTACATGACATTTAGAAAAGAAAGGCAGAATGGAAAAGGAGGGGGTGTAGCCCTAGTAATAATGGATGACATAAGGACAGTGGTGAGAAAGGATCTTGGCTCGGAAAATCAGGAAGTAGAAACAATATGGGTGGAACTTAAAAATAACATGGGGCAGGGAACACTGTTAGGAGTAGTTTATAGACCCCCTAATAGTAGCTATACCATTGGACAGAGTATTAATTATGAAATAATGGGAGCTTGTAACAAAGGAAATGCAGTCAACATGGGCGACTTTAATCTGCATATAGACTGGGCAAATCAAATTGGCAAAGGTAGTTTGTAAGATGAGTTCGTGGAATGTATTCGAGACGACTTCCTAGAGCAATACGTCATGGATTTTAGATCTTGTATTATATAATTAGTAATCTAGCGGTAAAAGAACCTCTGGGGAAGAGTGATCATAATATGATAGAATTTCACATTCAGTTTGAAAGTAACGTACTTAAATCAGAAACTAGAGTCTTAAACTTAAATAAAGCCAATTATATAGGTATGAGGGGCGAGTTGTCAGGTGAGCAGAAAAGTGGCAAATGGAATTCAATCCGGAGAAGTGTAAGGTAATGCATTTAGGGAGGACAAACAAGGCAAGGGAATACACAATAAATGGTAGGATACTAAAAAGTGTAGAGGAAGAGAGGGACCTTGGAGTGCCTGTCCACAGATCCCTGAAGGTAGATTGGGAAATTAAATTAAAGGGTTTGACAGTTGAAAAGCAATGGCAAACATTTAAAGAAATATTTCAATATTCTCAACAAGTACAAGCCCATGGAATCCAAGGGAAAGTGGCAAGTTGGAACCAAAATTAGCTCAGTGGCAGGAAGCAAAGGGTAATGGTCGACGGGTGTTTTTGTGCTGGAAGGCTGTTTCCAATGGGTTCCACAGAGCTCAGTACCAGGTCCCTTGCTTTTTGTGATATACATCAATGATTTAGACTTAAATGTAGAGGGCATGATTAAGAAGTTTGTAGATGATACAAAAATTGGCCGTGTGGTTGATAGTGAGGAAGAAAGCTGTAGGCTGCAGGAAGATATCAATGGTCAGGTGGGCAGAAAAGTGGCAAATGGAATTCAATCCAGAGAAGTGTAAGGTAATGCATTTGGGGAGGGCAAACAAGGCAAGGGAATACACAATAAATGGTAGGATACTGAGAAGTGTAGAGGAAGAGAGGGACCTTGGAGTGCATGTCCACAGATCCCTGAAGGTAGCAGGACAGGTAGATAAGGTGGTTAAGAAGGCATATGGGATACTTTCCTTTATTAGCCGAGGCATAGAATATAAGAGCAGGGATGTTATGCTGAAACTGTATAAAACATTGGTTAGGCCACAGCTTGAGTACTGTGTACAGTTCTGGTCACCACATTACAGGAAAGATATAATTGCACTAGAGAGGGTGCAGAGGAGATTTACGAGGATGTTGCCAGGACTGGAGAATTTTATCTATGAGGAGAGATTGGATAGGCTGGGGTTGTTCTCTATGGAACAGAGGAGGCTGAGGGGTGATTTAATTGAGGTGTACAAAATTATGAGGGGCCTCAATAGAGTGGCTATGAAGGACTTATTTCCCTTAGCAGAGAGGTCAATAATCAGGGGGCATAGATTTAAAGTGATTGGTAGAAGGATTAGAGGGGAGCTGAGGAATTTTGTTTTCACCCAGAGGGTGGTGGGGGTCTGCAACTCACTGCCTGAAAGGGTGGTAGAGGCAAAAACCCTCAACTCATTTAAAAAGTACCTGGTTTGCACCTGAAGTGATGTGACCTACAAGGCTATGGGCCAAGTACTGGAAAGTGGGATTGAGCTGGGTGGCTCATTTTCAGCCGGCAAGGTCATGATGGGCCGAATGGCCTCCTTCTGCGCTATAAATTTAGTATGATTCTACGATTCTAAGTATAGATTCCATTGAGAAATAAAAACTCCATGGGAAAAGTGATCCACCCGTGGCTAACTAAAGAAATTAAGGAGAGTATTAGATTGAAAGAAGAGGCCTATAATATTGCCAAGAAGAGTAATGAGCCTGAGGATTGGGAGAGTTCTAGAAACCAACAAAGGACGACCAAAAAATTGATAAAAAGGGAGAAAATAGAATATGAAAATAAACTAGCAAGAAATATAAAAACGGATTGTAAGAGCTTCCACAAGTATGTAAAAAGAAAAAGAGAGTAGCAAAAGTAAACGTTGGTCCCTTAGAGGCTGAGACAGGAGAAATTATAACGGGGGATCAGGAAATGGCAGATGCGTTAAACAAATATTTTGTATCTGTCTTCACAGTAGAAGACACAAAAAGCATACCAGAAATAGTGGGGAACCAAGGGGTAAATGAGAATGAGGAACTTAAAACAACTAATATCGCTAGAGAAAAAGTACTGGACAAACTAATGGGACTAAAAGCCGACAAATCCCCTGGACCTGATGGCCTACATCCTAAGGTTCTAAAAGAGGTGGCTGCAGAGATAGTGGATGCATTGGTTATGATCTTCCAAAATTCTCTAGATTCTGGAACAGTCCCAGTGGAAGGGACCGAGTGTAATGTATCCAAATTTGCTGACGATACAAAGTTGGGTGGGAAAGTAAGCTATGAGGAGGAGCTGCTAACAGTGAAAGTTAAGATGGACCCCCAAGTGTATCAGAACTATCACAAGGAGTGTGAGGATGGTGTCAACAAGCAGATCAATATGGAGCTCTATTCCTCCTCACAGAATAAGAGTCTGCAAAGGGATATAGACAGATTAAGTGAATGGGCAAGAAGGTGGCAGATGGAGTATAATGTGGGGAATGTGAGGTAAGAAGAATAGAAAAACAGAATATTTTTTAAATGGTGAGAAACTATTAAATGTTGCCGTTCAGAGAGATTTGGGTGTCCACGTACAAGAAACACAAAAAGTTAGTATGTAGTTACAGCAGGCAATTAGAAAAGCAAATGGCATGTTGGCCTTTATTGCAAGAGGGTTGGAGTACAAGAGTAAGGAAGTCTTACTACAGTTGTATCAGGTTTTAGTGAGACCTCACCTGGAGTACTGCATACAGTTTTGATCTCCTTATCTAAGGAAGGATATACTTGCCTTGGAGGCAGTACAACGAAGGTTCACTAGATTGATTCCTGGGATGAGAGGGTTGTCCTATGAGGAAAGGTTGAGTAGAATGGGCCTATTCTCTCTGGAGTTTAGAAGAATGAGAGGTGATCTTATTGAAACATATAAGATTATTAGGGGGCTTGACAGGGTAGATGCTGAGAGATTGCTCCCCCTGGCTAGAGAGTCTAGATCTAGGGGGCATAGTCGCAGGATAAGGGATCGGCCATTCAAGACTGAGATGAGGAGGAATTTCTTCACGCAGAGCGTTGTGAATTTTTGGAATTCTCTACCCCAGAGGGTTGAGGATGCTGAGCCATTGAATATATTCAATGGATAGATTTTTAGACGCTCGTGCAATCAAGGGATATGGAGATCGGGCGGGAACGTGGAGTTGAGGTCGAAGATCAGCCATGATCTGATTGAATGGCGGAGCAGGCTCGATGGGCCGTATGGCCTACTCCTGCTCCTATTTCTTATGTTCTTATGTTAAGCACAAGCAAATGGAAGAATGTTATCAGGGATAGATATTAAGGATTAAAATGTCTGGTGCGGATCATAGAAATATCACAGGTCATAGTTCTCAACAACTCATCCTCTTAAGGACTGTCAGCTTGGCTTACTCCTCAGTCTGAAGACTGTGGGTTCAAGCCCTGCTCCAGATACTTGAGCACATAATCTTGGCTGACACTTCAGTGCAGCACTGAGGGAGTGGTGCACCGAGGGAGGTGCCATCTTTCGGATAAGAGTTAAACTAAGGCCTCATCTGCCTGTTCAGATGAACATATAAAGTCCTGTGGCACTATTTGAAGGACAGAGGGGGAGTTCTCCCAGGGTCCTAGATGCATTTCATCCCTCAACCCAAAAACAGATTAACTGGTCTTTGATCTCATAGCTGTTGTGGGATCTTGCTGTGTGCAAATTAGCTGTTGCATTTGCCTCCAATAGAACAGTGACTACACTTCCAAGGCAATTTGTGGCTGTAAAATGCTTTGGGACATCTTGAGGATGTGAAGGGTGCTATACAAATACATACGAATGAGCATTTGTATAGCACCCTTCACATCCTCAAGATGTCCCAAATTGAGTTTGGTACAAGGGCATCGGCATGCGGGAGTGAAAAAGACCACACAGCTCATCGACGTCTCTGTCATCCAGATCTTGATTGAATCACCGTTTGTTTTTTCCATACCTCAAATCCATATCTTTTTACTCCCCGTGTAAACAGGAATCAGTCCCGTTCTCTTTTGAATGCTTGCATGAGGTCAGGTGACCGTCTATACCATAACCGTGAAGATGTTCAATTTTTTCCCCCTTCTTTCTCACTACTTCCTCCTCTCCCCAAGCCATTAATTCATTGCTAGAGTACAGTTCCATGGGTGCCTTCTGGTGCTTTGTCCTAGTCTCCATTATTCATGCGTGAGTCTTAATAGTGATTGTCAGCTGTGGCCCAGTGGGTAGCACTTTCGCCTCTTAACCAGAAAGTCGTGAATTCAAGTCCCACTCCAGAGACCTGAACACATAATCTAGGCTGACACTCCAGTGCAGTACTGAGGTAGTGCTGCACTATTGGAGGTGCTGTCTTTCGGATGAGACGTGAAACCGAGGCCCCGTCTGCCCTCTTAGGTGGACATAAAAGATCCCATGGCATTTTTCGAGGAAGACATCATTAAAAACAGATTATCTGACCATTATTTCATTGCTGTTTGTGGGAGCTTGCTGTGCACAAATGGACTGCCAGGTTTCCTACATTACAACAATGACGACATTTCAAAAGTACGTAATTGGCTGTAAAGTGCTTTGGGACGTCCTGAGGTTCTGAAGGGCGCTATATAAATGAAAGTTCTTTCTTTTTCTGTCACTGAGCTATTCGACACCTCATAGCAGAGCCTGGTTCCACCTCACCTAATGTCCACAGACATTACCAGCGAGCGACACTGGATAGTTATCAGGAGCTAGATCCATGGATGCTTTTTCCAAGTCTGAAGGAGAGGAGTGCTGAGAGCAACTAAAATGTCTTCATCACTGCCCTAACTGCAGCTCTGGTTGAGATCAGCTAACTCAGCCCAGACTGGGAATTGAACTTCGGATGTTCTGTAAGGCTTAGTATTGCACCTGTACTGTCTCTACACATCAGACCACTGGTGGAGCGGCATAAAATAAGCATGTAGCCAAGAATGTTATTTGGGACATCACAGTGTGACTGCAGTTGTTGGTTGTATTTTTTCAGTCCTCCCTTGGAGAATAGTGTGAAGTAGTGGAAGGATTTTATAGGCTTTCACAACCCATACAATGAGAGGGGGGAGGGGGCACCAACCACACCCATCAGATACAACTGGATGTCAACCCAGAATCCAGAACTTGTCTGACTCAAAGGGATTGTCTGGAGCAGGGTTTGAACACTGCAGTTTCCGACTCAGAGTCGGGAATGCTACCACTAAGCCAAAGGCTCGCTCCTAATGAGTATAGTAGGATTATATTGCTTATGCACAAGACATTGTACCATAGAAATACAAGATGTGGAGATGCCGGTGATGGACTGGGGTTGACAATTGTAAACAATTTTACAACACCAAGTTATAGTCCAGCAATTTTATTTTAAATTCACAAGCTTTCGGAGGCTTCCTCCTTCCTCAGGATTTCATTTCGTTCACCTGAGGAAGGAGGAAGCCTCCGAAAGCTTGTGAATTTAAAATAAAATTGCTGGACTATAACTTGGTGTTGTAAAATTGTTTACATAGAAATACAAAGCACTGGATGTCGTAGTAACTTCAAACAAGTTGTTTTCTTTAAAGGCTGCAGTCACTTCATCTTACTGAGCTTGTGGCAAACCATCGGATGTCGAACAAACTGTTGGTCTATTCTAGCCTGCTCCAGTAACAGCAGAAAGACCTCAAAAATTGCCTTCTAAATTAGAACATAAGAACATAAGAAATAGGAGCAGGAGTAGGCCACACGGCCCCTCGAACCTGCTCCGCCATTCAATCAGATCATGGCTGATCTTCGACATCAATTCCACTTTCCCACCCGATCTCCATATCCCTTGATTCCCTTAGTGTCCAAAAATTTATAGATCTCAGTCTTGAGTATACTCAACAATGAAGCATCCCCACAGCCCTCTGGGGGAGAGAATTCCAAATATTCACGACCCTTTGAGTGAAGAAATTCTTCCTCATCTCAGCCCTAAATGTCTGACCCCTTATCCTGCGACTATGCCTCCTAGTTTTAGCCTCTCCAGCTAGGGGAAACATCCTCTCAGCATCTACCCTGTCAAGCCCTCTCGGAATCTTATATGTTTCAATGAGATCACCTCTCATTCTTCTAAACTCCAGAGAGTATAGGCCCATTCTACTCCAATCTTTCCTCATAGGACAACCCTCACATCCCAGGAATCAATCTAGAGAACCTTCATTGTACCGCCTCTAAGGCAAGTATATCCTTCCTTAGGTAAGGAGACCAAAACTGTACACAGTACTCCAGGTGTGAAATGTTCCAAGATCTAGAAGAATGGCGCAAATGGAATGTCAAGGGTTTTATTTTTCCCCAAATAAGAAAAAGGTAGGAGAGAATTCTTAAGAGCAATACAAACATCAAACGCTTTTAGCAGTGAGTTGGGCCACATAAGGCCTCACGGTCAAAATGTGTACTTAGTAACCCCAATAGTCAGTCTGCAGGAGTTGCAGTTCGATGGCTAGACAATTACTAAAATACTGCACCTTACAGCACAAGAAAGATTAGAAAATTCGTGGACGCTGACCGCCTTGGGGTCATTCCTGACCAACACAAACTGCATGTGAAAACTTCCAAATGAGATGGCACGTTGCGAATCAAACCTTGGGTTAGAAACTAGGAGAATGCCAACATCAAAGCAAAATTCTTAACCAAAGTTGCTTCAAGCTTGCCCGTCAATAATCATCATTAGTGATTACCCTCTGATTGAGCAGAGTTGGGTTAGCTTGAATGCTCAGAACATCAGGTAAAATGACAGATAGACCCTTGACTTCAGCCTATTAACTGAGCTAAATTAATTATGTAGGGTTGCCAACCCTCCAAGATTGTCCTGGAGACTCCAGGAATTAAACATTAATCTCCTGGACACTGGAGAAAAACCACAGGGGTATTAAGAAAAATTTGTTTTTTTCTTCATTTTCTTTGCACTCTTTTGTTTATTAGTCATAAAAATATTGGCGATGGGGATAAAAAGTCTGGATGTCTGACAATCAAGAATTATCTAATAGGGTAATGAAGAGTCTATTTGCTTTCCAATTGGCCGTGGGAAGGCGGTGCTTCGCGAGGATGGACGTCGGGTGACCAATTGCGGGGCAGGATGGTTGGAGGCGAAAGGGGCGTGTGGTGATACCTCCAGGAATACATGTAACCAGAGTTGGCAACGCTGTAATGACATCAACTTTTCACAACGGTGGGGGTCTGCCGGGGTCCCTCCTTCCTGAACCTCCTCCTCCAGTCTTGTGACCATTAAGCAGGCAACTATGTGGTGAACTTTGGTCTTCATTTAGCTAAAACTAAAGACAGAAATATGACAGAATTCCCTGATGACAAAAGGCAGCAAATCAAAGATGGAGGCTGACACGGGTGTTTCTGATGACAAGATTTTCAAACAAAAGTTCAAAAACTCTTACCTTTGCAACCCTTCAAAAGCATCTCCTTCTAGCAGATGTCTCACATGTTCGCAGATGTTTTATAGTTTTTGGCTTGCAATCCAAAAACAATTTACAAAAAAGATATTTCAGTCCGATGGACAAATCAAGTATTAACAATCTAATGCCGTTCTCAGAAGTAATGTAATGTAAACACAAGCCCTGAATAATATATGCTTTTCCAAAAATAAAAATAAATTATAAACAGTGTTGCGCAACTTGAGTAAACAAAGCAACTCCAGGTTAAAACTAAGAAAAAAATTAGGAAGCTGCAATAATTTTGCACAACTACCCATGAATGTGCACTTTTTAAAGCAGGGCAACAAATAAACGCAAAGAGAATAGAGAGTGAAGTTGTAAATGTTTTTGCTCATTGTAGTAAACACCTTACATTCATATAGCACATTTAGCATATAAAATATTTTATAGAAAGGGGAGGAAAAATAAATATAAATAGATAAAAGAACGGCCCTCAGCCGTGGAGGGAGAGGTGGGAGAGGTTGGTCAAACAGATGGGTTTTGAGAAGGTTTTTAAAGGTTGGAGAAAGATAAGTGGTTTCAGAGAGGGACTTCCATAGGCTGGAGCTGAGGTGGCTGAAGACTCTGCCACCAATGGTGGAGCTGGACACACAAAAGGCCAGGTTTGAAGGCCCAAAGGGTGTGGGAGGGGAGATAAAGAGGGCAATAAATAAACCATGTGTCAGCCTTGGTTCAGTAGGTAGCACTCGCCTCTGAGTCAGAAGGTTATGGGTTCACAATCCCTCTTCAGAGACCATAATCTAGGCTGACACTCCAGTGCAGTACTGAGGGAGTGCTGCACTGTCGGAGGTGCCGTCTTTTGGATGAGACATTAAACTGAGGCCCTGTCTCCCCTCTTGAGTGGACGTAAAAGATCTAATATTTATTCCTCAACCAACAAAACAGATTATCGGGTCATTATCACATTGCTGTTTGTGGGACCTAGCTGTGTAAAAATTGGCTGCTGTGTTTCAAATAGTGCTGCATTGGCTGTGGAGTGCTTTGGGACATCCTAAGGTTGTGAAAGGCGCTATATAAATGCAACACTTTCTTCTTTTTATAAGGCTGGAGGAAGTTGCAGAGCGAAACACTTTTTTTTACTATACTGAAAACCGATTTCTAACTATGTGGCTGATATTGTGTAGTGACAAGACAAGAGTTGCTTTTTATGCAAATCCCAATCTTAGTGGGGTTACTTTTTGGGGGTGGAAGAGAGATCCGAATTAAGAGCAGCAATAGGCCATTCGGCCCCTTGAGCCTGCTCTGATAGAAGTTGAGGAGAGAGAGACAAAGAGAGAAGAGAGAGGGAAAAGATGGTGTAGAAATGGAGGAGAGAGGGAGGGACGGGAGGGAGAGGGGAGGTGGAGAATAGAAGGGGAAGGTAGTATGGGGAAAAGGGAGGAGCATGGAGGAGAAAGAAAGTTGGGAAAGATGCGGAGAGAAATAGAGGGATGGTGAAAGGTGGAGGGGAAAGAGACGGGGTAAAGGGGAGGGGAAAGAAGAAAGGGGAGAGGTGAGTAAAGGAAAGGGGAGTAGAAAGCGAAAAGCAAAGGGAGAGGGTAAGCGAAAAAAAAACTTGTTTCAGATCTACAACTCTTGCATTCAAAAGCCGTGTATATCATGGATGCACACACAAAACAAGCCAAGTATGAAGGGATTTAAAATGTGACCTTCTGGCATTTAGTACAGGTTACGCTGTATTTCCACGCAGCATGCACAGATGCAGAATTGATTGCTGTCCTGCATGAATGCTCCCAAAATTTCAGCACAGATCATGACTGTATCTCTGTGCTATTCACCCAAAGGCAGCTTGGCCTCTATAAGCAACCGTGTTGAGAGAGAAAAAAAAGTAATGATCACGTAGCTCAGGGCATACGGATCTGGAGTAGAAAGCAGCTCTATAATGCAGTACATGACTGCAATTTTCCATTGATAGAACTGTATTATCTAGCTTACCCTCTGAAAATTTAATTTCCTTCACTTCTCCTGGCCAGTCTAGCAGGGAAGTTCCTGGCGCACAATGTGTTATTGAGACAGTTTGCCAATAAAGTTCTGTCAGAACTGCTCTGCCATTGAAGCTGCAATCTCTGAAATCTTCCATCACAGTGTCAGGGTCACTAAAGAAGTTCTAACAGACGGGGGAAAGGCTGGATACTTACCTTTTGCAAATTATTGATCTGTTTCAGGTGCTTAATGGATCTGTCTCTGCTATTTATCTTCACCAGAGGCAATACAATTGAAACTGGGGAAACTATTACAGCACTTTGATTTGAACTATTCCAATGCACAAGTTATGGTGAAGGTGACAGGTTTTGGTTAACCCTTCAGAGCTGTATGGGCAGGTCTCCAGGCAGGACTGAGTTAGCTGGTCTCTGCTGGCAGTGCAATATCACTGGCCTGAGTGTCCCCTGGATTCGGGTGGCTCAGGCAGGGTTCCTGCTCCTGCTCCTACTGGATAGCATCCGTTAGGTGAGGACAAGATAGTGGGGGGGGGGTTCAGGTCGGGCGAGGCTGGCACATAAAGAATGACCACGGGGGCAGGGTATCAGAGGGCACTTGACACAGGGAGAACCGTACCCCAGCAATGGTTCCGTGCCTTAGAGAGAAGAGAAAACCGCGCCACTAACTGAAGTCAGTGCTCCTTCAGATCACATGGTCTTTGACCTCTCTGACTAAGCTTTTGGTCACCTGTCCTAATATCTCCTTATGTGGCTCGGTGTCAAATCTTGTCTGATTGACGTTCTTGTGAAGCGCATAGGGACGGTTTACTACGTTAAAGATGCTAAATAAATGCAAGTTGCTGTTGTTGTCTGAGCTCGGAGAGAGGTTTGTCAAAGACTCTGCAATACTTTCTCATCCAACTACTTACCAAGGCCCCCTCTGCCCTTTCAGGTGGATGTAAAAGATCCCATGGTGCTATTTGAATAAAGGCAAGGGAGTTCTCCCTGGTATCCTGGCCAATAGTTATCCCTCCACCAAAAACAGATGATCTGGTCATTATCACATTGCTGTTTGTGGGATCTTGCTGTGTGTAAATTGGCTGCTGAATTTCCTACATTACAACAGTGACTATATTTCAAATGTACTTCATTGGCTGTGAAAGGTGCTTTATGAATACAAGTCTTTCTTCTTTATATTTACATTTCAGAAACACTGGGATAGAGTGGGGCAAACGGTTATAAAATCATGAGGCTTATGCTTCTCCCTCATTCCATTACAGCTTTTAACACACTACTGCTCAATCTCTACACATCCTTTCCAGATGCAGTCGCTCCACATGGCAGTCTACTTTTTGAACTTTGAACTCTTTAGAAGCATGCTCGGTGAGTTCGAGGAACTATATACTTCTCAATGGCCACATTTACAGATGTAAACTTGCTGCCAACCAGTTGAAATTACTATTTTTTTTAAAGAGAAGAGAAATGTCCTGTTCAGTAAAATGAGGCATGATAGGAATTGGGATCTGAGCCGGGTAGCAGCATCAGGCACTCCCAGGTCAGTTTTGGCAAAAGTTGGATGCAGAATAAAGCACTCTGTACATTAGCAATGTACCTCAGTATCATCCTCAGACAAGCTACTGCAACGGTGTCCATTTTTCCATTTCTGACACAACTTTGTGGCTCTCTGACTAAGATTGACAATTTAGCACCAAACAGGTGGTGTAATGGTTATGTAACTGGATTTGTAATCCAGAGGCCTAAACTAAAAATCCAGAGAACGTGAATTCCAATCCTACCATGGCAGTTTGAGAACTGAATTCAGTTTTATAAAAAGCTGGTATCAGTAATGGTGAACATGAAGCTGACAACGCCTTATTTTTAGTGGTGTTATTTCCTGGGAGCAATAGAGGGGCTGTAATAGCGGGAGACATTAAACCATGCCCACTCACCACCATTAAGCCTAGTGGTTATGCTACTGGACTAGCAACCCAGAGGTCGTGGGTTCACATCCCACTGATGTGTAATTGGTCATTTGTGGAGCTGGCATTAAAACATGACCAACTGGCTCACTAATGCCCTTCAGGGGAAGAGCAGCTGACACCCCTACCTGTTGTGGCCTACATGTGGCTCCAGTCCCATTCTGACTAAATGCCCTCAAGGCACACTGCCTTGTCAAGGTTGCCCAGAATCCAAGATCAAATAAAAACATTTTTTTACACATGGGTGCAAGTGGACTAAATCACCAAGGGATTGCCAGGAGGGAGCATATGAGCGGACTGTTTTTAGGGAGGGATTGCGACGGTTTAACCTCAGAAAATTTAGGTCCAATTTATGTAGGGTTTGGGGTGGGGGGTGGGGGGGGGAGGGAGGGTAGAGAATCCAAAAGAGGGAGGGGAAAATGAGTCATTTGCTCTTATGAACAAAGGGTATGTTGAGATTGATTCATCGCCCAATGTCCAGCTGAAACAGCCGGGACTTCAGGCAATAAATTTTCAGCACAATAACAGCAAACACGCTTCCTTTTTTAGAAACAAATATTTGTGCTGTGAAGTCGCTTTGGCAGTCAAAACGATCAAGGGCAGCCAGAGATTACTAGAAAGTACATTCCAGGGTAACTTGTCCTAAATACACAAAGTGCGGCAGAAACTATTCATTGAACGCTTTCCAATTTTCCACCAAGCCCACGCTGGCTTGCCCACAATAATGTCATTGTTATGCTAAGTTTAGCTACAGCAGCTTTTAAATTCCTTAAGCTGCATGAAGATATTTCTATAGTTATATAAACACACGCACACTCAATGCAGTCAATAACCTGGGCACTTCCATTCCCCCCCACCTTTCTAAAAAAAAAATGCTGTTTGTCCGATTTTTGTCTCACTTGGACTGAGGAGTTTCGGGTGAGTAAGAATCTGTGGCTGTTAGTGCCCATGTGGGTAGAAATTCGTTGAGGGTGGGGTGGCAATGGGTGCCCGTTATGCTCCCCGCCTGATATTCGCTTCCACTGACTGATAGATTGAATATCAGGCGCGACATATAACAGGTGGCCCGTGCAATTCCGCTCGTTTCGCATCCCCGCCCAAGTCAAATTTCACCTTCAAGATCTGCACCTCCACACTCGGTACACAGATCGAGCATGTACTGACAAATGGGGCACAGCTTTCTCCTGATTCGCAATCCGTGGGGAAAAATCTCAGAGGTTTCCAGATGCTTTACCTGTTAAATTCTCCACGGGCCCTCGATCGGCGCAGAGCCCCCACTGCTGGTGAAACATGTCACATGTCACATGACACCGCCACTATGGATCCCATAAGTGCAGATAACTCTTCAGAAATACCATTCCCTTGCAGCAACTTCCTGCTTGGATTAAGCTTCGGCAGTCTACAACTAACTGAAAAGTGACCGTTTCCTTTACATACTCTTATTTTGTGTTCAAATCCCTCCATGGCTTTGCCCCTCGGTCTCTGTAACCTCCTCCAGCCCTACAACCCTCCGAGATCTCTGCATTCCTCATTTCCTTCGCCGCTCCATTGGCAGCCGTACCTTCAGCTGTCTAGGCCCTAAGCTCTGAAATTCCCTCCCTAAACCTCTCCCTCTCTCTCCTCCTTTAAGACGGTGCTTAAAACCTACCTCTTCAATCAAGTTTTTAGACACCTGTCCTAATATCTTCTTACATGGCTCAGTGTCAAATTTTGTCTGATAGTACTCCTGTGAAGCACCTTGGGACGTTTTACTACGTTAAAGGCAAGTTGTTGTTGTATTAGTCACATGGCCGAAAGAGGATTCATTCGAGGGTCTGTTTAAAAAAAATATAAAACTCTTGGGGATTGGTTACATTGAAATGCCTTAAAATATTCATAAACTTGTCCCCAGTTGAAAAATCTGTATTACCGACTCATTTTTACAAGATCTGAAGCCTGGTAATCTGTATGTGAGATCAGTCACTATTGGGCGACTGCTGAGGGCCACAGCTGGATGTACAGATAAACGCAGAGCCACATTCCTTTTATTATTGGGAGCCTGCTTATTATGTCGCACGTCTTGTCAAAATGAATAAAAAACATAAAATATGAGGTGAGGACGAAGTTTTAACCATGAAGGATTGAAAAGCTTCAATTTTCCACAGTCAGTACAGAATTATTTTTTAATTCCCCCCCCCCCCCCCTTTCTGTGTAGGTAGGCTGAAGACGTCAACTTAAAAAAAAACCCTAGCATTATGCATTATGAAGACAACAAACCATTTTCAAACAGAGGGACTGTTTGATGCAGTGGGATAAACTATGGCCTTTGACCCCTGGGACCCGAGTACAAATTGAGCAAGACTAACGGGAAACGAGTTTTGATCAGTCTCAACTCCGTTCCTTATGGGCACGTGCTCACAAAACTGATCCTAATTGTAAACAATTTTACAACACCAAGTTATAGTCCAGCAATTTTATTTTAAATTCACAAGCTTTCGGAGGCTACCTCCTTCGTCACCTGACGAAGGAGGAAGCCTCCGAAAGCTTGTGAATTTAAAATAAAATTGCTGGACTATAACTTGGTGTTGTAAAATTGTTTACAATTGTCAACCCCAGTCCATCACCGGCATCTCCACATCATGATCCTAATTAGGCAGCAGTTGGTCATCTCACTGAAAGGCAAAGTGACTGCCTCTTTAAGAATGAAAGTACTTTTATCCCTCCTCTGCTCTCTTGAAGCCACTGACTTGCTGCTGTGCGACCCTGGGGTAATTTTCTCTTCCTACATCACATCAGGGCACTGATGACAACTGCAGTGCTCCCCACTGGTACAGGATTAAACCCCAGACCTTCCCGATCTGTACGGCCTGGCAACACAACGAGTGGTGAATTTACTCATGAGGTAAAGCTCTTTAAATAATACTTTGATGAGAACAGACATACAATTATAGTTTTTACTTCACTCCTCTCGCACACAAAGCAATCTGCTGCAACACACCCAGACATACACGTATGTGTGTATATTAGGAGTCAGCCACGGCCCTCAGTCAGAAGGCTGTGGGTTCAAGTCCCATTCCAGGGAGCTTGCTGTCTGCAAACTGTACACATTGGTATTTACAGAGGCACACATTGGTGTACCAATGTGTTTCCTACATTACAACAGTGACTAAACTTCAAAAGTACTTCATCGTTTGTAAAGCGCATTGGGACGTCCTGAAGTCACGAAAAGCACTATATAAATACAAATCTTTCTGTGTGTGTGTGTGTGTGTGTGTACGCATGTATGTGTGTCTGTGTGCATGTACGTGTGGGTGGGTGTATATTTGTAAGCATATGTATGCATGTGTGTATATAAATATATATATGTGTCTGTCTGTGTGTATCACAATAAAGATATTAGTCACTTGAGCCTCAGCACATCAGCAGAATTTTGTTCTTAAACGACTCTACAGATCGTCTCAGTCCATCAGCTATCATCTGCGTTGGGTTTCTTGAGAGTTGGTGCAGCTTTATTGTCAGCATTAAGGCTACACTATGGTCTGGCCAACATCACCAGGGGTGCAAACAAATCATGATCTGCTCTTAGTCACGAAGGCTGTCATAACTGAAGCCACAGTCAGTCTGAGCAAAGGCTGAGCCAGGGAGTCAAGGGCATTGACAGTGAACTTCACAAATTAGTAACTGAAGCTATAAATGAGAGGCCTCCAAACTTCCAGTGGTACGTGTGCTCCGTGCCATTTTAAAAAAAGGTGAGGTAAAAGGAACCAGAAAATATGTTGCACAAAGAGGGGAAAGAAAAGAGTAAACAGAACTGAGACACAAATCCCTTTCTCCTCTCTTCACCTTCCAAAAAATAAGGCAGAAGGCAGCCAGGCTGTGAACATGGAGATTCAGTCGGACAACGCGGGGGTAAAATTCTAGGGGGGCACAAAACCGCCCGTTATCCGCCCTGTCTGTTATCCGCACTGCCCGTTATGCGCCCCCCCCCGTTATACACCCCACCTGGTATACGCCCCGCCCGATATACCCCCCGCCCGGTATACCCCCCGCCCGGTATACGCCCTGCCCGGTATACGCCCTGCCCGGTATACGTCCCACCCGGTATACACCACTCCCAGTATACACTCCTATTATACACACCGCCCCTTTATACACCACTCCCGGTATACACCCCGCACCGTTACTACCCACTTCCTGCCCTCCCACCCTGCTGAAGTTGAATTTCACCCCCTGTATCTGTGAACAGTAACTGTTAGTATTTCCACGGCTTCTGGCTTTTGCTGTAAAATCCAATTGTTGATGAGACCCGATTACTACAGACTTCAGCTTCTGCCGGTGGCAAGGGAAGAGAGACGTGTTCCTTCATTCTCTACCCTCCCCCGCCACCGCACCCCCCCCCAACAACTACATCAGTGCAAAGCAAGACCCCAGAGCCAACAACAGAGCATCACACAAACAAATCTTACCCATTTCCCTTCAACACCAGCTATCATTCGAAAAGAAAGAATGTAAATGTTAATGCTTTCTGCACTGTGGCTATTATGAGGTCAGGAGACAGGTGGGATGGAATAGGTAAGACGACAGCAAACAAACGGGACTGCAATCGTGGCCCTCTGTGCACGTTTTACGAACAATAAATACCATAGGCGCCTCTCCAATGGCTTGGGGTAAAAAGTAACTCCTGGTGTGGTACCAGACCAGAAAGGTACAGAGTTATATTCCTAGTTTGTGTTGAGTTAGCTGATCTCAGGTGTCAGCCGTGGCTCACTCTCGCCTCTAAGTCAGAAAGTCGTGGTTTCAAGTCCCACTCCAGAGACTTGAGCACATAACTTAGATTGACACTCCAGTACGGTACTGAGGGAGTGCTACACTGTCGGAGGTGGCCTCTTTCAGATGAGATGTAAACCAAGTCTGCCTTCTCAGGTGAATGTAAAAGATCCCATGGCACGATTCGAAGAAGAGCAGGGGAGTTCTCCCCGGTGACCTGGCCAATATTTATCCCTCGGCCAACATCATTAAAACAGATTATCTGGTCATTATCACATTGCTGTTTGTGGGATCTTGCTGTGCGCAAATCGGCTGTCACGTTTCCCTACATTACAACAGTGTAACAGTTCATAAGAACTTCATAAGCTGAGATCGTGGAAGGGGCTATATGAATGCAAGTCTTTCTTTTTTCAGCTGGGGTAGTGGCTGGGAGACCACAATCTACATCAAGCAGCCCTGGGAGGAAAACAAAATCAGCAAATAAATGTCCATTGACCCCTGCTGGAAATCAAGGGCGCCGGATGAGAACAGGATCGGGCTTGGCCAAGATCTACCCCATGGTGGAATTGCCTGCTGTTCGTTCGATATTTAGGCTCAGACGTAAATAATAACAACGCGCATTAATATAGTAATCAAATTCTACACCAGTGCTCGTGTAGATAAACATCTCAGAGCACGAGGAAGAGGTGGATAGCGAGCAGGGAGTGAAGGGATTTTGTGGGGTAGGGAGATTGAAGGCACAGTTGAAGAGATGGGCTGTTTGAAGGTGTGGAGAAAGGCACCAAGGCAAAGTGGCTTTGGAGGAGAGTCTCAGAGGGCAGGGACTGAATGCCTGAAGGATAGGCCTCTGAATGTGCAGCTGAGAGGGGCTGGGGACAAGTAGCGATCCAGAATCACATGAATGGAGGCTGGAACTTCTGGCTGGAGAAGATTGAAGATATGGAGGGAAGTGAAAATGCAGATGAGGATCTTGAAGCCAATTCACTGGGGAACAAGGAGCCATTTGGGCTGGGAAAGGATGTGTGGGCTGCAGCGTTTGGATCCTCTGAAGACGGTAGAGGACAAAGGCTTGCGGGCCTCGTTCAGAGAGCACTGGGAAATTAGATTCTCACAGTGATGAAGACTTGGATGAGGGTTTTAGCAGCAGAGGGGGTGAGATAGGGGTCTAAATGGTCAAGGGGCAGGAGGCTGAAAGGCATAGGGTCCGGAGAAGGAACAAGAAGATCCTCTCAGGATCAAAGAGAACACTGAGGTTACACACTGTAGGCTCTGCCACACAAGCAGCCAGGACAGTTGATGGAAACGGCACATAGACGCTGATCAGAACTGAACAGGATGGCTTCAGCTTTGCCAATGTTGAGTTACAAACACTGGCCCAAACTCTACCCTTTCCACACCTTGCAGGTTGAAGGTGACTGAGCGAGAGTAAGGTCAAATCCCTCCACAGCCTCCCCCTCCCCATTCGAGTGAGCTCCTCAAGCATATGTCCCAGCTCTCCGAGGATGCCTGGTCCCCTCCTTCCTCTACTCTACACTGAAGGCTGATCCTTGTCCTTGGATCTCTCCCTCTAACCTACTCTCTTCTGCCACTTAACTCACTTCCTAAAAACCTTACTCACCAACCAATCCATTGGTTCCTCACCACCACCGCCCCCCCCCCCCCCCGCTTTCATTCCTCCCATTCATGCTCTTTCTCCTCATTCTTAAGTGGCCTGAGACATAATACTACATGAGGGGTAGATTACTGTGAATGATACTAAGCTGGGGGTAAGAGGGAAATGCCTCATAATCATTCATGATATTCTGTGGCTCAGTGGGTAGCACTCTCGCCTCTGAGTCAAAAGGTTGTGGGTTCAAGCCCCACTCCAGAGACTTGAGCCCATAATCTAGGCTGACACTCCAGTGCAGTACTGAGGGGGTGCTGTCTTTCGGGCACAGACGCTAAACTGAGGCCCCGTGGATGCAAAAGATCCTAAGTCAAAGAAGAGCAGGAGAGTTCTTCCTGGTGTCAAGGCCAATATTTATTCCTCATTCAACAACACTAAAAAACAGATTATCTGATCATTATGGGACCTTGCTGTGTTCAAATTGGCTGCCGCATTTTCTACATTACAACAGTGACTACACTTCAAAAGTACTTCATGGGCAGTGAAGCGCTTTAGGACCTCAAGTTATTTCTTTCTTTCTATTTATACTTAAGGGATTCTTCCGTTTTTAAACTATGGTGACCCACTACTGCTCTTTAACCTCCCACACAGGAGATCAGTGCCCGATTTACACCCTGTGCCACTGTACATGGTTTCAGCTGATCTTTAGTCCTGCAACTGGAAATATTTCTGGCAAAATGAAACTGTCTCCTGAGGGGGCCGCAGATTACATTTTTAGGCAAAAAGGAGGCCATTATTTTTAATATATTCAAGACCGAGATCAATAGATTTTTGGACTCCAGGGGAATCAAAGGATATAGGGATCGAGCGGGAAAGTGGAGTTGAGGCCGAAGATCAGCTATAATCTGATTGAATGGCAGAGCAGGTTCGAGGGGCTGTATGGCCTACTCCTGCTCCTGTTTCTGATGTTCTTAATTCTCCTATTACAGTGGAAAGCCATCTCCAAAAGCTATGAGATCGTGGGGGACGATTTTAACTTGCTGAAGTCGGCGTTAACGGACACAAAATGTAGACTTACAGCCCCGTTAACACTGACGCTCTGAGCGGCTGCTGCCATTTTTACTGGGGTCTACTGCTGCGCGGCTGAAGCTCCGACTGTTTCAGATGGTAGGACCCTTTTAATATGCATAGGGGTGCTGTGATTGGCATAGGATCCCTGTTGCCATTTTAAGACAGAACTGGTTGCAGCTCGCGCTGTGCACTCTCCGTCCGGTTTCAAGGGCAGTTCAACTGAAGAGGCCCCAGAAAGGAAGGTTTTATATTATTTTTTGTGCTCCTCTGGGCCCCGCAAAAATAATGTGGGCCGCTGCCACCTACAAGTTAAAGTCTACCCCTGTGAATTTTAACTGTACGTAGAGTGAGAGTTCCATTCCACCTTCTCTCCCCTTCCTCCCAACTGGAGAGGCCTATGTGCCTGCTGTTGGCAAGAAGCCTGGAGCTCAATTTTGTAGCTTCCGAGCAGCGTGTCCAGCGGTGCTGTGATCAAAAGCATTTACCTAATTACAGAATTGGCCACGGATAGTGGATACCTGGGAAGTGATTATGAGGCAAAAATCCGATCCAGGGACTCAGTCATAAACCATGATAGAAAAAACGAGCAGTTTATGGCCAACACCCAAGGTCCCAAAACCACTCCAGGGGACCTAGGGTTGCCAACTCTAGTTGGACCGCTGGAAGGTTTCGTCACATGACCTCTTGCCTCCAATCACCACGCCCAGTTAACACAGCCTTTTCTTCCCTTCACAATTAATAAACAAAAGTGTTCAAAGAAAATTTTAAAAAACAATAGTTTTTGTAATGCCCCTACAATTTATTCATCAGCAGTGTCCAGGATATTCATCCTTAATTCCTGGAGACTCCAGGACAATCCGGGAGAGTTGGCAACCCTAAGGGGGATCTATTATTTTTGTTACATATCCCATGAATTTCACGATCTATTTTATTGACCAGTTTCCTTTCCTCTTGCAGACAACAGCGCTGTTATGAAGGTCGAGAGGGAATGCAGTCCATTCTTATTTCTTCATGAATACGGGATAGTGACTGCACTGAAAGATTAACGATCATCACAATTTATTGAAAAATAATTTGCAGCCGATTATCAGGAGAAAACATCAATTGCACGGCTATACTGGGACTGCGTTAAATATATGACAGCACGTCGGAATTAATAGGAATTCTGCGTTAATGGGAACATTAACTTAAAAGGAACATTTGCTCAGGTCTGATTCACTCCCCGCGCATTCTGCTGTGTTTAGTGGAAACAATCAACTCAATCACACAGGGCCAATAATACTGAGTGCCTTTCACCGTAACGGAATGATTCATTTGCGAACGTGCAAAGGATACATCATGCCTCTGTTTTAAGGTGAGTTGCAATTTGAACTGAAAAGATTATTGAAGTGTTTCATATTACCCTATGGCCCCGTGTGTTATTCTCCCCTCCCAGTTTATTCCCCTCTCCCCCCACCTCCTCCTCTCCTCCTCCTCTCTTGAAGGCACTGACTCTAATTAGGGTTGCCAACCCTCCAGGATTGTCCTGGAGTCTCCAGGAATAAAAGATTAATCTCCCGGACACTGCTGCGAGCAACTCCGGGAATAAAAAGACCATTTTTATTCCTACTGTTTCCTGTCTGTTAACCAATTTTCAATCCATGCCAGTATATTACCCCCAATCCCATGTGCTTTAATTTTACCTCTTATGTGGCACTTTATCAAAGGCCTTCTGAGGCCACATGACCTCAGGCCTTAAGTACCTCCCCTTTATCTATTTTTATCCTATCCAATATCGCTACTACCTCCTCCTTTACTGTTATGGCAGTATCCTCTTCTCTACTGAAGACTAACATAGAAACATAGAAAATAAGAGCAAGAGTAGGCCATTTGGCCCTTCGGGCCTGCTCCGCCATTCAAAATGATCATGGCTGATCGTCTAACTCAGTACCCGTTCTCGCTTTGATGTGAAGTATTCATTTAGTGTCTCAGCCATACCCTCTGCCTCCACAAGATCATCTCCTTTTTTGTCCCTAATTGGCTCCACCCTTCCTTTGACCACCATTTTCTGACCACCAAAGACTGTTGGATTCCCTCTTATGTTAGCCGGTAATCTATTCTCACAATCTCTATTTGCCCCTCAGAAGGCCTTTGATAAAGTGCCACATAAGAGGTTAGTGTGCAAAAGGCATCAAGGGGTATGGGGAGAGAGCGGGAATATGGTATTGAGATAGAGGATCAGCCATGATCATATTGAATGGGGGAGCAGGCTCGAAGGGCCGAATGGCCTACTCCTGCTCCTATTTTCTATGCAGGTGCATTAAACAAATTGTGTGTGCTTTTTTTCCATTTTCTTTGAGTACTTTCATTTATGAGTTATAAAAGTATTGGAGATGGAAAATAAAGGCTGTTTGACTGGGAAGATGGAATACAGCCAACCAGCGTTGGCAACCCTATCTCTAATGGTTACACCCGGACTGACGTAGAATTCTTACAGGCCGTGGCAGGGGTAACTCGAAACCTGCTGCTGATGGCACGTTATCATGGACTGAACAAGTTCAATTCATAGTATCATAGTAGGTACAGCACAGGAGGAGGCCATTCGGCCCAGCGTGCCTGTGCCGGCTCTTTGAAAGAGTTATCCAATTAGTCCAATTCTCCTGCTCTTTCCCCATAGCCCTGTAATTTTTTTCCCCTTCAAGTATTTATCCAATTCCCTTTTGAAAGTTACCATTGAATCTGCCTCCACCACCTTATCAGGCAGTGCATTCCAGATCATTACAACTCACTGCATAAAAAAATGTTTCCTCATATCGCCTCTGGCTATTTTGCTGATCGCCTTAAATCTGTGTCCTCTGGTTACCGAGCCTTCTGCCACTGGAAACAGTTTCTCTTTATTTACTCTATCAAAATCGTTCATCATTTTGAACACCTCTATCAAAGCTCCCCTTAACCTTCTCTGTTCTAAGGAGAACAATCCCAGCTTCTCCAATCTCTGCACATAACTGATACCATTCATCCCTGATACCATTCTAGTAAATCTCTTCTGCACCCTTTCGAAAGCCTTGACATCTTTCCTGAAGTGTGGTGCCCAGAATTGAACACGATACTCCAGCTGAGGCCTAACCAGTGTTTTATAAAGTTTTAGCATAACTTCCTTGCTTTTGTACTCCATGCCTCTATTAATAAAGTTCAGGATCCCATATGCTTTAACAACAGCCTTATCAACTTGTCCTGCTACCTTCAAAGATTTGTGTACATACACCCCCAAGTCTCTCTTTTCTTGCACCCCCTTTAAAATTGTACCATTTAGTTTATATTGCCTCTCCTCATTCTTCCTACCAAAATGCATCACTTCACACTTTTCTGCGTTAAATTTCATCTGCCATGTGTCTGCGCATTTCACCAATCTGTCTATGCCCTCCTGAAGTCTGTTACTATACTCCACATTGTTTACTACATTTCCGAGTTTCATGTCACCTGCAAACTTTGAAATTATACCCTCTATACCCAAGTCCAGGTCATTAATATGTATCAAAAAAAGCAGTAGTCCTAATACTGACCTCTGGTCCACACCACTGTATACTTCCCTCCAGCGTGAAAAACAACCGTCCACCACTACTCTCTGTCCCGTAGCCAATTTTGTATCCACGCTGCCACTGTCCCTTTAATCCCATGGGCTTTAATTTTGCTAACAAGTCTATTATGGGGTACTTTATCAAATGCCTTTTGAAAATCCATATACACAACATCAACTGCACTACCCTCATCAACCCTCTCCGTTCCTTCATCGAAGAACTCAATCAAGTTAGTCAAACATGATTTTCCTTTAACCAATCCATGCTGACTTTCATTTATTAGCCCATACTTTTCTAAGTGCCAATTTATTTTTTCCCAGATTATTGTCTCTAAAAGTTTCCCCACCACCGATGTTAGGCTGACTGGTCTGTAATTGTCTGGTTTATCCGTCTTGCCTTTTTTGAACAGGGTGTAATATTTGCAATCCTCCAGGCCCCCGGCACCAACCCCATATTTAATGAAGACTGGAAGATTGTGGCCAGAGTCTCCACAATTTCCACCCTTACTTCCCTCAGTAACCTAGGATGCATCCCGTCTGGACCGGGTGACTTTTCTACTTTGAGTACTGCCAATCTTTTAAGTACGTCCCCTTTATCTATTTTTACCCTATCCAATACTGCTACTACCTCCTCCTTTTCTCTAGTGAAGATGGATGCAAAGTATTTATTTAGTGCCTCAGCCATGGCTTCTGCCTCTACAAGATGATCTCCTTTTTTGCCCCTAATTGGTCCCACACTTCCTTTGAATACCCTTTTATTATTTATATGTTTACAAACGTCTTTTGGGTTACCTCTTATGTTAGCCGCTAATCTATTCTCATACTCTCTCTTTGCCCCTCTTAGTCCCTTTTTTAGATCTCCTCTGTACTTTCTGTATTTAATCTGGTTCTCTAATGTATTATAAACAGCACATGTCATAAGCCTCCTTTTTCTGTTTCATTTTAATCTCTATATCTTCAGTCATCCACGGAGCTCTAGCTTTGGATGCCCTTCCATTCCCCTCTACTCTGTACCCGAACCCTGAAGGCCTCCTATTGTTGAATTACTGTTTTGCCTATCAATTTTTGATTCCAATCCACCTGTGCAAGATCTCTTTTTAACTCAATGAAATTTACCCTCCTGCAGTTATGCATTTTCACATTTGATTTTTCCTTGTCCTTTCACATAACTATTCTAAACCTGATGATATTATGATCACTGTTCCCCAAATGCTCCCCCACTGAAACATACTCTACCTGCCCCACTTCATTCCCCAGAACTAGATCCAGCACTGTTTTCTTCCTGTTCTCGAAAGTTCTCTTGAATACATTTCAGGAATTCCTCCCCACTTTGCCCTTTACACTGTTACTGTCCCAGTCTATAGTGGATAATTGAAGTCCATCATTATCACTACACTATAGTTCTTGCATCTTTCTGTAATTTTGCTGCAAATTTGCTCGTCTATCTCCTTCCGACTATTTGGTGGCCTATATATACACCCAGTAATGTAATAGCTCCTCTATTCCTTAATTCTAACCAAATAAATTCTGACTTTAACCCCTCAGCTACATCATCCCTTTCCAGTCCATAATAGTTTCTTTGATCAATACTGCCACCCCCCCCCCCGCCCCCGCCGCCTCCTTTCTTTCCTTCCTTATCTTTTCTGAATACCTTGTAGCCAGGAATATTAAGTTCCCAATCCTCCCCTTCTTTGAGCCAGGTCTCTGTTATTGCCACTATATCATAGTCCCATGTGGTGACTTGAGTCTGCAGCTCACCAACCTTATTTACCAAGCTACACGCATTTACGCACATGAACTCCAATCACATCTTAGACTGCCTCGCATTTGCCCCCTGCCTGATCCCTTCTATTTCTGAACTGTTGTTTACTCTAGTGCTGCTTGTCCCTCCCAGTCCTCCTGTGCACCTTGTTTCTCCTCTCTAATGTTTCATCCTGGTGCCCATCCCCCGCCAAATTAGTTTAAACCCTCCCCCCATAGCACCAGTTAACCTCCCCACGAGGACTTTGGTCTCAGCTCTGTTGAGGTGCAACCCATCCAATTTGAACAGATCCCTCTTGCCCCAGAACTGGTCACAGTGCCCCAGGAATCTGAAGCCCTCCCTCCTGCAGCATTGCTCCAGCCACGCATTGACTTGTCTTATCCTACTATTCCTATACTCACTAGTGCATGGCACTGGGAATAATCCAGAGATTACTACCTTTGAGGTCCTGCTTTTTAACTTCCTATCTGGCTCCTGAAACTCTGACTGCATGACCTTGACCCTTTCCTATGTCATTGGTTCCTACATGGACCACAACTTGTGGCTGTTCTCCTTCTCTTCACCCCCCCCCCCCCATCCCGCAAAATGATCTGCACCCTCTGGGTGATGTCCTTTACCGTGGCACCAGGGAGGCAACACACCATGCGGGACTCATGTCAGCAGTTGCAGAAACGCCTGTCTATCCCCTGACCATCGAATCCCCTATAACAACTGCATTTCTTTTGCCACCTGTACAATCGCGTCTCCCACGGTGCCGTGGATTTGCTCCTGACTGTACTCCCCCAAGGTGTCAACACCCTCACTGGTATTCAACACGCACACTCCCAGGAGACTCCTGCACTGCCTGCCTGTTCCTCCTAATCTACCTGGTGGTCACCCACTCCCTCTCCGCCTGAACTCTCTGTAGCTGCGGAGTGACCACCTCCTGAAACGTGCTATCCACAATATTCTCAGCTTCCCGTATGCACTGTAGTGACGCTAGTCACCCATCAAGCTCAGAAATTATGCACATGTGGTTTTCCAGGACACACAGAGTGTTCTGGAGTTCCTGCATGGCACAGGATGTGCATGCGACAGGCCCCAGCTGTCCTGTCATGTTAGCTAACAGTTATTTAAAATGTTTGTTTCGCTTTAAGACACGTTGCTGTTTATCTGACACTAAAACACTAACCACTGAACTAAATACTTAATGACTTACCCTCGGTGCCCCTCCTTGCCTTGTTCTGATTACAGCTCCCTTTATGCTCCGCTCAGTCTTAGTCTATAGTTCTGTGGTTTAAACTTTAGCACCTCCTTCCCCCTCTGCACCTAATTCCCACACTCACCAAATTCCCAGTTGAATGTCCTCACTCTGTTAGCAATTCACTCTGTTAACATTTACTCTCAGTCCTTACCAACCTGTGCTCAAGTTCACTTATTCTATCCTTAATACATAAAATTTACAGCATAGGAACAGGGTATTCGGCCAAACTAGTCTATGCCAGTGTTTATGCTCCACACACTCTACTTCATCTCACCTTATCAGTATATCCTTCTATTCCTTTCTCCCTCATGTGCTTATCTAGCTTCCCTTTAAATGTATCTATGCTATTCGCCTCAACCACTCCTCGGGCCTGATATTAGGAGGGAGGCGGGTTGCCAGCAGGGGGGGGGTCGACTGGGAGCGTGAGTAACCCGCCTCGTAGAATCGGTGGGTTCCACACGCGATCGTAAGTAAATTGAAGCCACTTACCTTGGCTTCCGGGTTTCGCGTTGAAAAGCTGTGCAGCGGGCGGACTGCACACCCGCATCATAGGCTGTCAGCTGGAGGAGCCCTATTTAAAGGGGCAGTCCTCCACTAACTGATGCTGCAGAAGGGAGCCAAAATTACAGCATGGAGCAGCCCAGGTGGAAGGCTGCTCCCAGGTTTAATGATGCCTCACTCTAGGTCTTACTGGATGGGGTGAGGAGGAGGGGGAGGACAGAGATCTCCCCGGCAGACGGGAGGAAGTGACCTGCCTCTGCCACCAGCACTACCAACATATCATGTATCTGCATACAGTGCAGGAGATGCTTCAATGACCTAAGTAGGTCAGCCGAAGTGAGTACACTTACTCATTCCCCTACACTCCATCTGCCACATCACCGCCCCCACCCCACATCTCCTTCTGCACTGCCAACACTGCTCTGTTACATTACTCCTCACACCCACTCAAAGCTCATCCTCATCTTACCTGCACTTTCTCACCTCCCCTGTACTCATCCCACCACTACCACTCAACCCAATCCTCATACAATCTCATGGCTCTATCCCATACTCACCCTCTCATGCATCTCTTTCACGGTCAGCCTCACTCAACCTGCCACTACCTGTGCTGCAGCCACAGGGCATGCATCACATATGTGTAGTAGGAAGCATAAGGCAAACGTGTCGTGAGCATGAAGGGGATGCACAAGGGTGTTTGAGGGTTTGTCATGGTTTTTACTTATATTTGATTTCTGATCAACTCACATTACATATTATATTGTCACCACTACTGCCACGTCTTGGCCATTCTTGACTGGCTTGTGCAATAAGGCCCTTTCATGAGGTTCACCATGAACACACTTGATGCCACCCACTGGCTCACCCTACAGTGGGTGTACGTGTAGTTGCACGACTACTTTGTGCAGGTGCCTATTGCGCAGCACTGTGTTGTGTCGCTCCACATGGTGGAGGTGGACAGCATGCCCGGCGAGGCTGGTGATGTTGCTCGTCCTCCAACGGAGTGAAGAATGCAGCAATGGAATCCCCCCATCCTGACGGTGAGAGTGTGAGGGGGTCCGCAAAGTAGGTAAATGTGTTTGGACAGTAGAGTTTAGGGTATGATTTAATAATTTGGAGTGTGGAGACAACGGTGTGGCAGGCAAAACTTTGTCTGAGGTGACAGAGTGCCCTGCTGCAATGAATGAGGGTTTACCCCGCACTTGCTAAATGGACCTTTGCAGCTGCCACTGGCTGCAACACGTCTGTTTAAACAGGGAGTGTTTCCCCCAGCATGGGAAACACGCTCTGGGTAGTCCAAAATCCGAATCCTCCTAAAATCTCCAACTAATGAGGTCTGTAAACGACCTCAAGTACCCAGATAATGATCTTAAGTGGGATCCCGCTGGCTTTGATTGCTGGTGGGAGTCCCGCATGCGGGGGCTGCGCACGCACTGATTCGCGTCATTGGGGAACCCGGAAGTGGGCGGGTTGGAGCCAGGCTCTGGACCCGCTCCGGGAATCCCCAATTTTAGGAGCCCCTCCCGCCACGAACGCACCCGGTCGGCCATCTGAAAATTGACTCCCTTGTGTTAGCAAGTTCCACATTCTCACCACTCCCTGGGTAAAGAAATTTCTCCTGAATTCCTTATTGGATTTATTAGTGACTATCTTATATTCATGGCCCCCAGTTTTGGACTCCCCCACACTTGGAAATAACTTCTCTATGTCTACCCTATCAAATATTAGGTAGGATGGTGGATTTTTTAAACCACTGCTTAAGAGATTGCAATGCACAACTTCGCCCGTTTGTAACATAGACAGAGGAAAGAATGTCAAGCCTGCTGCACCATCAGCTGGGAGTCTGACCTGTCAGTTTTGTGGTAAAATATGTCTCTCTAGGACTGGTTTACGAAGCCACCTAAATGCTCGCCAAAGAAGTAGCCAATCTTGAAACTCAAATCATCTTTTTTCTTTTCATGCTGAGAAACAATCTTACTTGATTATCACAGGATTGCCAAAATAAAAAATGATGAGGGCCACCACTGACGGAATGAGTCAAATTTAGGTTTTATTACACAGGATCCTGCAATTACAACCAGTGTGTTGGGGATTTGCGTTCTGGAAATCAGCCCATCTTTGTGTGAAGGCCATAAATTAATTGCCTCGCACATCATCGAAGTGACAGTGCCTTAAGTTACACCGCTGTACAGAACATCAGGCATGTAAACCTCCCTCTTCTGGCAGACAGTAACAGCTGGAAAGAATTAATTAATTCCCCCTCTCCCTCCCGCAAGACTTTCTCTTAATTAATTGCACGATAATTGGAATTTTGAAAGCTTCAATTCACAAAGACGTTTAAAGATGATGAACAAGGTGTTGCAAAGTTGGGGGAGGGGGGGGAGCAGGGAAATAGCCCTTAAATAAGGTCATTGTTTAATATATTGTAATTATATAATCTGGAATTGCTGCTTGTAATATCCATTATCAAACTTGTGACAACAGCTGCTGTAAATTTTCGTCGCCGTTAATCAGCGAGAGCCAAAACAGGAAATCGTTGTCACACTAATACTGCTGTCCTAAAGTCATTCTTCTAATTATTGCCATTATCAATCCGCTCTGGTTTCATAATAGGAGATTTACATCGGCGGTACAGCACAGAAACAGGCTATTTGGCCCAACTGGTCTACGCCGGCCACACGAGCCTCCTCCCACTTTACTTCCTCTAATCCTGTCAGCAAATCCTTCTATTCCTTTCTCCCTCATGTGTTTATCTAGCTTCCCCTTAAATGCACCTATGCCAGTCGCCTCAACTACTCCTTGTGGTGGTGAGTTCCACATTCTAACCACTTCTCTTGGTAAAGAAGTTTCTCCTGAATTCCCTATTGTATTTATTAGTGACTATCTTATATTTATATTTAGGCCTGCCTTGTATGCAGGCCTAGGCTGATTAACAGTCAGTGCCGTGCACCTGTAAACTGTACTAAACCCACGCAATTTTAGCAAGGAGCAGAGGGGCGTGGGGGGGTGGCGGTTAGGGGAGGGAGGTGGTAGGGGAAAGGGTGGGGAAGCTACCGGCTCATGTGGTGAACGCTGATTCGCTGAATTCCTTCAAACAAGAGCTAGACCTGTTTCTGTCTGGTACAAAAGGCCGATACTAGATGACATTAATCAGGGCCCTAGTGATCTCCAGGACTAGTTTCAATCGCCTAAAGGGGTGGGAGATTTTTTTTCCTAAATTGGCCTGGGGTTTTATCTGTTTTTTTCGCCACTCCCAGGAGATTACATGGCTTTGGAGGTGGAGTGGGGAGTGTCTGTATTGTGACAGGAACATAGGAACAGGAGGAGGCCATTCAGTCCCTCGTGCCTGCTCTGCCATTTGATAAGATCATGGCTGATCTGTGATCTAGCTCCATATACCTGCCTTTGGCCCATATCCCTTAATACCTTTGGTTGCCAAAAAGCTATCTATCTCACCAAGCATCGCAGTTGTGTGGGACGGGCTGGATGGACCAGAGTGTATTTTCATGTCCATCATTGTTCGTATGTTTTCAAAAGAAATACAGAAATATTGGGGAAAAGACAGTATTAACTTGCAAAAAAAATACGCTTTATGGATTTCTATCCAGATCATTTGCTAGATTAACCCGAGAGGGCTGAATGTCTTTTACAGGTTTCACACAGGGCTCGATACATCTGGGAAAGTGAGCTTCCTGCCGAGCTGAGCTGAGTTAAGCTGATCCAAGGGAGGAAGGCAATGGTACTGCTACACTTGGCTTCAACATACTAAGGCAAAGGATCAATATTTTACAACCCTTCCTGAGAAGTGCGTGTACTGAGCAAAGACAGGAATTGAACTGGACTCTACTGGTCTCCTGCAGTCGAATAGCCTGGTTCCACTCACATCCAGACTTGAGTATGAAGAGCTATGTATTGAGCTGTGAATGGAGGAATGAATAACTCCCATCACCCCTGTGCTCGCTGACCCACATTGGCTCCCGGTCCAGCAACGCCTCAATTTTAAAATTCTCATCCTTGTTTTCAAATCCCTCCATGGCCTCGCCCCTCCCTATCTCTGTAACCTCCTCCAGCCCTACAACCCTCAGAGAACTCTGCGCTCATCCAATTCTGGCCTCTTGCGCATCCCCGATTTTCATTGGTGGCCATGCCTTCAGCTGCATAGGCTCTAAGCTCTGGAATTCCCTCCCTAAACCTCTCCCCCTCTCTCCCTCTCTCTCCTCTAAGACGCTCCTTAAAACCTACTTCTTTGAACAAGCTTTTGGTCACCTGTCCTAATATCTCCTTATGTGGCTCCGTGTCAAATGTTGTCTGATCATGCTCCTGTGAAGTACCTTGGGACGTTTTACTAAGTTAAAGGAGCTATATAAATGCAAGTTGTTGTTGTTGTCAGTGTCCATGGAATCATATACCAATGGGAGTCTCTGACTTCAGGACCAGGGGGGCAAAGGGGGATTGAAAATAAGAGGACAAATTTTAAGGGAAAAAAATATAGGGGTGGATTTTCCACTTGTTTCCCGGGCATTAAGACTGGAACTGTGGATCAGTTATAGAAACCGCCCGATTTTACTCCCATTGAAAATCAGGCAGTTTCTGTAACGGGCGGCTGATCCACAGATCCAGTCTTAGGCCCGGGAAGGCAAGTCTGAAAATCTACCCCATAATTTTGAACTTACATAGAACCAAATCATTATTTTAAACGTAATGCTCTCCTGATCCTTAGCTCTTCCCGCACCATTTCTCAAGCCTCCTGCTGCCAAGCATCTTCCGATGCCTCTCCGCAGCTGGCTTGAGATGAGTTGACTCTCCCTACAATTATCGCCCTTCCCCCCCATCCTGGCAGGGTTGCCAACCCTCCAGAATTGTGATGGAGTCTCCAGGAATTAAAGATTAATCTCCTGGGCAATGATGCGAGCAACCCAGGAGAAAAATCAATTTGGGCTTTTTTTTCCCCGTCTTCTTTGAAAACTTTTATTTATTATTAGTTATAAATACATTGGAGCTGAGAAAAGAGGCTTTTTGACTGAGCGGGGCAGTTGGAGATGGGAAGTCATTTGGCGAAACCTCCGGGAATTTGTCTGACCAGAGTTGGCGACCCCCTACCCCCTGGGAAAGCCCAGCTTCCCACTCGGCACAGACACGCGCCCCCCCCGGCCCCCCGCTTCCCTCCAAAGCATGGATTTGCCGCACGGAAAATCAGAGATGCAAACCCGTGGAACGGCCGGCAAGCAGCCATGTATTTTCATCGTGACTTTTGACTCAAGAGTTTCCGTTCTTCGGAGATGAAAGATTATGGGGGCGGGTGAAAATGTGAACAGTTGGCTGACCTCCCCTGTTCGAATATTTGACCCAGGAATCCAGCAAGCTCCAGCAGTCAGTAAATCGGAGAAGATTCCAGCTACAATCTTTCCTCATTCGCTGTGATAAGCACGGCCACTCACAGCTAGCAACCTATTCTTGATAAATGACACCATCAAACCAGCCTCGTGACTGCAGATACATCTCGCAAGCCCACAAAGAACCATAGCAACAGGGGCAAGCAGGCCGTGCCCACAGCCTCTGCTACCGTCAGTAATCCCACAATAATCTTGCTTCTTTTTTATTTAATATAATGACCAAAAAAAGAATTTAGTTGCCATGAAAGCTGTCACAAGGGTTCTGGATTGGGTTGCCAACTCTGGCTGGGCATATTCCTGGAAATTTC
Organism: Heptranchias perlo; assembly: GCF_035084215.1. NCBI lineage: Eukaryota > Metazoa > Chordata > Chondrichthyes > Hexanchiformes > Hexanchidae > Heptranchias > Heptranchias perlo. The sequence goes on from NC_090340.1 coordinate 11,616,602, forward strand.
ATCGCATGATCTCCTACCTCCAACTGCCTCGCCCCCAAGTTCCCCCATTGGTTGCCCGACGTGTGCATTCTCTTGGGGCAATGCCATCCCATGCCAAGCGGAAAGTGAACAGACCCTTTATTACCTGACTGACTGTCAATCAAACCACCTTTTCTTTTCCCACTCCAGCATTTTGATAACGAATAAACAAAAGTGTTGAAAAAAAAAGATTTATTTTATGCCCCTATGATTTTTCTCCTGGGTTTGCTCCCAGCAGTGTCCTGGAGATTAATCTTCAATTCCTGGAGACTCCAGGACAATCCTGGAGGGTTGGCAACCATAGTTTTGGTAATGGGTTGCACTCAGCTGTGTGAAATTTTCGCAGTGAACTACCATAATCAAGGCCCCCCGTCCCCTCTCCCACCCTAGTGATAACGGAAAACTGGCGGATAATCGAGAGTCCCCAAATAATTGCTATAAGGCGGCAATTCTCCAGGCATTCAAATGAAGACAAGTGCAATACAAATAACATTAATGAAAAGTTAATCTTCTCTGGGCTGTGAAGTTTATCGGCTCAATTTTAAAATCAAATTGCAGGTGCGTTGGGGATGGGCGGGGCTGCGAAAATCCCGAGCGGGTGAGGAAGCCGGCTCCAACCCGCCGACTTCCGGGTTCCCCACAGACACATGCTGTGTGCGCGCACGCCACCGAATGTGGTAGTCCCGCTGGCAATTAAAGCCGGCGGGATGATAGTTAAAGAACCAAATGTACCTCATTGAGGTACTTAAGGTACTTTATTTCTGATGTAGTAGATAGTTAAAAAGATTTTAAACTTACCTGGGCAGCTTCTGATTCACTCCTGGTGAAACCAGAACCGTGAAGAGTCGGATCAGGCAAAAATAAATAAAATAAAAAACCATTGCACAAAGTTAAAAAACAAAATAAACCTACCTGTCCACCCTGCTCCAATGTCTAATGTCACCCCCTCCGTGTCCCCCTCTGCGATGTCCCTATTAGCCCCCAATGTCTCCCTCTCCAATATCCCTCTCAGCCCCTGATGTCTCCCTCTCCGATCTCCCCCTCTCCCCCCTCCCGATGTCCCTTTCTGATCTCCCCCTCTCCCGATGTCCCCCTCCGATCTACCCCTCCCCCCGATGTCCCTTTCTGATCACCCCAACCCCCCTCTCCGATCTCCTCCTCTAGCCCCCCACCCACCCCCGATCTTCAGCACCCTCCATTCTCTGTTCCAGCACCGGATGACGTCTTGCTCCCTCTCGTTCCTTCCCCCCCCACCCCGATCTTCCACTCTCCCCCACCCCGATCTTCCACTCTCCCCCCCCCCGATCTTCCACACTCTCCCCCCGATCTTCCACTCTCTCCCCCCGATCGTCCACTCTCCCCGCCCCCCGATCGTCCACTCTCCCCGCCCCCCGATCGTCCACTCTCCCCACCCCCCGATCGTCCACTCTCCCCGCCCCCTGATCTTCCACTCTCCCCGCCCCCCGATCTTCCACTCTACCCCCCCCGATCTTCCACTCTCTTCCCCCCCCCGATCTTCCACTCTCTCCCCCCGATCGTCCACTCTCCCCGCCCCCCGATCGTCCACTCTCCCCGCCCCCTGATCTTCCACTCTCCCCGCCCCCCGATCTTCCACTCTACCCCCCCCGATCTTCCACTCTCTTCCCCCCCCCGATCTTCCACTCTCTTCCCCCCCCCGATCTTCCACTCTCTTCCCCCCCCCGATCTTCCACTCTCTTCCCCCCCCGATCTTCCACTCTCCCCCCTCCGATCTTCCACTCTCCCCCCCCCCCGATCTTCCACACTCTCCCCCCGATCTTCCACTCTCTCCCCCCGATCGTCCACTCTCTTCCCCCTCCGATCTTCCACTCTCCCCCCCCCCCCCCGATCTTCCACTCTCCCCCCCCCCCCGATCTTCCACTCTCCCCCCCCCCGATCTTCCACTCTCCCCCCCCCCCCCGATCTTCCACTCTCTCCCCCCGATCGTCCACTCTCCCCGCCCCCCCGATCGTCCACTCTCCCCGCCCCCCGATCGTCCACTCTCCCCGCCCCCTGATCTTCCACTCTCCCCACCCCCTGATCGTCCACTCTCTTCCCCCCCCCCGATCTTCCACTCTCCACCCCCCCCGATCTTCCACTCTCCACCCCCCGATCTTTCACTCTCTGCCCTCCCCGATCTTCCACTCTCCCCCCCCCGATCTTCCACTCTCCCCCCTCCGATCTTCCACTCTCTCCCCCCCCCGATCTTCCACTCCCCCCCCCCCCCGATCTTCCACTCTCCCCCCCCCCGATCTTCCACTCTCCCCCCCCCGATCTTCCACTCTCTGCCCTCCCCGATCTTCCACTCTCTCCCCCCCCCGGCTCTTCCACTCTCTCCCCCCCCCGATCTTCCACTCTCCCCACCCCCGATCTTCCACTCTCCCCACCCCCGATCTTCCACTCTCTCCCCCCCCCCCGATCTTCCACACTCTCCCCCCCGCCAATCTTCCCCTCCCCCCCAATCTTCCCCCCCCCCCCCCCAATCTTCAGCGCCCTCCATTCTCTGTTCCAACGCCAGATAACGTCTTGCTCTCTCTTTCTCCCCCCACCCCACCCCCTCCTCAGCGTTGCAGCTCCTGTCGGCAGCTAGCCTGCCAATCAGGCTGGCTGCCAGGCGTGAAACCCGGAAACAACTTTAATCACCATCAATTACATCGCGATCGCGTCAGAAAAGGTACGGTTTTTTTATTCGGATTTGCCATGCGCACCTTCACCCCAACCCCCCGCCCCACTGCCAACCCACCACCACTTCCAAATTGAGCCCTATTTCTGTCAGACAGAAAGAGATTGGTGGTAGTGGGCTGTGGACTCTGGCAAGGCTTGGATGAATATTAACTTCTTCCAGTTCAACATTGGGGAGACTGAAGTCACCGCCTTTGGCCCTCAAAGCACGTTCTGCTCCTTGGCACTGATTCCAAAGTCTTCCCTGGCCACTGTCTTAGTCTGAAGCAGACTGTTGCAACCTTGGTGTCCTGTTCAATCCTGAGCTGAGTTTCAGACCCCCCAATCTCTCCATCACTAAGAACGCCTACTTCCAACTCGGCAATATTGCCCTACCTCAGCCCCTCAGCTGCTGAAACGCTCATACATGTCTTTGTTATCTCCTGCCTGAACGACATCAGTCGTGGCTCAGTGGTAGCACTCTCGCCTCCCATTCAGAATGTTGCGGATTCAGGTCAACGAAAAGCAGTAAAAAAAACCTTACGGTGGAGTCAGGAGGAGCAAGAGTGCTCCCCCACAGTCGCCAAAATTCCCACCCCCCCCCCCCCCACTTCCTGGGACTAGCCTTCGGGTCGCTGCTGGTGAGGGAAGTGGCTCAACATTCGTGCAGTTTAAATGCACGAGCCGCCTGTGGAGGCGCGGGCAGCTCCTGCGTAATATGTTAACAAGGCCCAACTTGAGTCCAACCTCGGGCCTCCAGGTTTGGGTCGCGCACTGCCTGCGAATTGTTACCCTGGCATTTTGAGCTTTCACCTCTTCTTTGACCGTTAGGATTGTCAAAAGATTCTGCTTTCGCTTGGACACTGGGCCATGCAGTGAATTACACGATGGCCAACTGAGTTAGGGTTACTAACCCTCCAGGATTGTCCTGCAGTCTCCAGGAATTAAAGATTAAACTCCTGATGTGAGCAACTCAGGAGGAAAATCATAGCAGCGTTAAAAAAAAGTGACTTTTGCATTTTCTTTGAACGCTTTCATTTATTAGTTGTATAAATACTGGCGAAGGGGGAAAAAGTTGTTTGACTGACAATTAAGATGAATGCAACTGGGTGACAAAGACTCTGATCGTTTTCCAATTGGCATGGGAAGGTAGTGCACCCAGAGGATGGACCAAGAGTGGGGCAGTTCAATGCTGGAGGTTGTGTGATGAAATCTCCAGGAATACACCCAACCAGAGTTGGTAACCCTAAATTGAGCCCAGACTGACGGGTCAAAAGTCCCTTCTATTTGTTGGCTGTGAGGGGCCTACGTGAAATGAGCTTGGACACTTTCAGTCCATTGTCAAGTGGGCACGGGGCCACAGAACAAAGCTAACTAACTGGCAGTCTCCCTCCGGGAGAGCACAGTATGGCTATTGTGGGGAATAGAAGACATCGCACGAGTGCAGCAGGGAAGGCGGAGGTACATTGTTGGAGCAGAGTAGAAGGAGCATTAACCATGTACTTGAACTGCGAATGTTCCATTTCCCCTGCACCAACACCCTTCACCTTGTTCAGAATAATAAATTCTCTCTCAATAAAAGTGGGTCATGAATTATTTTTTAAAAGTGGTGTCCTGATCAGTTGAAATTTTATATTGAAAAATTGAATGTAAATTCTTTCCCCAAAAAACTGTCAAAAATCGTAGCGAACCACAGTTTCACAAAGAATTATGAATTCAGTCAACACTGCCTGCCCCAGCTCTGGGAAATAAGAAAATATTGTTTACAATTGGGTTTAAGGATGAAACAGGGACGATTTCATGAGATTCAGAGGTAACCAGGTGAGTGCAATTGCACACAGCACAAAGCAGTGAGTAGAGTATTTATTCCTCAAACAGATTATCTGGTCATTTATCTCATTGCTGTTTGTAGGAGCTTGCTGTGTGCAATTTGGCTGTCGCATTTCTCTACATTACAACAGTGACTACACTTCAAATGTACTTCATTGGCTGCAAGAGGGGAACGATGCAGAGACTGTAGTTAAGGGGGAAATTTTAGATGGGATAAACATAGTGAGAGAGGGAGTATTAAGGGGTTTAGCATCTTTGAAAGTAGATAAATCGCCAGGCCCGAATGAAATGTATCCCAGGCTGTTAAGAGAAGCAAGGGAGGAAATAGCAGAGGCTCTGACCATCATTTTCCAATCCTCCCTGGCTGTGTTGCCGGAGGATTGGAGGACTTCTAACGTTGTACTGTTGTTTAAAAAGGGAGAAAGAGATAGACCGAGTAATTATAGGCCAGTCAGTCTAACCTCGGTGGCGGGCAAATTATTGGAATCGATTCTGAGGGACAGCATAAATCGTCATTTAGAAAGGCACGGGTTAATCAAGGACAGTCAGCATGGATTTGTTAAGGGAAGGTGGTGTCTGGCTAACTTGACTGAATTTTTTGAGCAGGTAACAAGGAGGATCAATGAGGGTAACGCATTTGATGTAGTGCAACTGGATTTTAGCAAGGCTTTTGACAAGGTCCCACATGGCAGACTGGTCAAAAAAGTAAAAGCCCATGGAATCCAAGGGTAAGTGGCTAGTTGGATCCAAAATTGGCTCAGAGGCAGAAAGCAAAGGGTAATGATTGACGGGTGTTTTTGTGATTAGAAGGCTGTTTCCTGTGGGGTCCTGCATGGATCAGTACTCGGTCCCTTGCTTTTTGTGGTATATATTAATGATTTGGACTTGAATGTGGGGGGCTTAATCAAGAAGTTTGCAGATGATACAAAAATTGGCTGTGTGGTTAATAGTGAGGAGGAAAGCTGTAGACTGGAGGAAGATATCAATGGACTGGTCAGGTGGGCAGAAAAGTGGCAAATGGAATTCAATCCGGAGAAGTGTGAGGTAATGCATTTGGGAAAACAAGGCAAGGGAATACACAATAAATGGGAGGATACTGAGAGGTGTAGAGGAAGTGAGGGACCTTGGAGTGCATGTCCACAGATCCCTGAAGGTAGCAGGACAGGTGGTTAAAAATGCATTCGGGATACTTCCCTTTATTAGCCAAGACATAGACTATAAGAGCAGTGAGGTTATGCTAGAACTGTATAAAACATTGGAAAGGCCACAGCTTGAGTACTGCATACAGTCCTGGTCACCAAATTACAGGAAAGATGTGAATACACTAGAGAGGGCACAGAGGAGATTTACGAGGATGTTGCCAGGGCTGGAGAATTTTAGCTATGAGGAAAGATTGGATAGGCGGAGTTGTTTTCTTTGGAACAAAGGAGGCCGAGGGGAGATTTAATTGAGATATATGTAATTATGATGGGACTAGATAGAGTGGATAGGGAGGACCTATCTCCCTTAGCAGAGGAGTCAGTGACCAGGGGGCATAGATTTAAAGTAGTTGGTAGAAGGATTAGATGGGGGCTGAGGAGAAATCTTTTCATCCAGAGGGTGGTGGGGGTCTGGAACTCACTGCCTGAAAGGGTGATAGAGGCAGAAACCCTCAACTCATTCAAAAAGTACTTGGATGTGCGCTTAAAGCGCTGTAACCTTCAGGGCTACGGACCAGGTGATGGAAAGTGGGATTAAGCTGGATAGCTTTTTATTGGCCGGCACGGACAAGATGGGCTGAATGGCCTCCTTCTGTGCCGTAACAGTCTATGATTCTATGAAAGCTCTTTGGGACATCTTGAGGTTCTGAAAGGCACTATATCAAAGCAAGTTTCTTTCTTTTTCTTTAGAGTGTCCCTCATTGTATAAAATAGCCTCGAAGTATTCCTCTGTGATGCCTCTACAGCCAAAATAGCTTGCTGGCACTTGCTGTCAATGAAAAAAGACTACATGAAAAAGATGGAGAGCTTGACCAGAGCCCATAAAACCATATCCCAGCTCCTTCAGGAGAGGAGAGAAGAAAACTGGAAAAGAAATTCACTCAGCTAGGTCAGGTAGGGTTTCCAACTCTAGTTGGACATATTCCTGGAGGTATCATCACATGATCTCCTGCCTCCGACCGCCCCGACCCCACACTCCCGCCATTGGTCGCACAACACGTCCATCCTCGCGGTGCCCTGCATGCCCACGGCCAATCGGAAAGCAAATAGACTCTTCATTACCTGATTGGATGATTTTTTTTTTGACTGTCAGTCAAGCAGCCTTTTTTCCCATTTCAGATATTTTTATTACTAATAATCAATATGTTCAAAGAATTTTTTTTTAAAACACAATTTTCAATCGCCCCTATGATTTTTCTCCTGGATTGCTCACAGCAGTGTCCTGGAGATTGGTCTTTAATTCCTACAGACTCCAGGACAATCCTGGAGGGTTGGCAACCCTAAGGCCAGGGTGTTGTCTGTTGACTTTTCTGCAGTTTTCCATTCTTCCACTTACAACGGCCTTCATTTCAGACATGGTTCTGATCCCCAGCAGCAGTAAGCACTGCCTCTACCCCTACCTATTAATATTGCCTTGACATGAACTTTCAAACTGCCGATCCCCCTCTCCCCCCTTGTGCTCAGACAGTTAACTCATTCCATTAAAGGCCGTTTGATTCTATGAAGGCAGCGTTTGAGTGTGTCTGATTATATGCATGCACATTCCCAGCATCGCACTCAGCCGTGACATTGAACAGCTCTGACATTCTGTAATTACACTGTGTGTCTGGGGAGCACATTTTAATAAAAACTATACAGGTTTTCAGTACCATTGTGAAAAAAAAAGCTACCCAGTGACTTGCAACCATACTACACGCAATCCAAAATGCAATCATTGTGGATTTGAGTGATTTGCTTTCTCAAACTGAGATTCAATTAGTTGATGAATGATATACTGCCTTTCACCTCATTCCTTACAACTGGCAGCCATATTACACCGTTTCATTTCTTTTGCCGAGGCACTTTCACGCTTTGAATGGAGTAGACTTTATTGGAGGCTGTTAAGTAAACAGCAGAATGCTGATTCTCATATAACAGAAGGTTAGAGGCCAAGGATGAGCTGTGAAGGATGCTGTGACCCAGACTGAACTTGCAATTCATCTAAAGTCCGATAACAGGTTCATATCTTAGCCCTGTTACCAATCTGTTGTGGGAATAACCGCACTTAGGTTCTAATGTCGTGTGATGTAACATCGCCTGTCTCCGCCTCTGTCTCAGCCCATCTGCTGCTGAAACCCTCATTCATGAGTCGTCTATTCCAATGGTCTCCTGGCCAGCCTCCCATCTCCCACCCTCCATAAACATGAGCTCATCCAAAACTCTGCTGCCCGTATCCTAAGTCCCATTCACCCATCGCCCTTGTGCTCCCTGACCCACACTGGTTCCTGGTCTGGCAATGCCTTGATTTTAAAATTCTCATCCTCATGTTCAAATCCCTCCATGGCCTCACCCCTCCCTATCTCTGTAACCTCCTCCAGTCCTCCAACTCTCCGAGAATTCTGCACTCCTCTAATTCTGGTCTCTTGCACGTTCCCGATTTTCATCGCTCCACCAGTGGTGGCCGTGCCTTCAGCTGCCTAGGCCCTAAGCTCTGGAATTCCCTCCCTAAACCTCTCTGCCTCTCTCTCCTCCTTTAAGATGCTCTTTGAAACCTACCTCTTTGACCAACCTTTTGTGCCAAATTTTGTTTGATGACGCTCCTGTGAAGTACCTTGGGCTGTTTTACTACATTAAAGGTGATATATAAATGTAAGTTGTTGTTGATGTGGTTCTTTGTTATGTACTATTCAGGGCAGGATTTCACACTCACGAGGAATGCGTGGGGCAGGTGGTGGCTTTAATCTGAGATTGCGGAATGTCGTTAACACTCAGGGGAATCTCACTTAGAAACATAGAAAATAGGAGCAAGAGTAGGCCATTCGGCCCTTCAGGCCTGCTCCACCATTCAAAATGATCATGGCAGATCGTCTAATTCGGTACCCTGTTCCCGCTTTTTCCCCATAGCCCTTGATCCCTTTAGCATTAAGAAATATATCTATCTCCTTCTTGAATACATCTAATGACTTGGCCTCTACTGCCTTCTGTGAAAGAGAATTCCACAGGTTCACCACCCTCTGAGTAAAGAAATTTCTCCTCATCTCGGTTCTAAATGGCATACCCTGTATCCTGAGACTGAGGCCCCTGGTTATGGACTCCCCAGCCATCGGGAACATCCTCCCTGCATCTAGCCTGTCTAGTCCTGTTAGAATTTTATATGTTTCGATGAGATCACGTCTCATTCTTCTAAACTCGAGTGAATATAGGCCGAGTCGACCCAATCTCTCCTCATATGTCAGTCCTGCCATCCCATAACACTGAATATCCATGTCACCGAATTCCAGAAGGTTTTTGACATAGTGCCTCATGCGGGCCTCACAATGAAGCTAGAAGTCAAGGGAGCACATGGCCAGATTGAATTTGATCTGGGATGTGTACTGTAAGCTCTAAGATCCACATAAGGACAATACAAGGGACTCCTGTCGAAAGAGAACTGAGCTCCGGTTGCCTTGAGTAGGTGGTGGTGGGCCTTCCTGGCGACCTCTCGACATGCCCGCAGTCTGTTTCCATTTGTGAATGTGTTGAAAAAGCAACTTTTCTTTTTTTTTTAAACTTATTTTACCATAATGTAAAGAGGAGCCAGACTGAAGGCATGTCTATTAAGGCTAGTCAAAGAACAGACAGGGCAAAAGCTATACAAGAGGGAGAGCAGGCAGGCTGTTGGTATATATGTTAATAATCCACTGCAAATTCAACTGAGCAGTCTTTCCCATTGCCCACTAATGACCTTCATGTGATGTTTCAGCACATTTTTGACTATTATTCCACAGAAAAGATTTGGAAAGGAGTGACTTTTAATATCCAGTGTATTCTCCCAAGTTTTTTTTAAAAAGGGACCTAGATGAAAGGCGATTAATATGTTAATGATAGTTCCCCAAGGACTGTGGACAATAAGCAAATCGTTAGTTTGTCTCGGTAATCGATAATCACCTCACACCCATTGTGTTGGAAAGTCTTTGATCCCTTTCTAGCTGCAGACAGTGAGAGGCAAAACACTGAGGCAAGGACTCAGGCAGGTTTATTTCAAAGAAAAACGCTGCAAGGGCTATCACTTAGGCTAAGTGGTTAGGATTGTTGGGGGACAGTTAGAGGTCATCTTGTTTAAGTAAAGTAAGGTCACCCACGGGTGTGCGGAATCATGGCGTATTCTCTATTTAGTGTTATTACACGAAGATAAGTTGTACTGATTGTATTACGTGACTGCGACCATAATTGCGGCTCTGTTCACCTCACTGTGAAATAAAGATTCATATCAGGCCTCAGCTCGCCAAGCGTTTGCTTGCTGTGCCTTTGAAGAGATTGAAAGAGGACTTGTGCGAAAGACATGAATATCCAGTTCAAGTCACAAGGGGCTACCACTGTTATAACCCAAGTTACGCTGTCGTACAAGTAGATATAGGGCAGTGTGAGTCAACTCCCATAAAAGTAAGACGCTCAGGCCTTACAGGAGCGACTGATACCAAGAAGGCATGGACAACAGACCCAAATTTGTAACACCGACATATGTAGTCTTTTCACAGAGGGAGAGATGAGAGTGCTGTACCATTTTATTTGCTGCCATGGATTATGGTCACAGGATTTATTCAATATGGAATGTAGCAGCTGAGTTGCAAAATTTGATTTCATATATTTTAGATAAGCCAAGCAGGCTTTAGAAAATTTAACAACTTCTAAGAACTTTTAACTCTCTCTAAAGCCCGTGTCCGTCCAAGATTTAAATATAGCTCCCGTAGCTCTTTACACAGTCTGGATAAAATAAAAGAAAAGGCCTGTCGTTTCATAGGTAATCCCTCTCTTACCTCCAGTCTCTAACCTCTCTCACTGTCACAGCCTTTCTTATCTCTCTCCACCTTATTAATACCAATGTAATCATTGCTGTTCCCCTTTGATTCAGCCTTAGCTTTAAGCACGCTCTCTCCTCTGTGTATTCTCACTGTTTTGAAATTAAGACTCACCACACTAACTCCTGCTGCAATTAATTCTTTCCCATAAATTTAAAACTGTGAAGCTCCTGATCTCCCTCCCTACATGCCTTTAAAGTAGCAAAAACACCCAACCACCTTTCCTTCATTCATTTCATCGTCAATCCTACGTCTTTCGACCTCAGTGGTGTCTCACACAAGGATGTCTCGGCCCTCGATCTAGGATCGGGGAATTCATCAGAGAACCAGCCACGAGACAGAGTGGAGTGAGCGACCAGAACATTGCAAGGGAAAGAGGCAACTTATCAGACTGAATTAGAGAGCGAGAAAGGGAAAGAGCAAGAAGGGCACGTTGTGAGAAGAAATGTGAAACAATCACAGAAGAACTGTTCATTCACAATAGAGAATGGGAGTAGGCTCATACCAAATAATAAAATGGCCAGTAGATCTATTATCTCATCGCTGTTTGTGGGACCTTGCTGTGCATAAATTGGCTGCTGTGTTTCCTACATTACAAGTATTTCATTGGCTGTAAAGCACTTTGGGACGTCCTGAGGTTGTGAAAGACGCTATACAAATGCAAATCTTTCTTTCTTTCCTTTCCATTATTGGTTTATGGGACAACCACCCTCCTAGCAGACAGTACAGAAACAGTACCTGGGACCTTCTGGTCTGTACGGCTCAGCAACTCACTGGATAAAGTGATTTAGCCTTTGTTCAGCTAAACCGTGTGTTTCTATCTACCCAACCTTTGAATGGGCATTGGGATTCAGTATTCTTAAAGCCAAAAGAAGAAAAACTGTGTATATGCAGAAAAGAAGAAGCTGTACTGATGAAAGGCTTCACTATAATAAGGACTGATTTTCAGCATATCCGCATTAATAATTAGAGGGTAGCTGTCCTTTAAGATGTCAATACAATCTGCGGGCTGTGCATCTGAATGGCGGATAGGTGTGATTTTCCTGTGGTAATTGTACCTCTGTTCTTCATAACTGTGACAGCCTTTCTGCAAACGTCATCTTACGTTTTCATCCACAGAAAGGCACCACTTTTAGTTGCACAATTTGTTCTTTTTCTATAACTAGAATGAATGCCAAACCTTTAGGTAATTCTATACTAGAGGTTTGCCATTTATGCTAGATGTGGGCTCTGCTGACTGCTGCATGGAAACAAGACACAGAGATCTAAAAGCAGGACTTTCTGTTTGACACAGGAGAGGGAATGGAGGCTTTCTTTGTTAAGGTTCCATTATGCAGCATTTTTCTTGAAAGTCTTTGGGGTGACGATTCTCTCCCATATAATTTTCAGCCATTATCTTTAAAAATAATTTCAGGCAACAAGCAATGGTTTCACTTGATTAGATAATATAGATAGAGAACTTGCATTTATATAGCACCTTTCACAACCTCAGGACGTTGCAAAGCGCTTTACAGCCAATGAAGTACTTTTGAAGTGTATTCACTGTTGTAATGCAGAGAAACATGGCAATGTAATGTAATCACATCCACGTAATGCAGAGAAACATGGCAACCAATTTGCGCACAAGGTCCCACAAACAGCAATCAGATAAATGACAGATAATCTGTTTTTTGTGATGTTGGTTGATAATGGTCATTAAAAGCCCCAACTAAAGTTTCATTCCCCTTTCCATCTTCATCACTTGTTGCACTCCACAGGAGCTTTCCATTACTCAAGTGTAAAGAGAGATCTCTGCCACAGCTTCTTCAGAAAGTAAAAAGGAGGTAGCGTTTATGCACCAGTTCTTGTTTTTATCTTAAACTCTCTCTTGACTAATCCAGTGTTTTAATCAAGATCCTTTGAGCTATTGGAATATAAGAACAACAGTAGGCCAGTCAGCCCCTCATGTCTGTTCTGCCATTCAATGAAATCATGGCTAGATTTCTAACTTGTCAACTGAGCATAAAACTATCAATGGAAATGAAAATTGTGCGGTTTCTATAACGAGCGTCAGGATGACATCTACCCCATTGTCTAGTTTGTTTAATGTATGTTAGTCCAACTACAAAATGTGGAAAAGCTACAGTTTGAACATATGTGTCATATTTTTCCTGTCTTAATCCATCAAACTATAATAATACAAAGTGGTGTGCCCTTTTTGTGCAAACTGATTGGGGAAAAGTGACTTTAATGTTGTTTTCCAGCAATCTTGTTGTTTGCTGCCAAGAAAATGATCAACTTAGTCTTCCTTGTTTGATTGACAGGACTTTAGACCAACATCAGTAGGCTGGGGATGGCAGGCATTTGGTTAAAAATATTCCAATTAACTAAAAAGGAACCAATCACAAACCATAAAAGAAACCAATCAATTCACCAATGTTTCAGAAACCAGAACATTACAAATATGTTGTATATGTAAGAAAGTCTCTCTCCTTTGCCTATAACTCAACATCAACCCCATCCTCCATTACCACCTTCCCTCACTCACGGGTCCCTGGGCCTGGGTAGCCCTCATTCTCCAGGCCCCTAGTACTCGGCCTATGCACGTGTATATGAGTGCAGACACAGCTTCAACTGTCTGTGTATGGCTTCTGGCCAGTGCCCTTGTGCTCACTCTTGGAGCTCAGCCTTACTCCTGGGCCTCCCCTCACATCGAGCATTAACCTTCTCTCTGTCACTCTCCCAAACTGAGGACAATTAGAAGTAAGTTGCTAAGGGTAGTTTCTGCAGATTAGAAACACAGGAGGCCATTCAGCCCCTCGAGCCTGTTCCGCCATTCAGTTAGAGCATGGCTGATCTGTCCCTCAACTCTATTTACCTGCCTTTAAATCATATCCCTTGATACCCTTACCCAACTAAAATACACAGAGCTACATACGAGTCGAAAGCACAGAAACAGGCCATTTGGCCCAACCGGTCTATGCCGGTGTTTATGCTCCAGACGTGGCTCCTCCCACCCTACTTCATCTAACTATCAGCATACCTTTCTATTCCTTTTTCCCTCATGTGTTTATCCAGCTTCCCCTTAAATACATCTGTGCTATTTGCCTCAACTATTCCATATGGTAGCGAGTTCCACATTCTAACCACTCTCTGGGTAAAGACGTTACTCCTGAATTCCCTGTTGGATTTATTCGTGACTATCTTATATTTATGACCTCTAGTTTTGGACACTCCACAAGTGGAAATGTTTTCACTACGTCTACCCTATCAAACCCTTTCATTATCTTAAAGACCTCTATCAGTTCACCCCTCAGTCTTCTCTTTTCTAGAGAAAAGAGCCCCAAGTCTGTTCAATCTTTCCTGATAGGTATAACCTCTCAGTTCTGGTATCATCCTAGTAAATCTTTTCTGCACTTTTTCCAGTGCCTCTATATCCTTTCTTTAAATGGAGACCAGAACTGTACTCCAAGCATGGTCTAACCAAGGTTCTATATAGGTTTAACATAACTTCCCAGCTTTTCAATTCTATCCCTCTAGAAATGAATCCTAGTGCTTGGTTTGAGTATTTTATGGCCTTATTAATATGCATCGCTACTTTTAGTGATTTCTGTATCTGTACTCCCAGATCCCTCTGCTCCTCTACCCCATTTTGAGTCTTATTATCCAAGCAGTATGTGGCCCCCTTATTCCTCCTACTAAAAAGAACCACCTCACACTTACCTATATTGAAATTCATTTGCCAATTACACGCCCACTCTGAAAGTTTATTAATGTCATCCTGTATTTTGTCGCATTCTTCCTTTGTATTAACTACACCCCACAACTTGGTGTCGTCCACAACCTATCGATCTCAGTCGTGAAAATTTCAATTAACCCAGCTTCCACAGCCTTTTGGGGGAGCAAGTTCCAGATTTGTGTGAAAAGTCCTTCCTGATTTCACTCCTAAATGCCTAGCTCTAATTTTAAGATTCTGCCCTCTTGTTCTAGATTGTCATTTGCTTGTAAATGCCTGGCACCTACCTAGAAATCCAAGAGAACACAACTTGCCTTCTTTCACTTTTCAATACTTTTTTTTAAAGAAAGGAAAAAGGTGACTTTGGATCTATGGTTCCCAAAGATCTCCACCACCGGGATTTTCCTCGCCTAATGTCTGGGGTCTGTTGTAGACTCATTGATAGAGATTGATTGCTCTAATTAGTCAACAACTCCATTATCATTGTATCATGTGACTACCAGAAGACCAACTAGATGGATCTTGGTCTTTTCTCATCCAGCAATTCCTATGTTGAGTTGAAATGTGAAGTCTGAAGGGTGACAACACACACTAGATGCAAGACATATATCTATATAGATCAAAGATACCCAATCTTGAGGAGCAGAGGGCCAGGCAGGAAATTTAAACTCGTCTTAAACTTCCTATTTGACTCAAATGTTTACACAAAATACTTCCAAAAATCACAAGATTTGAGACTGTTAGGAATTTGAGACTCACACGAAAAAGGAAATCAAATTGACACATATGACAACCCTCACATGAAAAAGGCTCAAGTGTCTTTACACTGAAATCCAACCCTTGCTCGACAAATAATTTTCTGGATGTCTGTACCTCACTTTTCTCCATTGGCATCCTCCATCATCACTCACTCCCGGTTGAAGTGCCAGCTTCTGCTGCCTCCGTACCCAATACTACCACCTCCGTGGTCCAGTCTCCCCAAAAATGAATTCTGGGAAGGTTTTTCAACCTCCTGGGCCCAGGCGGCCAGTGAAGCCTGCTCCCTAGTTAGTGCTAAAAAGGCTCCAAATTCACCAAGCATGGAGTAGCCTTTTCCAAATCCTCCAATCCCAGGAAGATCAAACAGGTAAGAACTGTAAAAGTTACACATATAAGCAGGCAAATAAGAAAGAATCCGAATGGGGCTTCGCGGGCTGGGTAATGGGGGCTCACATGCCAGATTCAGTCCCCATAGATAGATTGTGTGGTCTTTGTCCAGTTCAGCACAGTTAAATATGCAACGAATTGAATGACTCGGAACACTTTCATTTACATTCACCCCATGCTACAAAAAACATCACTTCATTTCCTAAAAAACATAATAGCAGAAAAAACATAATGATCAAAAATGCCTAGGCCACATAAACTGTACAAGATTTCCATCACTTTTAATGTCATAAAATGCCTGCACTTATTTCTCAAATTTTTTAGTTCATTTTACTTTGAGTTTCATCACAGTGTGTTAAAGATTTTGTGACAGGCACAGAGAGAAATGGAGACACTGTTTAACAAGCATACAGAGAGGGAGACATAGAAAAGAGATGAGACAGAGCGAGAAAATACTGAAAGACAGGAAACAGAAAGAGTGAAAAATCAGAGACAAACAGGAAAATAAGATGAGAAAATGTGAGAGGGAGAGAGAGAGAGAGGGAAAAAGAGAAAGACAGACCTCAGAACAAACAAAAATAAAGCAAAACTGAACTAGAGGCTGGGAAACAAGATCAAGGACACTTAAAAGAGGTATAATTTTTTTGTTCGTCCCAAAAGTAGCTGTAAATCAGAAAATCTGTTCCCTGAGAGCTACAAAGAGCTTTTAATGTTCAGTGCATGAGTGAGAAAACAAAGCACAGAAGAGACATTGACGGTCATAGAGGATCCTACTTAAAGGTTTGTTTTTTTGCCCATGATGGCTGGTGGAGACCATTTCTAGCAGGCCCCTTTGGTAAGCACAAACCAACAGCTCACCATAGCAGTGTCATTGCTGGAACTCTGTCCAGTGCATGTACAAATTAAAACACAAAGTTAGTCGTTATTTGCCAAACCCAGTCATTGCCCAGCTATACTCCACTGGAAAATGCCCAAATGCAAATGATAAGAGGGCTCTTTTAAAATTTGGAAATCAGGCTGAACATTTGAGGCTTATTGTGCAAGACACCATGGGCTCAATTTTAGGAGGGAGGCGGGTTGGCAGTGGGGGATCAACTGGACGCGTGGGTAACCCACCCAGTGAACTTGGGGTGCTCTGCAGGCGATCGCAGCCTAATTGAAGCCACTTACCTTGGCTTCCGGGTTTCGCGCTGGAAAGCTGCGCAGCCAAAATTACAGCATGGAGCAGCACAGGGGGAAGGCTGCTCCCAGGTTTAACGATGCCTCACTCTAGGTCCTACTGGATGGGGTGAAGAGGAGGAGGACAGAGATCTGCTCCCCGGTGGACGGGAGGAAGTGGCCTGCCTCTGCCACCACGAAGGCCTGGCTCGAGGTGGCAGAGGAGGTCACCAGCACCACCAACATATCACGCACCTGCATACAATGCAGGAGGCACTTCAATGACCCAAGTAGGTCAGCCAAAATGAGTACACTTACTCATTCCCCTACACTCCGTCTGCCACATCACCGCCCCCACCCCACATCTCCTTCTGCACTGCCAACACTACTCTATCACATCACTCCTCACACCCACTCAAAGCTCATCCTCATCTTACCTGCACTTACTCACCTCGCCAGTACTCATCCCGCCACTACCACTCAACCCAATCCTCATACAATCTCATGGCTCTATCTCATACTCACCCTTTCATGCATCTCTTTCACGGTCAGCCTCACTCAACCTGCCACTACCTGTGCTGCAGCCACAGGGCATGCATCACATATGTGTAGTAGGAATCGTAAGGCAAACCTGTTGTGAGCATGAAGGGGATGCACAAGGGTGTTTGAGGGTTTGTCACGGTTTTTACTTATATTTGATTTCTGATCAACTCACATTACATATTATATTGTCACCATGACTGCCACGTCTTTGCAAATCTTGTCTGGTTTGTGCAATAATGCCTGCTCCTGAGGATCACCATGAAGACCACACCTGATGCCACCCATTGTGTCACTGCAGAGTGGGTGTAGGTGTATTTACAGGGCTTTTTTGTGCAGACGACTGAGAGACATCGGCGATGTCCCCGGTGGCACCCTGGAAGGATGCGGAGGAGAAGTTGTTGAGGGCAGTGGTGACTTTGACAGCGACAGGTAAGAAGATGGTGCTCGGGCCAGCCGGGAGCAGCTCGGCATGAAGGAGGCTGCAGATGTCCACGTCTACGTCGAGTGATTCTGAGCCTCCGTGGGCACTGCTGCTCAGAGAGGTCCAAGAAGCTGAGCCTCGGTCTGTAGACCCTGTGGCGAGGGTGGTGCCCTCTGTGACGCATCTCTCTCTGCCTTTGCCCTCCCCCCTGCTGTGCAGGTGGATGTGTCACAGCGCTGTGTTGTAGAGCTCCACGTTTCAGAGGTGGACGGCGGGCCGGCGAGGCTGGTGATGTTGTTCGCCTCCGAGGAGGTCATGACTGCAGCTATGGCGGCCCCCATCCGGAAGATGTACATTTGAGGGGGTCCGCAAGGTAGGTACATGTGTCTGCACACCGGGGTTGAGGTTGCAAGTTGGTGAATTTTATTGTTAGGAGGAGGGTGGTGGAGGCCAAACTTTGTCCAAAGTGACAGAGTGGCCTCCTGCAATGAGTGAGGGTCTTCCCCCCCCCCACCTGTCAAATGGACCTTTGCAGCTGCCACAGGCTGGTGGCTGCAACACGTCCATTTCAGCTGGGAGTGTTTCCCCCAGTATGGGAAACACGCTCAGTTGAGTTGAAAATCCCACCCCTCCTAAAATATCTGACAAATCAGGTCTGCAAACGACCTGAACTATCTAATTAATTGGTTTAAGTGGGATCCCGCCAGCTTTAATTGCCGGTGGGAGTCCCGCACGCAGGGGCTGCCCGCGCATCTAAGCGCGTCACTGGGGAACCCGGAAGTGGGCGGGTTGGAGCCGGGCTCCGGACCCGCCCCGGGAATCCCCGATTTTCGGAGCCCCCCCGCCACGAACCCGCCGTCTCGGACGTCCGAAAATCGAGCCCCATGAGGCAGAAAAGAGCAGGAGAGGTGCTGGGATTAGTCAGGTTGCAGTAATTAAGTGACAGCAAGGTTGGGTTTTAAAAGCCTGAAGATTGTAGAAGGAAAGACTGAGGGAGATAAGGAGTTCCAGTTATGAGATTCTGGGAAAGAATGAATTAAGAATAAGAGACAGTGTGATGCCTCCTGATGTGCGACAAGTCTTGATTTCAAAACAGTGAGGATGGACGGAGGAGAAGAGTCTGCAGAATGACCCAGATGGAGCACTGAAGGAACAAAAGAGAAAGTTCAGAGCTACAATGTTTATCGTAATATCGGTAAAATAAAGCAAGACTAGAAAGGATATAGAATCATAGAATCATAGAAGTTACAACATGGAAACAGGCCCTTCGGCCCAACATGTCCATGTCGCCCAGTTTATACCACTAAGCTAGTCCCAATTGCCTGCACTTGGCCCATATCCCTCTATACCCATCTTACCCATGTAACTGTCCAAATGCTTTTTAAAAGACAAAATTGTACCCGCCTCTACTACTGCCTCTGGCAGCTCGTTCCAGACACTCACCACCCTTTGAGTGAAAAAATTGCCCCTCTGGACCCTTTTGTATCTCTCCCCTCTCCCCTTAAATCTATGCCCCCTCGTTATAGACTCCCCTACCTTTGGGAAAAGATTTTGACTATCGACCTTATCTATGCCCCTCATTATTTTATAGACTTCTATAAGATCACCCCGAAACCTCCTACTCTCCAGGGAGAAAAGTCCCAGTCTATCTAACCTCTCCCTGTAAGTCAAACCATTAAGTCCCGGTAGCATCCTAGTAAATCTTTTCTGCACTCTTTCTAGTTTAATAATATCCTTTCTATAATAGGGTGACCAGAACTGTACACAGTACTCCAAGTGTGGCCTTACTAATGTCTTGTACAACTTCAACAAGACATCCCAACTCCTGCATTCAATGTTCTGACCAATGAAACCAAGCATGCCGAATGCCTTCTTCACCACCCTATCCACCTGTGACTCCACTTTCAAGGAGCTATGAATCTGTACTCCCAGATATGGCAGAGAGATAGGCACCGATTTTAGAATGGAGGTGGGATGGCAGCAGTGGAGGTGGCAGCAGTGGAGGGGGGTGAATGGGCGCATGGGTAACCCAACTAATAAAATATGTCCGTTTCGCACGCGATCGCAAGTGAATTGGTGCCACTTAACGCGGCTTCCAGGTTTGCCATCCGAAAGCTGCGCAGCGGGCGGACTGCATCACAGGCTGTCAGCTGGAGATGCTCTGTTTAAAGGGCAATTGATCTAAAGGCTTTTGCTGGAGCAAAAACCCAGAAATCACAATGGAGCAGCACAGGGGCAAGGCTGCTCCAAGGTTTAACGATGCTTCACTGCAGCAGCTACAGGCCGGGGTGAGGAGGTGGAGGAGGGAAGTCTTTTACCCCGCGGTCGGGAGGAAGTGCCCTGCCTCTGTCACCAAGAAGGCCTGGCTCGAGGTGGTAGACGAGGTCACCAGCAGCAACATCTCCCGCACCTGGGCCCAGTGCAGGAAGCGCACCAATGACCTAGCTAGGTCAGCCAAAGTGAATACACTTATTGATTTTCCACATCACCGCTCCCTGTGTCAACACCCCCCCCCCAATTCATTTTGCACAGCTAACACTACTCTATCACATCACTCCTCACACCCACTTAAGGCTCATCCTCAACTTACCTGCACTTACTCACCTCCCCATTACTCACCCCACCACTACCACTCACCCCAATCCTCATCCAAAGTGATGGCTCTGTCTCATATTCACCCTCTGATGCAGCTCTTTCATGGTCAGCCTCACCCAAAGCAATGCATTCATCGGTTGGCCACTACATCATCACTCACTCACACGTCTGTTCTTTCTCCCCTTCTGGAAGGGGACGCAAAATGCACGCGAGAGGGCGAGGACCGGAGTGGGGAGGTCACAACAAATAGTGGTCCTCACAGACGCGGTGCAGGAGACGCTGGAGATCAGCCGCTCCCTCGAATGACTGTCCGTCGGAGATGGTGAGACTGGCACCCCACAAATGTTTGGTGACACAACTTTAACGTTCAGCACACACAACATGAATTGATGTTAACAATACTTGCCATATTCAGCACCTCAGTATGCTCATCGCAACATGTCCCATCTGTGATGATGCTTAAAATTGCCTTCTGTTCTCTTACAGGCCCTTCAGCGATCGGTGTGATGGCAGAGGGTGATTCCTCGGAGGACCTGCCGGCCTCCGAGGGTGCACTGTCACATCTTAGCGAGCCATCCACCAGCGCAGATACTCACACCTCGGTGGGCCTTAGTACTCAGTTAGTTGGGTTGGCACTTGGTGAGTTACCACGCACAAGTAAGCACGAGCAGACACTGATGGCAGGGGCAGCTGTGGAGAGTCCGTGTCAGTGGGAGCACTCCTCCCCAGGCTCTGCTCAGCTGGATGCAGATGCTGAACCCGGGGGGCCATCCTTTAAAAGGAGAATGATCGAGGGACAGCAGCATAGTAGCGAGGTGCTGGAACAGGTGCCACGCGCACTCTCCACAATCGCGCAGAGGATGGAGGAGTCCAACTCCTCCATGAGTGGAATGGTGGCACAGGTACGAGAGGGAATCTCTGAGATACTGTCACAGGGACGTGAGCAAGTGTCTGAGATAGTGTTGCAGGTAAGTGCGGGAATGTCTGCGATGGAGAGAAGGCTAGCCTCCGTTGATTTTCAAGCACGACTCACAAATGAGTCCATTCAGGCCCTAACAACGGTTATTCGCACTCAGGGTGAACAACATTCTGCCGCCTTAAACAGGCGGGCAGATACTTTACGACTGGTCCTCCAAGGCCTCATACATATCCTCCAAACTGTTCTCCAGCAGGGTGGTAGAAGTGATGTGGGCCTGGTCTAGGAGAAAGGGGTCACGGAAGTGGGGACGCCACTCAAAGCGCTCCCACGTTTCACCCGTTGCCCCCTCTCAACCAGAACCCACAATGCTGCCTCCTCTCCAGGTGGCCGAGTCTGCCCCTGCACAGGTGCAGGTGGAGCAGTCTTTGGAGGGGCCCTCATGGGCACCAAAACCCAGAAGGCGTAGGCCGAAAGCATCTAAGCAGTCAGGGCATGAACATGAGCAACCTGCTACTACCTCTGCTGCAGCCACAGGGGATGCACCACGTAGAAGTAGGAAGAGGAAGGCTAAGGATTTGTGAGCATGAAGGGGATGCACAAGGGTGTCTGACTGGTGGTCATGTTTTTCATTTATATTTGATTTTGGTTAAAGTCACATTAAATGTTATCATTCTCACCACTACTGCCACGTCTTGCCCATTCCTGACTGGCTTTTGTGATAGGGCCTTTCATGAGCTTCACCATGAACGGCGACACTTGATGCCACCCAGTGGGTCACTTTACAGTGGGTGTATGTGGAGTTGCAGGACTGTTTTGTGCAGAGAGAGGTGGGGCGGGCTGGTGTGGGCGCTGCTTTTTCCAGGTGGTGAGGACTGGACTCTTCACACTGTCTGATGTTAGGAGAACCATTCACATATCAGTGACTCCCTGGCCTCACAAGCAGCCAGGTGAGCCACTGCTCTCCCATGGGTTCCTCCTCCTCCGCCTCCTCCTCAATGTGAATGGGGCCTCCTCAAGCGGCACCCCTCTCTGTTGTGCCATGTTGTGCAGGACACAACACATGACCATAATGCATCTCATTCTGTCTGGTGCGTATTGAAGCGCTCCCCCAGGATGATCAAGGCACCTGAAGCGCATCTTGAGCAGCCCTATAGCCTGCTCAATTGTAGACCTGGTAGCGATGTGGCTGTTGTTATATCGACGCTGTTGCTCGGTGATGGGGTTCCTCAGAGGTGTCATGAGCCACGTGTTCAGGGGGTATCCCTTGTCCTCGAGGAGCCAGCCCTTAAGGGTGCTCGGTGCATGGAAGAGGGGCGGGATGTTGGATTCCCTCAGAATGAAGGAATCGTGGCAGCTGCCAGGGAATCTGGTGCACGTGAAGGAATCTTTTGCGATGGTCACAAACGAGCTGAGCGTTGATGGAGTGATACCCCTTCCTGTTGATGAACAGTCCTGGCTCGTGTGAAGATGCTCGTATTGCTATATGCGTGCAATCGATTACACCCTGCACCCGCGGGAAGCCAGTCACAGCGTGAAATCCCATGCCCTCTCCGTCTGGCTGAGGTCGTCCATGGGGGAGTTGACGTACTGCGAGACCCTGCGAAACAAGCCGTCAGTGACCTGCCTTATGCACTTGTGTGCAGACGACTGAGAGACCCCAGCGATGTCACCGGTGATGCCATGGAATGATCCGGACATGAAGAAGTTGAGGGTAGTGACTTTAACTTTAATGAGATGCTGCTCGGCCCAGCCGGGAGCAGCTTGGCATGGAGGTTGCAGATGTCTGCGACTACCTGGCGACTCACTCTGAGCTTCCGTATGCACTGCTCCTCAGAGAGGTCCAGAAAGCTGAGCCTTGGTCTGTAGACCCTGTGGCGAGGGTAGTGCCTCCTGCGATGTCGTTCTCTCTGTTGTTCCCCTCTGTGCTTTTGTGCGGGTGCCTGTGGCACAGCACTGTGTTGTGGAGCTGCAAGTGGCTGAAGTGCACGCCGTGCCTGGTGAGGATGGTGATGTTGCTCGTCCTCGGATGTATTGGTGAATGCAGCCATGGCACCCCCCGCCCCATCCTGATGGTGTGAGTTTGAGGGGGTCCGAAAAGTTGGTATATATGTGAGAACAGAAGAATTCTGAATGGAAACTAAGAATTTTCAGTGAAAACACAAAGATCTCCCAGCCAAAAGTTCGTCTGAAAGAACTGAGTGTCCTGCAGCAAGAATTCACCTTTTATCAAACAAGTATTTGAATGTGCAACTGGTTGCTGGCTGAAACACATCTGGTAGAACATGGAGTGTTTCCCACAGCACGGGAAACACGCTGAGGATGTTTCAAAATCGCACCCCTGTCTCAATGTGCACAAAATTAAGTACTTCAAGTATGTAAATAACTCTCTTAACTATCATCCCGCCGGCTTTAATTGCCAGTGGGACTTCCGCATTCGTGAGGCGCGCACACAACCAGACCGTCAATGGGGAACCTGGAAGTCTGCGGGTTGGAGCCGGCTTCGAACCTGCTCGGGATTTCCCCGATTTTTGGAGCTCCCCCCCAACCCCCGGTCCCAATGCACCCACTACTTTCTTCAAAAATCGGGGGCAGTTGGAGCCGAGAGGTGAAAAAGGGATTGCCTATCAGAAGATAAGCCTTTTCTTATATTCTGCCAAGAAGTCCAAGAGAAGGGCCTCCCCAGATATGGATGAACTGTTGAAGTCTTGGGCAGGGTTGGGATTTAGAGAGAGTTAACACTTGATGAGGAGAAAAGCAATCTTTGGCATGAAAGATAAAATTGAGTTTCTTGGAGACAGCTTTAACAATGGAGGAGATGTGGGAGCTCCATTTGAGGTCAGAAGCATCAATAGATAGAAAGAAAGAAAGAACTTGCATTTATGTCACGCCTTTCATGACCTCAGGGCGTCCCAAAGCCCTTTACAATCAATGAAATACTTTTTGAAGTATAGTCACTGTTGTAATGTATGAAACACGGCAGCCAAGTTGTGCACAGCAAGCTCCCACAAACAGCAATACGATTGACCAGATAATATGTTTCTTTTAGTGACGAAGGACTAAGGGTGGAACTGTGAAAATGAGGTGGTAACTACTTGTTAATCTTGGGAGACCAAAAGAAACTGTTTCATTGAAGAATTGAAAGAAACAAATTTTCATTGCCCCTAAAGAACATAAAGGAAATCAAGATGCAATGCTTCAGTCATTGTATTGCATGGGAAGTGGAGGTTGTGAGCACAGAGAGTGAAATCTGAAAGAGGTTGATGAATGTAGGGTGAAATCATCAGCAAAAGAGAAGATAAGATTGGATGATGAGTAGACAAGGTCATTGTTGTGAAGAAGGAACAGTGTGGGAGAGGTGAGAGAGCGCAGAGCCCTGGAGAAGCCCTGAGTTAATGGAAAAAAGATTCAGAAACCGAGCACTCAACCACAGCACAGATAGAGCGTTTGGAGAGAAAACAAAATAACGATTGATCATGGATTTGCTGAGAGACTATATAGCAGCAACTTATTCAGAAATGCACAGTACCAGACCTTGACAAAAGCTCTGGAGCAACGAGAGATGATTTCCCCGTCCTAGCTTGGCTGTAATGTCCCTACATGGTCAAATAGCCCACCACTGCTCGCCTTTCAGACACACTCATCAAGAATGATTGATATTGCTGAGGGAAACTGCTACCCATGAGATATAACAATGCCTTCAAGAGAAGAAGAGGAAAAATGGGGTTGTGGATAGTGAACAATATTTAATGCTAGTTCACCAAACTAATCGTCTCTGAAATTTGAGCATAACAATTGCATTGAGGCTCCCCGATGGCCGAGTAGATAAGCGCCCTGTGCAGTAGGAAGTTATAGAGAACCAGGAGGTCCCAAATTTGATTTCTTAGCTGTGCTGATTTCAATCAGAATGTCAATTTAGGTGCTGCACTTAATCTCCACTGTCTCCACCCGGGACTGGTAAGCAAGGGGAAAAAAATCAGGCAGGGTTCCAGATAGAAAGCGTATGTGTGAGAACAGCATCAGTCTAAGATGTGATGCCCTCCAGCTGACTTTGCTCATATAAAAAAAAAGACTTGCATTTATATAGCACGTTTCACAACCTCAGGACATCCCAAAGTGCGTTACAACCAAAGAAGTACTTTTGAAATGCAGTCACCGAAATAATGTAGGAAACTCAGCTGCCAATTTGCACACAGCAAGGTCCCACAAACAGCAATGTGATAGTGACCAGATAATCGGTTTTAGTGATGTTAGTTGAGAGATAAATATTGGTCAGGCCTCAGTTTAACATTTCATCCGAGAGGACAGCACCTCCAACAGTGCAGCACTCCCTCAGTACTGCACTAGGAGTGTCAGTTTAGATTTTGTGCTCAAGTCTCTGGAGTGAGACTTCAACCCACCACTTTCTCACTTAGAGTCGAGAGTCCTACCACTGAGCCACGGCTAACACCCAAAATATGATTAGTACCCACTTGGATGGAATACCAAAGAGCTGATGAGGCTCTGGAACATAACCCAACAAGCATCTCCAGGAAGGGAGGGGTGAAAACCGAGGAGAGGGGAGGGGGTTGAGGAAGCTATTTTGTTTTGCACTGATACAGTTTTAAACACACACACACACACACACACACACACACAGACTGACAGATTACTGGAGTGAAAAGTCTGCAGAGGTATCAGAATATTCAAAGTCCAGTAAAGTGGCGTGTGACCTTGAGGTAAATTAAAATCATAGACTTATGCAAACTGAAGCCACATTTGAAGTCCTATTCTTGTTGTAGCTGTTTTGTGGGCCTATCTGAAATCTATTAAAAAGATAAAGTGCATTGTCCTTGAATTTGGATGCTTTTAATTTTTTTGCTGGTCTCTTTTAAAAGTTATTTAAATTTTACTGCAGCAATCTATTAACTGGCGGTTAGAATTCTAATTCAGGCGAAAAGCACACAAGCTCTTTGTCACATAATGCTGAGTAGGCTATTGGAAAAAAAATAGATATTGAAAAGTTACAGAAAATCTCACAATTTGGAAAAGAAAAAGAAACTTATTAGAAGTTGCTGCTTGGTGCAAATTGCACTTTCAGCTCCCGTTACGGGGCTCCGATTTAATTTTATTCATTGGCAAGCACATTTTCCCTTGCAGTTATAGCTATTACCAGCAAATTTGTTCCCTACCAGCAGTACTTGGGATCAGCAAACTGCAAGCAGAGCGGAAACTAATCATGCTGACTAAAAACAAGTTATGAGTCCCTGTAGGGGACACACCGCATATTGTTGACTTTTCTAAAAAGGTTAGCAATTTAGTAGAAACTGGTTAATGTATAAATATGCTAATAGACAATTCGGTTGAGTTGTCGCCCTGCTCCACTCTAAACGCTATATTCAAAAAAAAATCTTTCACTGGACCAACTTGTGCTTTCATTGGATGATGCCAGCCGTGGCTCAGTGCTAGCACTCTTGCCTCTGAGTCAGAGATTGTGGGACTCCAGGGACTTGAGCACATAAACTAGTCGTGCAGTACTGAGGGAATGCTGCACAGTCGCAGGTGTGCCGTCTTTCGGATGAGACGTTAAACCGAGGCCCTGCCTGCTCTCTCAGATGGACGTAGAAGATCCCATGGTGTTATTTTGAAGATGAACAGGGGAGTTCCCCCCCGGTGTCCTGGCCAATATTTATCCCACAACCAACACAAAAAAAAGATTATCTGGTCATTGCTGTTTGTGGGATCTTGCTGTGTGCAAATTTTCTACATTACAACACTGACTACACTTCAAAAAGTATTTCATTGGATGTGAAGCGCTTTGGGGTGTCCTGAGGACGTGAAAGGTGCTATATAAATGCAAGTTCTTTATTTTTCTTTCAAGCTGGTTGAAATGAAGCCAGCAGTAAATTGCTGGTGTGAGGTGGATGTACTGATTCCTCTGGACTCCTGTTTCTCTTTGTCTCTCACCCTTCAGAAAACTAAAACATGGATGATCCATGTATGCTATTCCTGGCATTCCAAGTAAACCATGGTGGGATGGGGGGGGGAAACGGGAATATCTAACTGTCATGAGTATACTTTTTCATGGGTTCCATGACGTTTCTGTCCAATAAGGATCGGAAAGGAGGAGGAGGCCGAGCCATAAATATAAGGAAGATGGATAACACAACAGGGCATGGGGTGGGAGAGGGACCCTGCACGGATAACCACCTGCCCTCTTTTGAAGCTACACAAAACACAAACTAGATAAATTTTAGATTTGCATCTACTTTTTAACTAAAGACAAAATCTCCAGCAGATGTTTCAGCCCCATTGTTCCTCAACATTGAAAAGTTATGTTGACTTCATTTTAACCAACCTAACTCTTCCAGTTCCGTGGCACCTGGGGGGACCAAACAACCCCATACGGTAATCCACATTGCCAAATTCAGACAAAGGGTTGCTTCACTCAAGAACCTACAGCTCTTGCTGCAGGGCAAGATTCAGAGAACAACCTTTCAGGGTTATAGATACGGCCGTCAGGATTCACCAGCAAGCTTTCATCTCTGGAGAAGGATCTCAGTGACCCATGTGTTTGTGTTTTTTCTAAATAAACCAATAAAGACACACTGGGCTGCCCAAGTGTCATCAAACAAGAAAGCAAACAAAAGTGCCCCCTTTTTAGAGGGGCACAACAAATGAACCATAAAAAACAAATGAAACTTATAAACTTAAATAATAATAATATTCCTGGTGTCCACAAAACACTCCACCGGGCATTGACGGCCTCAAGCGTACCGGCGGACACCGTGTGCTCCTTCTCCAGGGCCACCTGGGCTTGGACAAGATTGCGGACGAGAAGCAGGCAGCCAGAGCGACTACCCCCACAGGCTGCGTCCAACCTGGACCTTGGCCAGGCCCAGGAGCAGGCCCACCTGGAGGACCTCCTGCTTGCCCGCCCCCCCAACTCCGCACCATATGCTTGTGATGTGTCAAAACTATCGGTCTATTAAGAGTCATCGTTAACTGGTCTTGGAGGGGGTGCAGCGCAGATTCTCCAGAAAGATACCAGGCCGAGAGAGTTAGATTATGAGGGCCAACAGTACCAACACTACGTAAATTTGGTGACGATACTGAACATAGCAGTTACCATCAGTGTGGAATCACAAGAGAAAATACCAACAGATGTTGACAACAAGCACCAGTGACAGATGGCTGGGATACACTGGAGCCCAGGAAAAGCACAGAATAAAAGAAGAGCATTCGAGGGGACAGTTTAATCAACAGTGACACAGAGGGTCAAGGAAAGGAGGTTGAAAGGGGTAGAAAGTACTGGAATGATGGTTGTGAAATTGCCTGGGGAGATATTGTGGAGGAGGAACTGGGAGCCTGAGTATTGATGACCAGAGAGGTTAAGAGAGATGGTTGAAGGTGTTCAGAGGACACAAAGAGCTGTTGCAGCACTGATGGTAACTGCTATGTTCAATATCGTCACCAAATTTACGTAGTGTTGGTACTGTTGGTCCTCATAATCTAACTCTCTAGGCCTGGTATCTTTCTGGAGAATCTGCGCTGCACCCCATCCAGTAAATCTCTCAAGTTGCCGATACTGACGGAACCTGGAATTCTGATCCACCAATGAAGCAACGGTGCTAAATGCAGCTCTTTCCAAACCTCCCGACCCACAAACTAACAGCCAGTAAGGAATAAAAAATGCAAATTAGGCCAAGTTGCCAGGGCCTGGAGGACCAGATTACCAAGATTTGGGGTCCAAACGTGGCTAATGGGCCACAAATTGGTCATTAAGGGGGAGAAATTCGACTTGCGCCCAAAACGGGCACAGGTCAGCGGAGCGATTGCTGCACGCGCCAGTCTAGGCCTCACTGGGACAGAAGCGGTGAGCTGCAGGCAGCAAGCAGGCCCCCGGATGCAGCTCATCGGACGGGGTCTGATGAATACTGGCCAGGGGGAGGGGAGATCTCCGGCCGGCTATGGCCCGCAGTATTTTTGTGGAGCTAGGAGGAGCACTCCTGCTCTTTCTGGCTCCATGAAAATCTAACTTTGAAGAAGTTTTGTGACTGTTTGAACGGCCTCCAGCGGTCCCTTTAACTACCAGTGGTGAGGCCGCTCAGGACCTGGTACAACTAGGCGGAGCTGGCCTAGTTTGCGCCTGAATGTTGGATCGGGGTCCTGTTTCAGGCGGGCAGGCTTCTCGCCCACTTACAGGCCCACCTGAAGATGGCATGAGACGGGTGTCGGGCGTCAATGTGGTCACAGTGGTTTAACCACCCCCCACTCCC
This sequence comes from Heptranchias perlo, assembly GCF_035084215.1. NCBI lineage: Eukaryota > Metazoa > Chordata > Chondrichthyes > Hexanchiformes > Hexanchidae > Heptranchias > Heptranchias perlo. The sequence goes on from NC_090340.1 coordinate 11,645,897, forward strand.
CACCCCCAGATTTTCAGCTAATGGCCACCCATTTCACAGGCACAAACTGAGTCGAATTTTTCCCCTTCCAACTCTAGAACACATTTGAAGTTGCGTCAGTTTGGTGCGGAGACCGTCTTACAGTCTTCAAATATTCGTTCTTTAGTCTGTTATGCGCAATGCGCAGCTATTCGGATCTGAAAGAAGAGATTTATATCCCACCAAAGCTCTGATTAGAACTCGCTTGTTGAAGGCAAAGAAGAAAGAAAGAACGACTTGCATTTATATGGCACCTTACACGACCTCAGGACCTCCCAAAGCGCTTAACAGCCATTTAAGTATTTTTGAAGTGTAGTCACTGTTGTAATGTAGGAAATGCGGCAGCCAATTTGTGCACAGCAAGCTCCCGCAAACCAGCAATATGATAATGACCAGATAATCAGTTTAAGTGATGTTGGTTGAGGGATGAATATTGGCCAGGACACCAGGGAGAACTTCCCTGCTCATCTTCGAAATAGTACCATGGGATCTTTTCCATCCACCTCAGAGGGCCTCGGTTTAATGTCTCATCCAAAGGACGGCACTTCTGACAGTACAGCACTCCTTCAATACTGCACTGGAATGTCAGCCTAGATTTTGTGCTCAAATATCTGGAGTGGGACTTGAACCCATGACCTTCTGACTCAGAGGCCAATGTGCTACCCACTGAGCTACAACCAACACATTCATATATAATTCCTATATATCACTCAGGTCTTCATTTTGGTGACACACCCCAGCCATCAGCACTTCAACCCATGTGTCAATTTGCCAGAAGAATATGTCAGAAGAAAAATCAACTATTTTCACTGGGGATTGGAGGCTGATGGAGACAACCTGAGCAGCTGGAGGGGGGGACAGGAGACCGTTAGAACCAATCAGGCATTACTTTCTCCCATTGTTGGTTGCTCAGGAATTTGAGCAAGGAGTTTTAAAATAAGCTGATGGCTATAGATGCTTATTTGGCATTTGCCCCTAAAGATGTTACAGAAGAAACAACATAGTTTACAACAAATAAACTGCTGAAATGCAGCACTTAAAAATTTTCTGGTCTGCTCAATTTTTCATGGCGTGTCCGGCTGTTGTCTGACATGAAGACTATTAAAAGCCAGTTGCGATGAGGAGAATGTTCTCTGGTGTGATTAAGCGGACTTTATTTTAGTATTCTTGCATGGAGTGGGGTTGGAGTGATAGTAAAATTTTACATAACTTAAACAATTGCACCAAGATTCTCATATTTAGGGTTTTAGTACTGTAGCCCATTGTGAGAGAATTGTAGTGCTCGGTTATGCTACGTAACTTTGAAAGCTATTTATTTAGTTTGTTTCCATGCTTGTGGGGAGTTCCCTTTGTAGTGCGCTGTAACTAAGCAGAGTGCCAGCACCATCTGTATTAGGGAGCTCAACGTCTATGAGAAGTAATATTAATAATCAATAAATTAGATTGCAAATCCCACACTGGGGACAGTCAGTCAGGTCCATCTGAGAGCAAAAAAGTCAACTCCCCATGCAAACCACATTTTAAATGATTGCAGTAAGTAATAATTCTTTCCAGTATAAGAAAATAAACCTCTTTGATGGTCAGAGTAGACTTCAATTTACCACTGTTGATGATAGTGGATGAAAGTTTCATATCGTCAATGATCCTCACCTATTGTAACAGAACTATTAATCTCTTTATTTTAAATGGGTTGCTGCCTCCGTTAAAATAGTGCACAGAGGAATGAACAAGTTAAGAGTTTGTGTACAATTATTGCCAAGAGTCATTTTTAGTCTTGTGTGTTTTAAGATTTAAAAAAAACCACAAGAATGTTTTGAAATACACAACAGGTTGGTCAGCATCTAGAAGGGGAAAAGACAGGTTAATGCTTTGGTTCTGATCCTTCACCAGAACTCTGCTCTAAGGCTTGTTTCAATATTAACTCACACTGAACCCACCTGAAACAAATTAAAAACAGATATTATTTAAAATAGTTATATCAGCATAATCTTAATGGCAGCCCAGAGCTCATCCTCTGGGCTGCCATGAGTCCAGGACAGGCAGAGTCAATAGTTAGCCAGTTGTATCTGGTCAATGTAGATTGTGCTACTGATTACCGCAGGTGTGTACTGTAAATGCTTTCAGTTCACAAATTGACAAGGTCACAAATCTGCCTCTGCAACCTCATTCAGATCAGTGTTCCTACGATGCCCTCTTTTAATTCTGGTCTCTTGTGCCTACGCCCCTCCCACTCCTCTCTCTGCTCCACTTTGCAAGTTGCAAGCAAAGCTTTCAGCCATTTCAGCCCAACCGTCAATGCTTTCAATAGAGTCCAAGACCTGATTCACCCTGTGTCCCAAGTGTGGACTCCATCATATTGGCTTTCCAACAGGCAAGTAAAATGGAGAAGGCAGTGCAGTCAGGTGAAGGGCCTCCACCTCAGTACCATTCTCTTGGTACCCTAGCATAGAATTTATAGCACAGAAACAGGCCATTCGGCTCAACTGGTGTTTATGCTCCACATGAGCCTCCTCCCACCCTAATTCATCTAACCCTATCAACATATCCTTCTAATGGACAAAAAATTACCCAAATCTGGGTAGGAGCAGAGCAAGTGCTTGCTAGGCAGATAGAAGAAAAAGAGGCAAAGGGGCACCAAAATAGAGACAGACTGATCAACAACGAATGGCAGAATGTGCCACTCAGTCTGGCTGAGATCTGGCTGCAGTCCAGCTTGTCAACTTGTTCAGAGACCACCAAGTGTAAGCCTAGTGACAGAAGTTTACAAACACCTCGAATATAATTATGCCAGTAACTGGGGAACTATCAAAGCGGCAGAAAAAAACACACAGGGCCAGTTCCAGCCAGTGTTAAATCAAAACTTCACTCAATCAGTAAAACTGTGGAGGACACTTACACCCTGAGCTAAACTGTACCCTTCATCCAATTGCTTCTACTACAGGGGAAGTGCCTTCTACTGACTTACCTTTAGGGTGGTCACCCAACCAGTTTTCAACCAAACAGCCTGACCTTGGGGGTGGCTGTGAAATACTTCTGATTAGTGAAAACTGGACAGGAAAGACATGGCTTCTGATGACTGTATGTGAGAGGGCTGTCCTCATGTATAAAGGACAGCCCTTGGGCCTGTTCGCCTTCGATCACACCTCTGTATTTGTATGCGTACAGCAGTTTTTAAAACGCAGCACCCCCGCTGCCTTTAGATGGGGGAAAATATGCTCTAGTTGCCTTGCAACTGTGAGATTTATACCTCTACAGTCACTGGTGTCCTTCCCTGATTATAGCGTTTAATCATTTAGAACCACTGGTTAGAGGCAGCCTGGAACAGACATCTCGTTTCACCTCACTTTACTTTTTGTGACATCGAGAATGGGAACAGTAGACTGGGTATCAATCCCCATTCATCTCACATATCATAGTGAGAGCTCCTTACAAAATGTCTGCCTCACACCTGCAGTTCTTCCTTCTTTTTCTTTCTTATTGTTAATTGAACACTAAAGGGCCCCTCATGGGAGCAAGCATCCTGTAGTAATTATGCTCCTCTTATACTCTTTGTTACATTTAAAGAGAATATTCCAAAAAGTCTGAAATAAAAGCAGCCACTACATTTCCACATCAACTTGAGTGTTTATCGGACGTAACAACAATAACAAAGGGATGCCTGAAATGCTCCACTAAGTGTACTGATATCTCCCTTTAAAACAGTTAGAAATTTAAAGCCAAACTTCCCCTTTAGGGAGACATGCAAAGAATGAAACCACCCCAGAGCAAATTTTCCCCTTAAATGAAGATTTACAGTAACAAGGCCTCCATTAATCTGCGCTGTCCATGCCCTGAATTTCCAGGCTAGGCTCCATCTAGTCCGCCTCGTTCCTGTTCCTCGAGGTAAAACTTTCCTTCTGCTGAAGCTTCAGTTCCACTGTACTGTCGTGGTTACCTTACTTTTCAAATAAAAATGGCACTGGGAAGCCTGGGGTTTGCAGAGAGGAGCGATTTTAAATAGCTGGCATGTCAACTCCACCCCTCCCAATCTTTCCTGTTGCTTGGAAGTCAATTCAATCTTATTATTGATTTTACTACACTGTCCAAGTGTGAGATTAATTTTGATAGTGATCAAGACAGTCAGCTCAGATATTGAATCACAGTAAAACACGCTCTACGGAGCGGGAATACCAATGAGCACAGCCGCTAGCCACTACAATTAATCAATGATTATAACAACTTGCATTTATATAGCGCCTTTAACGTAGTAAAACGTTCCAAGGCGCTTCATAGGAGTGATTATCAAATAAAATTTGAAAACCAAGCCACAAAAGGAGATATTAGGACAGGTGACCAAAAGCTTGGTCAAAGAGGTAGGTTTTAAGCAGCGTCTTAAAGGAGGTGAGGGAGGTGAGAGAGGTAGAGAGGCGGAGAGGTTTAGGGAGGGAATTCCAGAGCTTAGGGCCGAGGCCACTGAAGGCACGGCCACCAATGGTGGAGCGAAGGAAAACAGGGATGCATAAGAGGCAAGAATTGGAGGAGCGCAGAGATCTCGGAGGGTTGTAGGGCTGGAGGAGGTTACAGAGAAAGGGAGGGGCAAGGCCATGGAGGGATTTGAAAACAAGGATGAGAATTTTTTAAATTGAGGTGTTGCCAGACCGAGAGTCAATCTTTTAAAAGGATCCTGTATTCCACCAAATGTATAAAATGGTTGCTGTTTGAAAATCAGTGATAAGAGTGGTCAGGCACTGTGAAAATGCTTGCTCCCCGTCCTGCCAGCTATGAGTTTCATTTCCAAACCAACAATAAAATGTTCCATTAATGCAGGAAAAGCTAACCTATTTTATCTTGTCAAGTGACCCCACCCCCATCTTCTGCCAGAATATTTATAGAACAAGGTGACCTACGCTTCATGTCAATGAGAACTGTGAAGATCCCAGCACAATGGGAACTTTCTTTCCTTCCACTTTTTCTCGGACCAATTTTCTCTCCTCCTCTCCTAAAAGGCGTAGATTCCTCACTAGGGTACAATTCCATAATGTCAGTTGCCCTTCATTACCACGTCCAAGTGGCCAGTACTGATGTGTTAGCCGAGACAGCGATGTTGGCAGCCTATTTAACTGTGGGAGGCATCACAGCCAAGCCTGATCCTATACTCACCTGACATCAACATAAGTTGAATCACTGGACATTGATCAGGAGCAGGAACCCTGGATAATTTACCCTCTCTGGCAGCGGCCCTCAGGTAAGCCCGAGAGGAGGGATGAAAGGGGTTACTAGGGGGAGGGGATGTTGGCAACAGTGCCTGTTGTGGAGTCAAGGAGGCACTCCTGTTCCTCCTGGCTCCACAGGAAGGTTTTAAAAAAAATTAAATTTACGTTTCTTCTTAAAGAGGCAGTCACTTTACCTTTAAGTGAGATTACCAACTGCTGCCTAATTTTGTGAGCCCATGCCCATAACAAACGGCCCACTCATCGAAAGCTAATTTTACAGAGCGGTCCTTTAACAGGCGTTAGACCCTTTCAATAGCATATATATCAGCCGTGGCTCAGTTGGTAGCACTCTCGCCTCTGAGTCAGAAGGTTTTGGGTTCAAGTCCCACTCTAGAAACTGGAGCACATAATCTAGGCTGACACTCCAGTGCAGTACTGAGGGAGTGCTGCACTACCAGAGGCTCCGTCTTTCGAATGAGACGTTAAACTGAGGCCCTATCTGCTCTCTCAGGCGGATGCAAAAGATCCCACGGCACTAATCAAAGAAGAGCAGGGGAGTTCCCCCAGTGTCCTGGCCAACGTTAATCCCTCAACCAGCTCTTGAAACATTTGCCTGAGGAAGGAGAAAATCTCCGAAAGCTTGTGGGAGCTCTTGAAACATTTGCCTGAGGAAGGAGAAAATCTCCGAAAGCTTGTGAATTTAAAATAAAATTGCTGGACTATAACTTGGTGTTGTAAAATTGTTTACAATCAAAAAAAAATCTTAGCATTATCCATTAAGAAGATGATGAATGATTCTCGCACAGAGGGACTGTTTGATGCAGTGGGATAAACTATGGCCTTTGACCCCTGGGACCAGAGTACAAATTGAGCAAGACTAACGGGAAACGAGTTTTGATCAGTCTCAACTCCGTTCCTTATGGGCACGTGCTCACAAAACTGATCCTAATTAGGCAGCAGTTGGTCATCTCACTGAAAGGCAAAGTGACTGCCTCTTTAAGAATGAAAGTACTTTTATCCCTCCTCTGCTCTCTTGAAGCCACTGACTTGCTGCTGTGCGACCCTGGGGTAATTTTCTCTTCCTACATCACATCAGGGCACTGATGACAACTGCAGTGCTCCCCACTGGTACAGGATTAAACCCCAGACCTTCCCGATCTGTACGCCCGGCAACACAACGAGTGGTGAATTTACTCATGAGGTAAAGCTCTTTAAATAATACTTTGATGAGAACAGACATACAATTACAGTTTTAACTTCATTCCTCTCACACACAAAGCAATCTGCTGCAACACACCCAGACATACACGTGTACACTGACACTCCAGTGCAGTTCAAAGAGAATGTTGCACTGTTGGAGATGTGGTCCTTCGGAGGAGATGTTAAACTGAGGCCCCGTCTGCCCTCTCAGGTGGACGTAAAAGATCCCATTCGAAGAAGAGCAGGGGAGTTCTCCTGGTGTTCTGGTCAATATTTATCCCTTAACCAATATTTAAAACGGATAATCTGGTTATTTATTTGTTTGTTGTTTTTCGGACTGGAGGGTGGTGTTCCCCAAGGGTCGGTATTAGGACCGTTGCTTTTCTTGATATATATTAATGACTTGGACTTGGGTGTACAGGGCACAATTTCAAAATCTGCAGATGATACAAAACTTGGAAGTGTGGTGAACAGTGAGGAGGGTGGTCATAGAGGGCATAGACAGGCTGGTGGCATGGGCGGACACATGGCAGATGAAATTTAATGCCGAAAGTGTGAAGTGATACATTTTGATAGGAAGAATGAGGAGAGGCAATATAAACTAAATGGTACAATTCTAAAGGGGGTGCAGGAACAGAGAGACCTGGGGGTATATGTGCACAGGTCGTTGAAGGTGGCAGGGCAGGTTGAGAAAGTGGTTAAAAAAGCACACAGGGTCCTGGGTTTTATAAATAGAGACATAGAGTACAAAAGCAAGAAGGTTACGATGGACTTTTATAAAACACTGGTTCGGCCACAACTAGAGTATTGTGTCCAGTTCTGGGCACCGCACTTTAGGAAAGATGTGAAGGCCTTAGAGAGGGTGTAGAAGAGATTTACTAGAATGGTTCCAGGGATGAAGGACTTCAGTTACGTGGATAGGCTGGAGAAGCTGGGTTTATTCTCCTTAGAGCAGAGAAGGTTGCGAGGAGATTTGATAGAGGTATTCAAAATCATGAGGGGTCTAGACAGAGTAGATAGAGAGAAACTGTTCCCATTGGTGGAAGGGTCTGGAACCAGAGGACATAGATTTAAGGTGATTGGCAAAAAAACCAAAGGCACCATGACGAAAAACTTTTTTACGCAGTGAGTGGTTAGGATCTGGAATGCACTGCCTGAAAGGGTGGTGGAGGCAGATTCAATCGTGGCTTTCAAAAGGGAACTGGATAAGTACTTGAAGGGAAAAAAATCTGCAGGGCTACGGGGATAGGGCGAGGGAGTGGGACTAACTGGATTGCTCTTGCAGAGAGCCGGAACGGGCTCGACGGGCCGAATAGCCTGCTTCTGTGCTGTAACCATTCTATCATCCTATTTCATTGCTATTTGTGACAGCTTGCTGTGTGCAAATTGGGGGCCACGTTTCATACATTACAACAGTGGCTAAACTTCAGGAGTACTTCATTGGCTGTAAAGCGTTTTAGGACGTCCTGAGGTCATGAAAGCTGCTATAGAAATCGAAGTTCTTTCTTTTAGTACCACTGAGCTCGGGAAGGGAAAAATTGGCCACGTATCCCGCTCCTAATCCCTGTCCAATGATTCTCGTTAGGAAGTGCACGTGCGGATGTTGGGTAAGAATAGGTGGATCAGCTTTTTCACAAGCAAGGCTCACAAACAAAGAACGAGGAGCTGGTGAGAGTGAAACTAGCTCAACAAGAGCCAGTGCCTTCAGCATGGGGGAGGAGCATTTTATTTTTAAAAATCGAAACGCTGAAACAAATTTTGAATCATTTCAGTTCGATTCCCTTCAGCTTTCTGTTGAAATTGTGGAGCGTTGATAATTAAATGACGATTGCTGATGAAAATGAGGACATGCAGTATCGGGGAAGAGTTACTGCACCCAGCAACGCGCAGGAGCTGAAGATCGGAGGCCATTAACCGAGGGCACTTCAACTATCATTTCATTTCAACTGTGTCCATTCATTTAACGCTCATGCTGTCACTGCCTCATCAACTCCTCCAAGCCTGTTCTCCTGATTGTTATTAACACTCATTACCGAAACTCAACAGACAAGACAGAATCAAACCAGAAAAGTCCATCATAATGCTTTTACAACCATTTCGTTCTTCCAATGCGGCCTTTAATATCCGTGCTCATTTCTGAGAAAGGTTTTTTCTGCACGGCATATTACTATTGCACAACCTTTTTCTTCCATTCTCACTAATTAAAATACGGAATTACCTGTCCCATCTGCTAGTTTAGTCATCAAATTCTGAAGTTCTTCAAGCAGCCCCAAGCTGTCCTACTCTAAATATAAAACAGCATGACTCCATTACCCCCCTGCTGGTTCAGTTGATAGAAAGAAAGAATTTGCATTTATGTAGCGCCTTATCGTGTCTCCAGGATGTCCCAAAGCGCGTCACAGCCAACAAATCACTTTTTGAAGTGCAGTTACTGTTGTGCTGATAAATGTGGCAGCCAATTAGCTCACAGCAAGGTCTCGCAAACAGCAAATGAACACATGATCTGTTGTTAGCGGCACTGGTTGAGGATACAATGCAGGTCAGAGGCTGGGTATTCTGCAGCGAGTGATTCACCTCCTGACTCCCCAAAGCCTTTCCACCATCTACAGGGCACAAGTCAGGAGTGTGATGGAATACTCTCCACTTGCCTGGATGAGTGCAGCTCCAACAACACTCAAGAAGCTCGACACCATCCAGGACACAGCAGCCTGCTTGATTGGCACCCCATCCACCACCCTAAACATTCACTCCCTTCACCACCAGCGCACCGTGGCTGCAGTGTGTACCATCTGCAGGATGCACTGCAGCAACTTAGAGTCATAGAGAGTCATAGAGTTATACAGCACGGATAGAGGCCCTTCGGCCCATCGTGTCCGCGCCGGCCATCAAGCCCTGTCTACTCTAATCCCATATTCCAGCATTTGGTCCGTAGCCTTGTATGCTATGGCATTTCAAGTGCTCATCCAAATGCTTCTTGAATGTTGTGAGGGTTCCTGCTTCCACAACCCTTTCAGGCAGTGAGTTCCAGACTCCAACCACCCTCTGGGTGAAAAAGTTCTTTCTCAAATCCCCTCTAAACCTCCCGCCTTTTACCTTGAATCTATGTCCCCTTGTTATAGAACCCTCAACGAAGGGAAAAAGCTCCTTAGTATCCATCCTATCTGTGCCCCTCATAATTTTGTACACCTCAATCATGTCCCCCCTCAGCCTCCTCTGCTCCAAGGAAAACAAACCCAATCTTCCCAGTCTCTCTTCATAGCTGAAGCGCTCCAGCCCTGGTAACATCCTGGTGAATCTCCTCTGCACCCTCTCCAAAGCGATCACATCCTTCCTGTAGTGTGGCGACCAGAACTGCACACAGTACTCCAGCTGTGGCCTAACCAGTGTTTTATACAGCTCCATCATAACCTCCTTGCTCTTATATTCTATGCCTCGGCTAATAAAGGCAAGTATCCCATATGCCTTCTTTACCACCTTATCTACCTGTTCCGCCGCCTTCAGGGATCTGTGAACTTGCACACCAAGATCCCTCTGACCCTCTGTCTTGCCTAGGGTCCAACTTGCCAAGGCTTCTTCGACAGCACCTTCCAAACCTCCACCTTCTCAAGGGCAATTAGGGATGGGCAATAAATGCTGGCCTTGCCAGCAACGCCCACATCCCATGAGTGAATTAAAAAAAAATGTTTTAAAAATGCAATGTTGGCCAGGACACTGGGGGAGAACTTCCACTGCTGAGAATGTGCATCCACTTGAGCTGGCAGACGGGGGCCTCGGTTTTTAACATCTCATCTGAAAGACCGAGCCTCCCAACAATGAACTCCCTCGGTAAAAAGAAAGACTTGCATTTATATCGCGCATTTCATGACCTCAGACCATCCAATTAAGTAATTTTGAAGTGGTCACAGCAAGCTCCCACAAACAGCAATGTGATAATGACCAAATAATCTGATTTTTTTTTTTAAAAGAGATGTTGGTTGAGTGATAAATATTGGCCAGGACACCACCCCTGCCATTGGGATCTTTTACATCCACCTGAGAGGGCAGACAGGGTTTAATGTCTCATCCAAAAGACAGCACCTCCGACAGTGCAGCACTCCCTCAGTACTGCACTGAAGTGTCAGCCTGGATTTTGTGCTCACGTCTCTGGAGTGGGACTTGAATCCACAACCTCCTAATTCAGAGGCGAGAGTGCTAACAATGGAACCAAGATGATCCTGTGTAACTGAGACATACAGAAGGACCCAGGCTCAATGCCCCAGTCTGTGAGCTTGAATGGCATCCACAATTTGCCACAGTAGACCCCGGGATAGGGAAGGGAATAGTAAGCCTAATCACTACTCAGTCCTGTCTGCTGGAAAGTGCATGTGTGGACATTCAGCGAGGGCAGAATCAGGCTCAGCTCTGATGACCCCATGCTGGAATAGTCTGCCGCTGCTCACTGTTCCGCCTCACACATGAAGATTGATCACTTGAGCGAGGTACTGGAGGGCAGCCCATTGCATTGCACCTCAAAAGGAAGAAATTTAGCTGAAACCATGTTTCCAAACATTCCTTCTCAACTGCGTATCTTCCGATAAGCCATATCAAAAGGCTTGTGGATCAATGTCAGACTTCTAAATTAAAATTGTGTGAATTTTATGCCATTCAGGGTGAGGGATGTCAATGCTGCACAATGTAACTTCTCATTTTAATCACCCATGTCAGCATCAAGCACTCCCAGGTTATGCACAGCACTGTTACATATAGAATAAAGCTCCCTTCACTCTGCCCCAGCAAAGTGCCTCAGTCCCAATCTCAGAACAGCGCCCCCTTTCGGCACCAGTTGTAAGACCTCGGAGTGAATTTGCTAATTTGCTAAACTAGGGGGCAGTACCGAGCTCTGGGCCCAGACTCACCAGCAGCCGGATGAATACATTTCATAGAGTTACACGGAGAGAGAAGATTTTCTTTCCTTTTGTCGGGATTGGAACACAAACCAGGTCTTTGAGTTGAGAAAGAAAGAAAGACTTGCATTTCTATAGCGCCCTTCATGACCTCAGGATATCCCAAAGCGCTTTACAATAAAACAAAGTACTTTTGGAAGTGTAGTCATGGTTGGAATGTAAGAGAAGCCAGCTTTGTCTAACGACACCACACTGCCCTCAACCTCAGACTTAATGCCGTACCTAGATAATTATACTTTCATTTGTACAAACAATGCTGGGAACTCCAAACGCTCTATACCGATTTTTAAAAGCGGTTTCCAGTCTTCTGTGATGTAATTTGCTGAATTCTCCCTCCCCCCTCCCTGGCCTGGAGATCCTAAGCTCAACTGTAGAATTCCTGCTCTTGCCTCAGGGATCAAACATGGACCGTCCTGTCTATGTGGTTCAGTTCAACGCCACGTGGAGCATTAACAGGGAAAGCTGACAGAATTTGCATCTTTTACGGCTCAATTCTTTTCTTCTTTGCATTGAAAGAACCAGAGGTGAGATGAGGAGAAATGTTTTTGTGCAGCAAGTTATTGTGATGTGGAATGCACTGCCTGAAAGGGCGGTGGAAGCAGATTCAATAATAAACTTTCAAAAGGGGTACTGGATAAATACTTGAAAAGATTAAATTTGCAGGGCTGTGCGGAAAGAGCAGGAGAGTGGGACTAATTGGATAGCTCTTTCAAAGAGCTGGCACAGGCTGAGTGGCTTCCTTCTGTGCAGTATTCTATGATTCTATGAAGGTTGATGAGGGAGGGTGGGATTGGATTGCAATCCTTTCCATAAGGGTCCTCCCAATAGCCCGGTAGGGAAGAGCACATCTACTGCAGCTCTAAGCTATACAGACCAGCACGTTCCATGCTTGATCACTGGCTTGTTCTGACTATCCAATCTCAACAGTGGGCAGCGGCTACAATTGGACTGGGGGGAGGGGGCATTTTAACTCACTGAAATCGGTATTAATGTGGGTGGCGACGGCCTCAAAATGGGGTTGGGTAGTCTCACCGCCCCGGTATTGCCGAACACTCTGCCCGCTGCCAGTTTAACAAGGGCCTACCATTGAGCATCAGAAGCACCCGCCTGACCAGCCATTTTAGGACAGAACTGGTCGCAGCTCACGCCGTGCACTCTCTGACCAGTCCCACTGGCGATAGAGTTGAACAGGCCTCAGAAAACTAAGTTTAAAATTATTTTTGTGGGGCCCACAACAATAATCTGGGTCGCTGCTGTTCCGAGCTCCAACTCCCCTCTGCGATCGCTACTCCTCCCTCCCCTCCCCACCGCCCTGGACTTACTTTGCTGTCGGTCATATGGCGTTTGGGCAGCCTAAATCTCGCAGTTCTATTTAAGTGAGGCCCGGGCCTCAAAATGGCTCCAGGCTCTTCGCTGCCGGAACAGGCAGGATGCAAGTTCAAATCGACCCCCAGGGTCTGTGGGCCAGAGAGGGAAGAAAACTATCTCACTCTTAATCATATCCAGTGACTGGAAAAGGTGAGGGGGTCACTCATTGAGCATAGGATCAGGCTTCACTGCGATGCCCTCCTCAGTCGAACAGCCTGCCCAATATTGACTGTTCAGGCAAAACATATGAAGACTGGCCACCTGGGTAAGGTACCAGAAGGTGTGGAATTTGTACCCCAACATGAATCAGCATCTTTGGAAGAAGAAGGGAGGGAGAATCGGGGAAAATAATTATATAAAAGCAAGTGGTCAGTCTTTCTACAGAAGACACAATGCCTTCCACAGTGCAATGCTGCCCTATCGAGCAACAGGCAGTCATTGGACTTAAACCAGATTCGTGCCTTCAGCTGCCTAGGCCCTAAACTCTGCAATTCCCCCCTAAACCTCTCTCTCCTCCTACAAGATGTTCCTTAAAACCTAACTCTTCAACCAAGCTTTTGGTCACCTGTCCTAATATCTCCTTATGTGGCTCGGTGTCAAATTTTGTCTGATAACGCTCCTGTGAAGCACCTTGGGAGGTTTCCCTCAGAGGGTGGTGAACCTCTACCAGAGAAGGCAGTGGAGGCCAAGTCATTAGATGTATTCAAGAAGGAGACTGATATATTTCTTAATGCTAAAGAGATCAAGGGATATGGGGAAAAAGCAGGAACAGGGTACTGAGTTAGACGATCAGCCATGATCGTTTTGAATGGTGGAGCAGGCCCAAAGGGCCGAATGGCCTACTCTTGCTCCTATTTTCTATGTTTCTATGTTTTACTACGTTAAAGGCCTTGGAGAGGGTGCAGAAAAGATTTACTAGAATGGTTTCGGGGATGAGGGACTTCAGTTACGTGGATAGACTGAAGAAGCTGGGATTGTTCTCCTTGGAGCAGAGAAGGCTAAGAGGAGATTTGATGGAAGTGTTCAAAATCATAAAGTAAATAAAGAGAAACTAATACCAATGGCGGAAGGGTCAAGAACCAGAGGACACAGATTTAAGGTGGCTGGCAAAAGAACCAAAGGCAACATGTGGAAAAACTTTTTTATGCAGCGAGTGGTTATATCTGGAATGCACTGCCTGAAAGGGTAGTGGAAACACATTCAATCTTAGCTTTCAAAAAGGAATTGGATAAATATTTGTAGGGAAAATATTTGTTAGGCTTTGGGGAAAAAGCAGAGGAATGGGACGAACTGGGTTGCTCTTATAAAGAGCCAACACGGGCTCGATGGCTTGCCTCCTTCTGTGCTGTAATGATTCTATGATTCTATGAAAAATGCCATATAAATGCAAGTTGTTGTTAAGAAAGAAATATTACAATGCAGAAAATGTACAAAGTATCATTATATTATCTAAAACACTATATGGAAATTAAAATGATAGTCAGGAGATAACTTTTTTTTAAAGATATATTCTCAGCTGTGGTATCAGTTAACACCAAACTTATGGTAATCATTAATGAATGACAGTCCGTCTTCCACATCTGAGATTCTGTGGGGGAGAGTTTATGTGGGGGTCTCCCGGTGTAACTTCAGCAGAGGATCGATGGAGCCACTGGAAAACTTGCATAAACAGCAGTTTTTAGCCATTTCTCTGGAAGTTCATCCGGTCTCCTGCTGAAGTTATAAAGAAAGAAAGAACTTGCATTTATATAGCGCCTTTCACGACCTCGGGACGTCCTAAGAGTTTCAAAGCCAATGAAGCACTTTTAAAGTGTAGTCACTGTTGTAATGCACGAAACACAGCAGCCAATTTGTGCAGTAGACCGAGACAACCCCCCCACCCCCACCTCACAGAAATTTCAAGCACCGATTTAGTGTATCAATTAAAGCTGCTGAATCTCCTCATACACAGCTGTAAACAGCTGGCTGACTGCACACTGCTGTGATGTGATTTGTTATTACTGGCAAGAAAATCTTTCTGAATTGAACTGTGCTGATGAGGAGTCAAAAGGACTTATATTCACACTGAAAAAAAAAATCACTGGTTGGTGTGTCATATTAAATTAAACAAAACATGGTTAGCTCCAGTTAGTAGTAGAGAGCAGATTCAAGTATAATGAGTACACTCTTTATTTTTGGCAACAAGTAAATGGGGTTTACTGAGTGTACCCACTTTTCATATCTGGAGCTAAGGTATGAATGAGGTTTAAAGATTGTGGGGCCAATAGTCTGATACAATTCGTCTGAGGTGTAAAGGGCCCTGGGAGCCAATAAACAAGATGGCCCCTGAAAAATATTATTTCGGGGGGCCGGCCCCCAAATACCTCTGGCTGGAATACCTCAACCAGTGTCAGCTGTGGCTCAGTGGTAGGGCTCTCGCCTCTGAGTCAGAAAGTCGTGGGTTCAAGTCCCACTCTAGAGTCTTGAACACATAATCCAGGCTGACACTCCAGTGCAGTACTAAGGGAGTGCTGCACTATGGGAGGTGCTGTCTTTTGAATGAGACGTTAAACCAAGGACCCATCTGCACTCTCAGGTGAACATAAGAGACCCCATGGCATTATTCGAATTAGAGCAGGGGAGTTCTCTCTGGTTAATATTTATCCCTCAACCAACATCACTAAAAGCAGATGATCTGGTCATTTATCTCATTGCTGTGGGACCTTGCTGTGTGCAAATTGGTTGCTGTGTTTCCTATATTACAATAGTGACTACACTTCAAAAGTACTCCATTGGCTACAAAGTGCTTTGGGATGTCCTGAGGTTGTGAAAGGCGCTTTATAAGTACAAGTTCTTTCTTCTTTTCCTTCTTTTATCATCGTACAGGTAACCACATTAACTCCTGATAATTGATTAGGTTATTTTACTCAGTATTGATGTGAGATTATGGGCGTGCATTTATGAGGGGGCTGTTAGAAGTTTTTTGAAATTATGAAAGGTTTCGCTAGTGAACAGGGAAGACCATTTCTTCCGGTTGGGGAGTCAGTGATGAGGCATTATCAATTTAAAATTGTCACTAAGAGAGTGAGGATAAAGGTTAGCAGAAATTCTTTTCGCAGAGGGTTGTTGGAACAGGGAAATCTTTGCCAAAGGGAGTGTTTGAGTCAGAGACCATTGCACCTTTTAAGGGAAAAATGGAAAAATATTTGAAGGGAACTTCAGAGGTCAACTTTCAGCCTTATTTTTCTTCTGATTAATTTAGGTCACACTTGTTTACACAGTGCTTGCTGATCCTGAGTATGTATTTATCCTGAACGATCGGCATTATGCCTTTAAAGGGTCACACTTGCCCTCTGGAGAGGTGGTGTTGAAAAACCCCTCCCCCAATCAATTTGTTTACGCTGTTCCCCTTAATTTCTTGATGACAGCTTTTTAAAAATGATATAGACTTGGTTCCTGATCTTCGGTATTTCTATCACATCAATTTTGATCATTCTGTGCTAGCCATCCCACAAGAGGGCCACAACTCCTGCATGTTTTCTGGGTCAATTAGCATTACTAAGTCAAGATGTGCACTGTCTCTTGTGGCTTCCCTGACGCACTGGGCCATGAAGCAATCATGCATTACATTTAACAATTCAGACTCAACCACTTGGGTATTTCCCAACTCCTACTTGGCTGATTTAAGCCCCATTAAATTAACCTTCCTGATTTCACAGATCCTTTTTATCTCTTCACAGAGCAAACTCGTTCTCTGTAGCATAACCCTCGTGTTAGCTGTGCTTTTATACACAAAACTAGGGTAGCTTGTTGTGTAGCTTTTTGGTGGGGGAGTCCAGAACAAGGGGGTACTTCTTTCACAAAAGGTGGTGGAAATCTGGAACTCTCTCCACCAAAAAGCCGTTGAGGCTGGGGGTCAACTGAAAATTTCAAAACTGAGATTGATAGATTTTTTATTAGGCATAGGTATTAAGAGTAATGGAACCAAAGCGGGTAGATGGAGTTAAGATGCAGATCAGCCATGATTTAATGGATTGGCAGAACAGGCTGGAGGGGATGAATGGCCTACTCCTGTGCCTGTGTTCCACCTCCCATAGCATCAACTTCTTTAACATCCCACATATCCCCAACATATAAGGTTACAACATCTCCTTTCCTATTGAATCTATCTATCCTGGACATGTTATGACCCTGTATGTTGTAATCGTTATCATGCTTTGGTGTCAGTCACATTGCTGATATTCCACCTAGACTGTAATTCTCTAATGCCACAACTGTTCAAGGATCTTATCCTAATTGTTCTAGTGCCCATGCTCACATGGATATTAAAAATCCTTCTCGATGAGTGTAGGGATGTGCCAAATAGATGACCAGGAATTTTGAGCTGGCTGCTCATCCTTGGCTTGTGATGGCCCAGAACGTCATCAGCAGTAGCTTGGGAAAGACTGGGGCAGGAGGGAAAGGAGGAGGAAAGAAAGTGCCCCTACTTTGTAAAATAAATCAAAAAACAATCAAAATCAGCTTCTAAGGTACTGAACAAAGTGATAAACCCAAGGGGACACTAGAAATAACCCTTACAACCCCAAACACCATTTTAAATGTGTGAGAAAAAGTACCAGAGGGTGTAGGAAACAGATTACATAGAATGTACAGCACAGAACAGGCCATTTGGCCCATCCAGTCTATGCTGGTATTTATGCTCCACACAAGCCTCCTCCTACCCCTATTTACTTCATCGCACACTATCGACATATCCACACTGAAATACAATAAATAAGGGGGGAGGGGGGGCATACATAAATACCAAGCAAAATGTAATTTTCATAAATTCTTATTTGATATTCTTATAGCTCATATTTGGATTATTTCAACACTTTGACAATCGCTTAGACCTGAGTATTTATTTTTGTTTGGGCAGGATGGGCAGAGTCAGAATTCACTTTCAATGAGTTTCACTGGGTACAGTATGAAAACATTGAACTTTCAGCATATAAAGCCTATTGGTGAAACATCACCTGTGCGTTTAAAAGATAAGCCTCGTTAAACATCGTGCTCCATGGATAGAACAAGGTATGTCAGAGCTTTATCGGTGCTGATGTATTTCAGAGATTTGTTTTAGGATATCACAGGTGCCATCCATTCTGTTCCATCTGTATCCAATTTATACAGCAGTTACTCAACTAATTGCAGCAGCTGGCCTGAAGTTGTTAAAATAAAATAATTTTTTCTACTGATTTATTTAAAAATTTGTCAAATCTAACAATTGAAAAGAAGTTACGATTTGAGTGGAATTGACCTTCCTGCGATGGCCTAGTGGGGTACAGTCACTGCCTGGTTTTGCAACAAATCCATCCAGACCGGAAGGTCCCAGGGTTGTCCCCTGGTCTCCGCTGAGTTAGCTGACCATAGGCAAGACCAGTTGGGGTGCTAGAGTTGATCTCGGCAGCCCAACACTGGGCAGGGGTGGCAGCAAATCAGCCAGGGTTTTGTCTTCTGATTCCTATGCGCACATGTCCGGCATGAGAATAGGATCAGGTTTAGCTACGACACCTTCCATAGTTGAATAAACTGACAGCACTCGATGTCTAGGCTAACGTGGTCTCTTGGGCAAGATACTGGATGGCGCCAAGCTTTCATGGAACTGTACCCCAGCAACACACAGGAGAAGACAGGAGAAAATTTGGGGGACAAAGTGATCAAAGTGGACTCTCAAAATATAGGTCACAGATCAATTTTACACGCAACCAAAACAATAGGGCGCGCAAGTGTGGGAAACATGTGAAAGATCCCTTAAGGTTCCAGTGCACAGAGCAGGCTGATGAAAGGGTTCCCCAAACTTGCTGATTGGTAACAAACTACAAGCAGCAGCAGTTCACAATATGAGACCCCATTAAAGCTTTGAATCAAACATTCAGATAGCTGTTCATCAAGTTTGTCCTTGATCATCCTGCACAATCTGGCTCGGTGCCAGTGGTTACTAATCTGTTCATTTATACATAGTTCATCACAGGCCCCAGCACCATAAATCATTCATCTGCCTTCCACTTTAATTAACATCTGCCGACACCCAGTGTACAGGCAAGTGTACAATCCAGTTTGAAGAACATTGGGATATAGTATATGAATAATTTGAGACATGACATATGGTAAGTGGAGCATGATTGGAAGGAACAGGTGATTTTGGACCTATGTTTCCCAAAGTTCTCCACTACTGGGGTTTTCCTTGCCTCATGTCTGGGTCTGTTGTAGAATCATTAATCATAGCAATCAATCTCTATCAGTCAACAATTCCATTCTCGTTGTATCGTGCGACTACCAGGATGGTAGAAGGCGAACTAGATGGACTGTGGTCTTTTTTTGACTAGCAAATCCTATGTTCCTAAGTGGATCACTGCAAACTCCCCAGCGGCTCAGTGAATAAATGCAAAACCTAGTGTACTTCTGAGCTGTGTAGTGCGGCAACATCTCAGGTTTGGTCAATATCGAGTTAGCTGAGTTCAGCCGCATGGCAATGAAGACAGTGCAATTGGCCAACATATTGCCAGACTAGGAATGGCCTGACAATACTCACTGTCTAGACTCAGGGACAAACAACGGCTACCTGGGTGAGGTGTTGAGGAGTTGCTTGTGCCAGTCAAACAGCACCCCAGCAGAAGCCAGCATCTTCTGGAGAAAAAGGGACAAAAAGATGGACTTTCAAATGTTGGGGCAGAAGGGGTATATGAAAGAGAGAGAGAGGGGGTAACTTTAACCCAACCTGCCCAGCGGGAAACTGACAGGATCGGGTCGAATGCTGTTTTTACACCCAGCCCGATTTTATTCTCAGTTGACTTCAACGGGCGGGCGATCTGACACTGTTAGTTTCCCACTAGGCTGGTTAGGTTAAAATTAAAACCAAAGAGAGAGAAAAAAAACAGGGGAAAAAAATGCTCTGCATTCTTCATAAACAGCATCGTTGGAGGACTTGAGTTAGATTTGCAGTTTGACACAACACACGACAATTTCAAATGAGCGGCCTATCGAAACTACATCAGGAATTTCTGCTTTCCAAGCCAAAGATTCTTGACGACAGTACCACTTTACAGATTCCATACCATTGGTAACAGACCTGGTGTGTTTAATACTGTACAGGGTCTGTGAAGGAAGCTGAATAGGTTTTTCTTTTCTTTTTCTACAAAGGAAGCTGTGAAAAAGCTTACCTAAGCTATACTAACAAAATGCCTCAGTGCCCCCTGACATCATCAATAAATATACCTGCCAAATTTCCCACAAGCAAGTACTGGAGGGCCCTACCTTGTGTGTCAGTGTCACCAGGAAAGGGTCGATTAGAGTCTTAATAGTCTTTTGGTCGCTCGGTGCTGAAGGCAGCATTTTATATCACTCGATGTGCTACAGATTTACAACTTCTACCACAATGACTGGTGAGACAACAGCTCAATCAGTGAACAGTAAATCCTTCCTTTCTGTAGATATCTCTGTGGAAAATGTCAAATTAAAACACACCCACAAATAATAAAAGTCTGGCCTAATTTTCTTCACCACTGCAGAATGGTCGGAAGGGTTGGATGACTGAAGATTCCAATAACACAGGAGGATTTTCAGATATTATACAAGTATTTATATTTGGCCTGATGCTATGAGAAGACATCACGGAGGTAGGCACTTGGACCTCAGAGAGTAGCTCTCAGTCAAAGGCCCACAACCTCTTCCCCCCACTCTCCGCTTTTTTTTATTTACCAGAATGATACCAGTCCCTATTGTGCCTGATGGGGACAATCCAGGGGGACGATGCCTATGTTTTCTGCTGCCTGCAACAACTGCCCTCAAAGGCCTCTTGAAAAATGGAGTGCCAGGCACCATTGGAGGCAATGGGTTTGTAGGGTCACAGGGATGCTGGCAATGCACGCACACATTTGATGTAGGGTTGCCAACCCTCCAGGATTGTCCTGGAGCCTCCAGGAATAAAAGACTAATCTCCAGGACATTGCTGCGAGCAACTCAAGAGAACAATTATAGGAGCATTTAAAAATTGTGTTTTAAAAAAAAATTATTTTGTTTACTAGTTATAAAAATATTGGACATGGATGAAAAGGCAGTTGGATTGATAGTCATGAAATCATCCAATCGGGTAATGACGTGTTTATTCACTATTCAATTGGCATGGGAAGGCAGTTCATCGCGAGGATGGACATGTCGGATGACCAATGGCAGGAGTATGTGGGCGGGGCGGATAACGGCAGGAGGTCATGTGATGACACCTCCAGGAATATGTCCAACCAGAGATGGCAACCCTAATTTGAAGGTGAGTTGCTCCTGACATCTGCTGTCCCCCTAACTATGACTCAAACCTGTGCTTCTTAGTTGTCTATTGACCAACTCTTACAGGAGGGGCAAGCGGGATCTCTTTGGGATTAAGCTGGCTCCAATAGGACACAGCTGACAACAGGAGATTGGAAACAATCCAACCCTCTGTGCAAGATCGGATTCATGAGCCAGTCAGGTCCACAGTATTCCAGGCCACTGTTTAGGATTGACCAGCCAGCCTCACTCATTCGTGGGATCTGGAAGTATGGACCGGTCACTGAGGATTGGTATTCTTCCCACTTGGATCCAGATAACTCTGCAAGCCAGTGGTCTAATGGGTAAGGTGGACCTACCTGGATAAGCAGCGGGCAGCTTGCTCATGCTGTGTGCTGGGAAGTTGTGCAATTTTAGTTGGATAAACACCAGCAGTACCCCAATACAAACTTGAGGGTTCCTAAGCCCTGGTTCCTGCCAACCTAATGCAAGCTCTCTGGACTTTGGTAAGTGGGGTGTATCCTTACAGGGAGACAGTGTGCCTTCCATCATGGACAAATAGAAGCTCTACTTACGTGGATTTTTGATAGCTTGGTTTGGAGATTGTAAAAGATGATGATGGACTGCTGCTCGGCTGTGATACCCCTACAGTTCAATAGCAGCTCAAACATGAAGACCACTTGGGTGAAGCTCTGGAGAGCTGGATGAGTCACCCTCTTCAGGAGAGGAGGGACAGGAAGTCACACCGTTACCTGCTACACCAGACTTTTCCTTTAGCTGGCACCACTGGTCTGGACTGCAAGTTATTCCAGGGTTACTGGCAACAGCAGTCACTTAACAACTGGTGCCACAGTTCTACACAGCAGCGTGATCTCCACAGCTTCTCTCCCCCACCCAGCCAATAAGCAGTACATTACCCTCTGGATTGGTGGGTCCATTCGATGCTACGTCCAACACTTCCCATGTCCTCTCCTAAAGGCAAGAACTGGCAAGCTATGTGCCTTTCCAAAAGGCTGCCCAGTGCAATCCCTACGTCGATGCCACAGTCTCGGAGGCATTGGTTTGTGCCAGCACAGGGTTACTACCAGGGTTGCTAACCCTGCGGGATTGCCCTGCAGTCTCCAGGAATTAAATATTAATCTCCTGGGCACGTCTGCGAGCAACTTGGGAGAAAAAAATCATAAGGGCACTAAAAAAAAAACCTTCTTTTCATTTGCTTTGAACATTTTTGTTAATTAGTTATAAAAATACCGGAGATGGGAAAAAAAAGGCTGTGTTTGACTGGACGGAACGGTTGGAGGTGAAGAAACCTCCAGGAAAACGGAGCGCAATTCCCCCACTATTGATTCGACCGTCTTTGAACAAGGTTCTAATTATTCAGGTGAGCAGCGACACCTTCATTGATGCTGATAATTAAATGATAATGATCTCATCTCTCAAAACAGAATCATGCCTTGGCCCCGACCTGTTCCTTTTTGTGTTGTAAAGGCCCACGGCAACACAATGTTTTCTTGCTAAATATTTTCAGTCGTGAAATAAATGTACCCAATTTCCAAGAGCTTCATATCTAGTTTTCTTTTCCCCCCTAACCTCCAGGCAGCCAGATGAAATTGTGTTTCATTTTTTAACACCCTGAGGGAATTTTGATCAGCCCTGCTTTTACTGATATTAAGAGAATAACTGAAGCTACAAGCCCTCAAGGAGAAAAAAATTCCTTCAACACGCTGATAAGAACAGAGCTACAGTGAAAGAGAGAGAGGAAGAAATCTCTTATGTTGTGAACACCAATCCCTACAATAAAGCCGCAAGAGATTTGTAAAACTTTATCAGAAAAACACACTATCCCTTAGTATCAAAGTTGAAAGAAAAATAATGAATTCAAAACTAGTACAGCCCTGGGATTAAAGTCACGGAAATTGGTTTTAAAAAGGATAAATATATATATTTATATACAAATCAATAGCTGAGGGATTTTCAACTTCATTCCATTATGTTCTGATTTCAAGCGTACAGAAGTTAGAATGAGAAAGGCCAAGTTAGGTAGGGGGATCCTTTATGGAGAAGACTTAGAAGACAAATATTTAAGTCAGGAAGAAGCCGAGGTCATATGGGGTCACCGGAGGCCAAGAGTCACATGTGAGCCACACAGACCAGAAGGCCCCAATAGATCCCCAGTCTTTCCTAATTGAGCTGACCTGTGGGTGGTGGGGGGGTCAAAGACAGAATCAGACTCAACTGTGATGCCCTCCATGATTAAAAAAAAATCTGCCAACATGTGGGCTGCCAAATAGCCACGTCGGTGAGGTAACCGAGGCTGTCTGGTACCTGCGGAACCATAGCTGAGCAAGTGTCGGAGTCTTCAGGAGACTGGGAGAGAACACTGGTGGGGGAAGAATATGCAGGTTATCCTATAGTTACAAATAATGAGAAGTACATCATTGCTTACTTAAGCAGATTTGGTGTTTCATCGAGCTTCACCTGTGTTGGACTTGCATTTCTACAGTTCACATTGAGTAATAGTGAGCAATCGACTGCATCTGGTACAGTTTTAGACACATCTGTGCACTCCACATTTCATTTATGTCTTGGTGTCAACTGCCGTATTTGCAGCATAAGCACACTACAAATTGGATACCAGTTACTGGAAAGAAGCCAGCATATGAGAGAGGGAGCCATAAGACTCAAGATGGAGAAAATGGTAGTCATCTGTCCGGGGTCTAAGATGCAGAAGCCACACATGTGCCATGTGCCTCCCATGCCTCCAAAAGCTGTTGAAGGACATGTAAAATGCAAATGTGAGTCATTTATCAATAATTAAAACCACTTTAGCCAACTAACGAACAGTGATAGTTAAAAAACAGATGACTCAACTGATCTGAACTACACCCCAACGAGGAGTGATTGCCTTCAAAAGAGGGGAGGGGAGAAATTTGGTAAAACAAAAACGGATGTGGTCATAACAGAGCAGTCTGATTTCGACATTCCTGAAATCGTGCACCCACTGTGGAATTCAAATTCGATTTTAGTTGATCATCCATTTCTCAACCAACAACAACTTGTCTATAAATAGCACCTTTAATGTAGTAAAATGTCCCAAGGTGCTTCACAGAAGCATTATCAGACAAAATTTGACACATAAGGAGATATTAGGACAGGTGGCCAAAAGCTTGGTCATAAAGGTAGGTTTTAAGGAGTGTCTTAAAGAATCATAGAAGTTTACAACATGGAAACAGGCCCTTTGGCCCAACAGGAGGAGAGAGAGGCGGAGAGGTTTAGGGAGGGAATTCCAGAAATTAGGGCCTAGGCAGCTGAAGGCATAGCCGCCAATGGTGCAGCGAAAGAAATCGGGGATGCGCAAGAGGCCTGAATTGGAGGAGCGCAGAGATCTCGGAGGGTTGTAGGGCTGGAGGCACTGAATATTCCTGGGGTATATTTCCCTGAGTGCCAATTCCCATTCAACTTGTCATTCTTTATATGTGAACCTAGACAGTAAGTGTTGGCAGGCGGTTTGATGATGGAGGGCATCACAAGCAAGTCTGACCCTGCCCTCACCTGGCATCCTCACAGACCCACTTCCATTAGAAGTCACTGGATAGTGAACAGGATCTGGAGTTGTAGCTGATGTTCCCCTCCCTAACTCAAAGGCACTGAGGTGACTATAGCATCACAGTGTCTGTCCCTGCTGAGAACAGCTAATGCAGAACAGGGCAGGAATCAAACCGGCAGTGATTTAAATCTGATTCAATCAGCCGACTAATGAAATAATTGGGGTGAACTTCACAGAGATGGCAGGGGAGGAAGGAAGATGATTCACAACAGTGGAGCACAAAGTATTTCTTGATACATAATGACGATATAATGGCCAATGGCTACTTAGTACAAACAACTTTAGGAGAAATCTCACTTAAGCCAACACTTTAATGTTGTGCGATACACTTCTTGTATGATGCAGCATAATTCATCACCTCAAACTACTCCCACTACCACTGTCAGTGAGCGACCTGTTACCACCAGTATTTTACCCTAGTATTGCGTAGCTCAAAATACTCCTCTAGGCACAATAGAAACAAATGGGTATGATCTCATGACCATTACAGAGACGTGGTTGCAAGGTGACCAAGGTTGGGAGCTAAATATTCAGGGTTATTTAACATTTCGGAAGGATAGGAAAAAAGGTAAAGGTGGTGGGGTAGCTCTGTTAATAAAGGATGAAATTGGTACAATAGTGAGAAATGATCTTGGCTCAGAAGATCAAGATGTCGAATCAATTTGGGTGGAGGTAAGAAATAGCATGAGAAAGAAATCACTGGTGGGAGTAGTAAATATGCCCCTTAACAGTAGCTACACTGTCGGGCAAAACATAAATCAGGAAATACGGGGGGCTTGTAAAAAAGGTAATGCAATAATCATTATTAAGGAAATAGTAGCAGGACATTTGGAGACTCATAATACAATCAAGGAGAATCAACATGGTTTTATGAAGGGGAAATCATGTCTGACAAATTTATTAGAGTTCTTTGAGGAAGTAACGGGCAGGGTGGATAAAGGGGAACCAATGGATGCAGTATATTTGGATTTCCAAAAGGTATTCGATAAGGTGCCACATAAAAGGTTATTGCACAAGATAAGAGCTCATGGTGTTGGGGATAATATACTGGCATGGATAGAGGATTGGCCAACTAACAGAAAACAAAGAGTCGGGATAAAAGGGTAATTTTCAAAATGGCAATCTGTAACTAGTGGGGTGCCGCAGGGATCAGTGCTGGGGCCTCAACTATTTACAATATATATCAATGACTTGGATGAAGGAACAGAGTGTCTTGTGGCCAAATTTGCTGATGATACAAAGATAGGTGGAAAAGCAAGTTGCGATGAGGACACAAAGTGTCTGTAAAGGGATATTGACAGGTTAAGCGAATGGGCAAAAATTTGGCAGATGGAATATAATGTGGGAAAATGTGAAGTCGTCCACTTTGGGAGGAAAAATAAAAAAGACAATATTATTTGAATGGAGAAATACTACAAAATGCTGCGGTACAGAGGAATCTGGGTGTTCTCGTACATGAAACACAAAAAGTCAACAGACAGGTGCAGCAGGTAATCCGGAAGGCAAACGGAATATTGGCCTTTATTTCGAGGGGGATGGAAAATAAAAGCAGGGAAGTCATGCTACAACTGTAGAGGGTGCTGGTGAGACCACATCTGGACTACTGCGTATAGTTCTGGTGCCCTTATTTAAGGAAGGGTCTACTTGCCTTGGAGGCAGTTCAGAGAAGGTTCACTAGATTGATTCTGGGTATGGAAGGGTTGTCTTATGAGGAAAGATTGAACAGGTTGTGTCTATACTCATTGGGGTTTAGAAGAACGAGAGGAGATCTTATTGAAATATATAAAATTCTGAGAGGACTCGATAGGGTGGATTCTGAGAGGATGTTACCCCTCATGAGGGAATCTAAAACTAGGGGGCATAGTCTCAGAATAAGGGGTCACCCGTTTAAGACGGAAATGAGGAGGAATTTCTTCTCCCAGAGGGTTGTGAATCTTTGGAATTCTTTACCCCACAAAGCTGTGGAGGCTGAGTCATTGAATACATTCAAGGCTGAGTTAGACAAATTTTTGATCAGCAAAGGAGTCAAAGGATATGGGGAAAGGGCGGGAAAGTGGAGTTGAGGTAAAAATCAGATCAGCCATGATCTCATTAAATGGCAGAGTAGGCTCGAGGGGCCAAATGGCCTACTCCTGCTCCTACCTCTTATGGTCTTATAACCCAAGTTTGGAAGAACCAGATCTGTAATTCTGCTCCAGAATACTTTTCACAGTTCAACTAAGACCCGGACAACAAAATCATGAGTGCACTGTTACAATTGCTGAAATTCTGGAGGCAACAGTAGTGGTGTCATTGCAGTGTCTATTTCTGTAGAGTAGCCCTGTGGGTTATGCCCAATGCACATCACTGTTGAATCCACAGTGACAATTTCAGCCACGGCGCATTTGAGGATCTTGCGATGTAATGGTGGTGTGACATCACGATACACCAGGAGCCCCGAAGAGTGCCAGAAACCTGCACTGACACTAAGATTCTTCATATGACAATTTACTGATCAGAGCTCGGCCAGCAGGAGTTGGAGACACACGGGTAAACTTCAATCTTCATCACCTGGGTGGTAATGTAGCGGAGCTGATCGCTCGCTGGCTGTACAACCCGCCTGATTTTCAATTCAATGGAATGGAATAGGTTCTTTAACAGGCTGGTTCTTTAACAGGTGGGCGATCCGCTCTGAAAGATTACCCAGGCAGTGAAGATGAAAGTACACCCCCATCTTTCCCCTGCAAGTGAACTGGGCCTTTCCATGAGTGGTGGTCAGTACAGAGAGCTGCCCATCCGCTCTCTTGATCCAAGGTGAGGCGACAAATTAATGTCGATGTATCACAAGGAATCAGAGAAATCACTAATTCAGAGATTCACAGACACAATCCCTTATAGGTGATAAGCAGATAAGAATGACACCTAAAAGCTTTTGAAAAAACAACTCACGTCTGGATCAGACGACAGCAATACTCACACTTCCTAAGGAATATTAAAGGAGAACAATGGAGGGTTGCAACACACATCCACGACATTTTGTGCCAGCTTGGCAAGGAGCTCATAAATGTGAGAAATGCAAGTTTGTCTGCCTGGGCTGGTCCTCTCTGTCCGGGCTGGTCCTCTCTGTCCGGGCCGGTCCTCTCTGTCCGGGCCGGTGCCGTTTGACTGCGTTGATCCTGTCTGTCTGTTCTGGTCCTGTCTGTCTGCATTGGTGTTGCTGTCTACACTGGTCCTGTTTGTTTTTCTTGAAGAAGTGGTTGTTTGAACAGTGCTGCACACTTTGGGTGTCTCTCTGCACCATTTCTTGGATAGGGCAGATTTAGAGGCACTATGCACAGTGGGTGAGGGACCCACTGTGTATACACACACAGAATATGATAGTCTGATACATTGGGCTGTGGACTGATCAATTTTAGATTCACACCTGCCACTCCTACATTCAAGAATGCTCTAGGGTGGGTGGAGCGGGGGCTGCTTGGCTAAGGGTTGACATTTCCACATGGGTGAGGGAGAAACTCCCAGGCCAGTCACTGGACACCACTCCTGCTGGCTGCTGGCCAGCTGAATTGAATGCGTCAAATGCTTGGCTCCTGGAATACTAAGGAGTATAAATTACGTAGCTTGAGGCTGAGCAAGGGGTTTGCCACTGACTCAGTGAGTATGGACTTAATACAGCCACATCGCAACACTGCCATGTTTATGCTGGGGAGTTCCAGTCTAAGATGGTAGGCCGGAAGGTCAGAACCGTGCTCCTCTGACAGTGAGAAATTGGAACAGGCCAGACTGACCAAGTTCAATGCCCAGTCTCCACTGAGTCAACCGATCTCAGTGTGCGCAGTAATGGAGTAATATCATTGGCCTCACCTTCCTGGGCTGTGGGATGGGGGAAGGGAAGTCAGCCAGTGTTCCCGCTCCTGAGTGAAAAGTGCATGTAGGTGAACAGGATGGGGCTCAGCTGTGACACCTGGACATTTGAACCACCTGCCAACACTTACCGTCCAGGCACCCACATGAAAAATAGTCACTTGCAAAGGGGAAGGAAAAGGGTGAAAAAGGCAGTTGAACTCCTGTTCCTGATTACTATCAGTGATCCTGGCTGTGTATATATCAGATCGGGACAGGTGCAGGCTAGGCAGGGTTGCCCATCACAATGAAATAATCAGACGACATTCACTGTATAGGCTCCCAGATGGAGAGTGGCCACTTGGGCCAGGTACCAGAGGATGTCAATTACCTGTGGGGCTCCACCCCTTGGAGAGAAAAAAAACAATTCTAATCTCAGGCATCTGCACTCATTGGTTTGATCCGCATGAAAAACAAAAACCATAGAACCATACAGCACAGAAGGAGGCCAGTCGGCCCCTCGTGCCCGTGCCAGCTCTATGCAATAGTCCCAATCCCCTGCTCTTTCCCGATAGCCCTCCAAATTTTTCCTTTTCAAGTATTTATCCAATTCCCTTTCGAAAGTTATTATTGAATCTCCTTTCACCACCCTTTCAGGCAGTGCTTTCCAGATCATAACAACTCACTGCGTAAATAAAATTCTCCTCATGTCGCCTCTGGTTCTTTTGCCAATTATCTTAAATCTGTGTCCTCTGGTTACTGACCCTTCTGCCAGTGGAAACAGTTTTTCCTTATTTACATTATCAAAGCCCCTCATAATTTTGAATACCTCTATTCAATCTCCCTTTAACCTTCTCTGCTCTAAGGAGAACAATCCCAGCTTCTCCAGTCTCTCCACAAAACTGAAGTCCCTCCTCCTCATCCCCAGGTTCTGTGGCTTTGCATAAAGCAAAAATTCTGGACTTGTTACAGCCAACTAAGGAGTGCGCCCGTTGGAATATAAAACAGGTTGCAAAATGTGGATGCTAAGCTGCTGTTATGTTTTGAATTGTAATTTTCTTTTTCAAATACAAAGATTACAACACGAAGTGGTACGATAATAAACAAGCTTCAATGCATTGTAGCGGCAGAGCAAACAGAGGCCTTGAGAACTGCAGGTCCCTGCTTCAAGTGAGAAGGTGGTAAACGTAGATAAAGGCAAACACGCTGATCCTTTCTCTTTTAAATGAATGCTTTCATGTGCTGGCTGCACATGGAGGGTACTCCACCAGAGAAAGCAATTTAGAAACTAATTGCAGTTCATAAATTATCTTCCTGTAGCACGGAGCCCAGGAACGGATGTCATTTTTCTTACTTCTCTTTGTTTGTTTAAATCATATTCGCTCCCCCCCCCCACCCCCATCAAACTGATTCTACAGTAACAATAAATCAATTCGTTCTGCTAATGGTTGTAAATCAAGAGTGTTGTGTTGCCCACCAGAAACCTTATTCCAATGATAAGGGATAACAGCATCTCTCCTGGGATAGACTACAAACAAGCCCGCGTTGATGCACTGTGTTTATACTCCATTCTGTACTCACCCATACAAAGCACTGACGGGTCTCTTCTGTCCCGCTTTGGGTCGATATGGTTTGGGCTCCCCAGCCATGTTTATATCTGCAAAGAACGAGCATATAGATTTTAAAAAATACTTTTATATACATTATTTGTATACATCTATATGTAAATAAAATCATCTGTCCCTTCTACTCCCTGGAGTATTTGGAATGCCTTGTGGATGTGGCTCAGTCTGAGATTGCACCGATACTGTGACAACAGGCTCTATATTATACGGAGCGAAATGTTAATCACTCCTCCTCTCCTGAAGGCACTGTCTGGGGTAAGGCACCAAGTCCCGTTCTCCCATCTCCCCTGTGCTCACTGACCTACATTGGCTCCCAGTCCGGCAACACCTTGAATTTAAAATTCTCATCCTCGTGTTCAAATCCCTCCATGGCCTCGCCCCTCCCTGTCTCTGTAGCCTCCTCCAGCCCTACAATCCTCCGAGATTTCTGCACTCTTCCAATTCTTGCCTCTTGCGCATGCCCGATTTTAATCGCTCCACCAATGGCAACCATGCCTTCAGCTCCCTAGGCTCTGGAACTCCCCCCGAACCTCTTCATCTCTCTACTTCTCTCTCCTCTAAGTAGCTCCTTAAAACCTACCTCTTCGACCAAACCTTTGGTAACCTGTCCTAATATCTTTTTATGTAGCTCAGAGTCAAATTTTGTCCGATAACGCTCCTGTGAAGCACCTTGGTTCGCTTTACTATGTTAAAGGTGCGATATATATGCAAGTTGTTGTTGTTGTTGCAAAGTTCCACGGGCTCCACATGCCCTCTGGTATTTTATGTAAGGGGCCATTCTTCATGTGGGAGCCTCAACGGTGAATATCAACAAGCTATCCAGCAATGGTGGGTGGGGTTACCCACAGCCCAGCCTGATCCTGTCCTCACCTCATGTCCAGGTGTGCACATTTTCAGCAGATAGTGACCAGGAGCAAGGACCCCGGCCAATTTCCCTTGCAGGACAGGATAATTCGAGGGGCTTGGAGACAAAAATCTATAAAGCCCAGAATATCGAATGGTAAAGTTAATGGAATATTTGCCTGAGACTTGAATACACCAATTTATCTTCCATTGCCTTTCACATAAAGCCATCTTACTTCACTGAAGAGTAATTTGCATCAGATTTATCTAGAGGTTAATTACCAACTCTTTATTTGCATATGGTGCTACCATTGCAGTTCATGATTTCAGAAAGTCTCCATTTCAATGGAGCTCTCCTAATGACAGGATCACCAGTCCTGGGCTATCTGATTGAATGGGAGATACTTCATCAAGGTGGCTGGAACTGCACCAATTGGGTGGAGGTTAATGGGGAGAAATTGGCAGACGATCTCATTCAATTGTAGGGCAAGTTGTCACAAGTTTAAAGGCAAATTTAAGATCTATATCAGGAAGTTCTTCTTCACATAAAGAATGATCAAAACATGGAATGGACTCTGGGATAGGGTATTGGTGAGGCAAAAACCCTGGAATCATTTAAGAACCACTTGGATGCTGCAATGGAAGGACTTCAGGGTCTATCTGAATGGATGAGCTAAGATTTACATTGAGTTACAATGAATCTACAGCACAGAAACAGACCATTCGGCCCAATTGGTCTATGCCGGCGTTTATACTCCATGCAAGCCTCCCCCCTCCCTACTTCATCTACCCCTATCAGCGTATCCTTCTATTCCTTTCTCCCTCATGTGCTTATCTAGCTTCCCCTTAAATCCATCAACTACTTGCCTCAACTACTCCTTGTGGTAGCACGCTCCACATTGTAACCACTCTTTGGGTAAAGACATTTCTCCTGAATTCCCTTTTGGATTTATTACTGGCTATCTTATATTGATTACCTCTAGTTTTGGACTCCACCACAAGTGGAAACATTTTCTCTACGTCTACCCTATCGAACCCTTTATCTTAAAGACCTCTATCAGGTCACCCTCAGGATGGGCCGAATGGTTTTTTCAACTGTAATTATCTTGTGATTTTACAGACAAAAGAGTTCTGGCTGGATTTGAGCCTAGGCCCCAGAGGTGAAATCCCTTGCCAGGCCCATGATTAATCAACTATTTTAGTCATAATTTGGATTGCATACTTGTGTCAATTGTCTGGTGTTACATTCTAGAATCAAGCCCTGTGGGAAAACACCAAATACATTTCATGGGGAATGCGGAATACCCTATCCAGAAGTTAAAATAAACTGCAATAGAATGTCACATCATTCAGACACTGTGAATGTCTTCACGAAACATCTCCCTGCACTGTAAAATTTAGGAGGTCTACAACATTGGAGGGAGTTGAGCAATAAATAGGAAAGCACCTTGGCGTGCAGGTTCTAAATGTTCTTTAAGCTGCCCCCTGACCTGCCCAAGGGCTTAATTGATAATATAAATAAAAAGCAAAAAAAAAACTGTAAATGCTGAAAACCTGCAACAAAAGCACAAATGCTGGTAATGCTCAGCGTCTGCGGAGAGAACAGAGGAGGTAACGACTCAGTGTGAGATGAGAGGTCCACACCCAAAAGATTAATTTGTCTGTTCTCTCAACAGACGCTGGGCGACCTCACGAGCGCTTACAGCATTTTCTGTTTTCAGCTCATTTGAGTTCAAACATGAGCTATACAAATCAGGAAAGTCCCAGATTCAAACCCCAGTCTGATCTCAGCCAAGGCAAAAGAGAGGGACATATGATTGTTCTCAGCACCCCTGGGCTAAGGAAGAGGGGAAACAAAAACTTATGGGGCCCTGTTCCTATTTGATATCAGTGTGTATTTGTACACATCAAGTGAAGACTCTTGTACAAGGCTCTTTTCTTCAGAAAAGAGAAGACTGAGTGGTGACCTGATAGAGATCTTTAAGATTAAGAAAGGGTTTGATAGGGTGGACGTAAAGAAGATGTTTCCATTTGCGGGGGAGACTAGAACTAGGGGCCATAAATATAAGATAGTCACTAATAAATCCAATAGGGAATTCAGGAGAAACTTCTTTACCCAGAGAGTGGTTAGAATGTGGAACTCGCTACCACAAGGAGTAGCTGAGGTGAATAGCAGAGATACATTTAAGGGGATGGTAGCCATGATGTGGAGATGCCGGTGATGGACTGGGGTTGACAATTGTAAACAATTTTACAACACCAAGTTATAGTCCAGCAATTTTATTTTAAATTCACAAGCTTTCGGAGGCTTCCTCCTTCCTCAGGTGAACGATGTCGAAATGAAATCCTCGAAATGAAATCGCATTTATAATTCACAGAACAATGCTTGGTGATTACAGACAGTTTTTTCAACTGCCCGTTGCCAAGGCAATCAGTGTGCAGACAGACAGGTGTTACCTGCAAGTTCTCAGAACATACAAATCACCAAAAAAAAACAACAAACAAAAAAAAAACAGAGATAGAGAGGTAGAAACATAGAAAAGACAGCAACTGACCTGTTATATTAAAAACAGATAACATTTGTTCGCTGGTGGGGTAACGTGTAGCGTGACATGAACCCAAGATCCCGGTTGAGGCCGTCCTCATGGGTGCGGAACTTGGCTATCAATTTCTGCTCGACGATTTTGCGTTGTCGTGTGTCTCGAAGGCCGCCTTGGAGTACGCTTACCCGAAGGTCGGTGGATGAATGTCCATGACTGCTGAAGTGTTCCCCGACTGGGAGGGAACCCTCCTGTTTGGTGATTGTTGCGCGATGTCCGTTCATCCGTTGTCGCAGCGTCTGCATGGTCTCGCCAATGTACCATGCTCTGGGGCATCCTTTCCTGCAACGTATGAGGTAGACAAAGTTGGCCGAGTCACAGGAGTATGAACCATGCACCTGGTGGGTGGTGTCCTCTCGTGTGATGGTGGTATCTGTGTCGATGATCTGGCATGTCTTGCAGAGGTTACCGTGGCAGGGTTGTGTGGTGTCGTGGACGCTGTTCTCTTGAAAGCTAGGTAATTTGCTGCGAACGATGGTCTGTTTGAGGTTGGGTGGCTGTTTAAAGGCGAGTAGTGGAGGTGTGGGGATGGCCATAGCGAGGTGTTCGTCGTCATTGATGACATGTTGAAGGCTGCGGAGAACATGGCGTAGTTTCTCCGCTCCGGGGAAGTACTGGACGACAAAGGGTACTCTGTTGGTTGCGTCCCGTGTTAGTCTCCTGAGGAGGTCTATGCGATTTTTTGCTGTGGCCCGTCGGAACTGTCGATCGATGAGTCGAGCGTCATATCCCGTTCTTACTAGGGCGTCTTTCAGCGTCTGTAGGTGTCCATCGTGTTCCTCCTCGTCTGAGCAGACCCTGTGTATTCGCAGGGCCTGTCCATAGGGGATGGCCTCTTTGACGTGGTTCGGGTGGAAGCTGGAAAAGTGGAGCATCGTGAGGTTGTCTGTGGGCTTGCGGTAGAGTGAGGTGCTGAGGTGCCCGTCTTTGATGGAGATTCGTGTGTCCAAGAAAGAAACCGATTCTGAGGAGTAGTCCATGGTGAGCTTGATGGTGGGATGGAACTTGTTGATGTTGTCGTGTAGTCTCTTTAGTGATTCGTTGCCGTGGGTCCATAGAAAGAAAATGTCGTCGATGTATCTGGTGTATAGTGTTGGTTGGAGGTCTTGTGCATCGACCAAGCTTCCCCTGGTACCACGGTTGCAACCACAGGGAAGTCTATCGTCAATTTGTCCTACCACACCCTTCAACCAGACGAAATCGAAGTTCTCAGCCGAGGGCTCAATTTCTGCCCCACTACCAAAATGGACCCCACTAGTCCCGCCGCGAGTTCGAGCAGGACTTCTTCACTGCACAGGACCTCCAACCAACGCTATACACCAGATATATCGACGACATTTTCTTTCTATGGACCCACGGCGAGGAATCACTAAAGAGACTACACGATAACATCAACAAGTTCCATCCCACCATCAAGCTCACCATGGACTACTCCTCAGAATCAGTTTCTTTCTTGGACACACGAATCTCCATCAAAGGCGGGCACCTCAGCACCTCACTCTACCACAAGCCCACGGACAACCTCACGATGCTCCACTTTTCCAGCTTCCACCCTAACCACGTCAAAGAGGCCATCCCCTATGGACAGGCCCTGCGAATACACAGGGTCTGCTCAGACGAGGAGGAACGCGATGGACACCTACAGACGCTGAAAGACGCCCTAGTAAGAACGGGATATGACGCTCGACTCATCGATCGACAGTTCCGACGGGCCACAGCAAAAAATCGCATAGACCTCCTCAGGAGACTAACACGGGACGCAACCAACAGAGTACCCTTTGTCGTCCAGTACTTCCCCGGAGCGGAGAAACTACGCCATGTTCTCCGCAGCCTTCAACATGTCATCAATGACGACGAACACCTCGCTATGGCCATCCCCACACCTCCACTACTCGCCTTTAAACAGCCACCCAACCTCAAACAGACCATCGTTCGCAGCAAATTACCTAGCTTTCAAGAGAACAGCGTCCACGACACCACACAACCCTGCCACGGTAACCTCTGCAAGACATGCCAGATCATCGACACAGATACCACCATCACACGAGAGGACACCACCCACCAGGTGCATGGTTCATACTCCTGTGACTCGGCCAACGTTGTCTACCTCATACGTTGCAGGAAACAATGCCCCAGAGCATGGTACATTGGCGAGACCATGCAGACGCTGCGACAACGGATGAACGGACACCGCGCAACAATCGCCAATCAGGAGGGTTCCCTCCCAGTCGGGGAACACTTCAGCAGTCATGGACATTCATCCACCGACCTTCGGGTAAGCGTACTCCAAGGCGGCCTTCGAGACACACGACAACGCAAAATCGTCGAGCAGAAATTGATAGCCAAGTTCCGCACCCATGAGGACGGCCTCAACCGGGATCTTGGGTTCATGTCACGCTACACGTTACCCCACCAGCGAACAAATGTTATCTGTTTTTAATAT
Source organism: Heptranchias perlo (assembly GCF_035084215.1). Classification (NCBI taxonomy): domain Eukaryota; kingdom Metazoa; phylum Chordata; class Chondrichthyes; order Hexanchiformes; family Hexanchidae; genus Heptranchias; species Heptranchias perlo. The sequence continues at coordinate 11,681,835 of NC_090340.1, forward strand.
AACGGGTCAGTTGCTGTCTTTTCTATGTTTCTACCTCTCTATCTCTGTTTTTTTTTTGTTTGTTGTTTTTTTTGGTGATTTGTATATTCTGAGAACTTGCAGGTAACACCTGTCTGTCTGCACACTGATTGCCTTGGCAACGGGCAGTTGAAAAAACTGTCTGTAATCACCAAGCATTGTTCTGTGAATTATAAATGCGATTTCATTTCGAGGATTTCATTTCGACATCGTTCACCTGAGGAAGGAGGAAGCCTCCGAAAGCTTGTGAATTTAAAATAAAATTGCTGGACTATAACTTGGTGTTGTAAAATTGTTTACAACATTTAAGGGGAATCTAGATAAACACATGAAATAGAAAGGAATAGAAGAATATGCTGATGTGGTTAGATGAAGTAGAGTGGGAAGAGGCTCGTTTGAAGTGGAAACACCAGCATAGACCAGTTGGGCTGAATGACCTGTTTCCCTGCTGTAAATTCTATGTAGGGCAGGTAGGGGCTAGGTTGAGTTACCCTTCACAGTGAAAGAACCTGACGACATTCACCGTCCAGGCTCACACATAGAGAACGGTACCAGAGGGCTACTGGGGCCCATGAAATGTATGGTAGCAGGAACTAGTACCTTTGGGTGAGCGGAGGAGCATTACATTTTATGTATAAATCCAGCACAGGACAGATCTGATTCTTTAAATGCTGGAACTAGCACTCCAGACTAATCAGTGGATACTTCAAAGATATTTTGCACTGGCTTCTGAGTCACTTTGACAACTTACCCAGTTTGTAAGTTATGTAAATGATTACATCACTGTGCTTCCAATTAGGGTTTTTTTTGGAAGGTCATTAGTAATCAGGGTTAAAATATATTTTTCTATTTTAAAACTCCTTTTCAATGAATACTATTTGGGATGAGATATTTACTGCAGTACAAGCAGTTCCCCCAGTGTGGTTAATGTCAGCTCGCCTGGTCCTGACATTCATCTATCTACAGTAGCATTTCAAAGTGACCATTACACATGTCTAGTCCCAAGACTGTGGGGTTAATCTGGACTTTGTGCGATAGTATAAAATGGATGATAACAAATCCACCTGTTTTACATCTCTACCTATTTTGATTTCTACTGACTGCCAATTCGCTGTCACCCGTGTTACACTATCGCACTAAGTCAAAATTCCCCGCAGTGAGTGCAAACAGGCTATTCGACTGTACAAGCCATCACAGCCGAGCCTGTCCTAGCACATTCAGCTTGTTTTTGGGAAGTAGCAGCAGCAGCTTGAAGGGCTAAAGAAACAGGAAGGACCAGCATACGGAAAGGTCACTGATCAAAAGAACTGCTACCTTCAGTAATCATGAGCTTCACTGAAAGTCACTGTAATATTGTGCAATTGTATCATTTGATAGATGAATCCAAAGAAAGCCACGATTGTTTAAGACTCTTAATTCCTTATGGAAGAAAGACTGGTTTTCATCTTTTTAACTTGCTATTGATCCCCCAGTGGCTTGTGGGTAAATTGACCCCCTGCAGCATTAAGCAATCCAGATGGGGAGAACATAGGAATTGGTGGACAAAAAAGGACCAAGGTCCATCTAGTTCGCCTTCTACCATCCCGATAGTCGCGTGACACGACGATAATGGAGTTATTAACTACTCATGGCAATCAATCTCTGTCAACTAGTCTACAACAGACCCAGACATGAGGTGAGGAAAATCCCAGTGGTGGAGAGCTTTGGAAACATAAGTCCAAAGTCACCTGATCCTCGCAAGCATGGTCCACTCACCACACGTCATGCCTCACATTACTCATATACTGTATCCCAAAATGTTATTTTCTGAAAGAAATCTATCGAATTTGAATTTGAATGAATCAACACTAACTGCTCCCACCGTCTCCCTAGGGACCCTGTTTCATAGATTGACCACTCACTCACTGAAATATTGTTTCCGCAGATTTGTTTTGAATTTACCCCCCTGCAAGTGCAGGCCGTGTCCTCTGGTTCTACTGTTCCATCCCTGGTTTGGGTTTAATTGATCTCAGACAGGCAGTCGTTGGGAGTGCTACAATTAACCTCTCTGCATTTTTTTTCCAAGCAAGGGATCAAGCCTGATCACTACCCAGTAAACCCCACCGCCAAAAGCAGCCATGCGGACAACACATGAGAATGGACTGAGCTTGTCTGTGAGGTCCTACACAATCAAGTACCCTGCCAACCCAATGCTTTGGTTCACCTATGTGGAGTGTTTATTTGGGTGCACTGCTGGTGACATCTATTTAACCATACTATAGAAAGAATTGGCACCTTCAGAGGGAGAACATTGGAAAATTGTAACCTGAAAGAATATTCAGTAAAACAAATTCATTCTGTTTCCCAAACGGCAATTACATTTTATTCTGTTTGTTTATTTTTTCTTCTCTTTCATTACTCAGTCCCTTTTCACTTTAAGCTTTCCTTACCTTCTCGTTACCAGGTAACATATTTTGCATAACCTCACACTCACATGAATTATTTTTATTTGCATTGCTCCACGGTTGAGCTTGAAGTCTCCTATTTGTCACAAATTAAACCAGCCCGCAGAGATCCAGGGAGACAGATACAGACCAGAAAAACAGGACCGGGACAATAGTTAAATCACCTGTCATTTGAACGGGGAAGAGTGGATTTTTTTTAAAGCCAGTATGAAAGAAAACAAGTTACTAATCTGATGCCATTGCTTTCCCTTCGATGATTTGTTTTCATTTTACATTCTCTGAAGAATTGCACTCCGACTCCCACCACCCCCGACTGAAGCTGTGTTATGGGCTTCACGGTACTGGTAGCCCTCTGGTACCACACCCAACCAAACATTATTCACACAAGAGTCTCAGGACCGAATGCCGCCCGCAGGGGTATCTCGACCACAAGGGACATCATGGCCAACTCCAGCCCTATCCTCGCCCACCATCCACCGATGTGCAGCGGTTGAAAGCACAGGTGTGCCGCCAGAGACTGACCTGACTCCACCTGTAGCGCTCTATGTAAACAAGGAGGTCCTAACACCTCTCAGCAGCAAAAGCATTGCCTGGCGCTGGGCAGAGAAAGTGCAGAGTTCGCTTGCATGGGCCTGTCACGCAGTTCTTCTGCACTGCAGGCCTGCGCACCTTCCCCCCAACAATTGGGAAGCTCAGTTAAAGCAGCGCATATAACAGCTACTTTCAAGTCATGACCGTAACTTCGGAACAAAGCTGCAGCTGTTCCCGTCTACCGCTGAAGGTCTGAAAACCGCTGTGCAATTTACGCAGGTAAATTTCTAGAGCACCAGCAGCCTTAACACATTGTAGAACCACTTCCCTAAGAGGTATATACGAGGATATCGTACCTATATCGTTATAAGGATAAAAATAAAATACATAAGGCCGTTTGCTGCCAACTCTTCAGCAAGTTTAAAACAGAGGCCCTGAAATTTCAGGATTTACAATCCAGTGGTTATGCTGCAGTTTGCAGGGTCAATGGGAGGGCATCATTAGCACAGTGCAGGTGGGCACGAGCAATGCTTCTGGCACATCTCTGGTGCCCACCTGCCCATGCCAATGGAACGTCCAGCATTAGTCTGCCCATGGGAAGGGAGGGGGTTGCCCAAGTCTCCCTGATGATCAGCCCTGTCAGTCCCCTAAGCGAGGAGGCCAATCTCCGACAATTGTGACAAAAGCAAAATCCGTGCAGTCTTTGGAGGGGTCCAGCTGCTTGCCTGGCCTGGTGAATCAGAGGGAGTGGGAGGGAAAGAGCGGCCATGGGCCCTGGTCAAAATCAGGGGTCCAGCCAGCATCGGGAGGAGGGGGGGTTCAGTATGGGATGGGGAGGGGATGGAGTCCAGCATCGATGGTGGTGGGGGGGCGGTTGGCTGATCGCGGGGGTCCTGTCGGCCAGGTGAGTTTGTTGGGCCTGGATGAAACACTCCTGCTCCTCCGGGCCCACAAGCAGTCCAATAAAGGCCCTCACCTCATGGATCCGGCCTTCCTGCCTGCTTTCACCTGACATGAATTGGAAGCGATGGGAAACCTGAACGGGTAAGGTTAAATTCATTTAACTTTTGCAATACACACAGAATTAAGTACCTCAACTATTTCAATGGAGTACATTGCCCTTTTAAGTATAGGCCCGCCGGCTTTAAATGGAGGAGAGACTTCCTGGTGTCTGTTGTGCACACGCAGACAAACCTGTCTGGGTTAAACCCAGAGTGGGCGAGTTGGAGCCGGGATGCAGTCCTGCTCCAAAAAGCTGTTATTTTAACCTCCCACCTGCCCCCAACCCACCCGTTCTTGGGGGTTAAAATTACCTCCAATGACTCAGGGCCATGAGTCGACATCTATTAGCTGAAGAGAGCCTCTGGGAAGCTGCATTCATAAATATCCGAGATTACTTGGAAACAGAAGCACAGGCATATAATAGCGCAGGAAGGCACAATCCTGAAAAATTCATATTGGCATCAGAGAATAACAATTTCCCACCCAATGACTATTCGCCATTAATGGCGCAGAGAACACTGAATACAGAGTAGGAGTTCTCCACTCCATGGTCTTGATATCGCAGTGGAAAGTGATCTTTAATCTGCCGACATTTCTGCTAGATGACTGCCGCATAAGGAATAGTCCAGCACTCTATTTCTGTTCCTGCCAATCAGGGCAGATTGTATTGCACACTGAATTGGAACAGAGATAGTTACATGAGGGCTATAATTGAGAAGCTATATTTCCTACTAGCGAGAGGATGAAGCTCAATGAAAAATAACACTGCACATATTGGGAACAGCTCCTCCAATGGTTTACTCATGGGTGAGTGCACTGTGTGGCGCACTGCTGGGTCCCAGATTTGATCCTCCATCAATGTCCTGGAATCTCCAGGAATTGAAGATTAATCTCTAGGATACTGCTGGGGGCAAACCAGGAGAAAAATCATTGCAGCATTAAAAGAAAAATTCTTTAAATTATTGGTTATAGAAATGCTGGAGTTGGGAAAGAACAGGTTTGACTGACAGTCATGAATCATCCAATCGGGTAATGAAGAGTTTGTTTGTTTTCTAATTGGCCGTGGGAAGGCAGGGCACTGCGAGAATGGACATGTCGCGTGACCAATGGGGGGAGTCTGGGGGCGGGGCAGTTGAAGGGAGGATGTCATGTGATGAAACCAGCCAGAGATGGTAACCCTAGTCTGGACTGTAGGTGTGATGTTAAAACTGGCCTCAGCACCGCTGGTTTAACAAAGGAAAAATACTCCCGCTCCTCACGATAACAGTGATTCCTGCTGGAAGGTCCTCCTGTGGACAGGAGCTGGGCTCAGGTACAATGCCTGCTGACACTTACTGCTAACCCGACACATGAAACACGTCCACTTGTGTAATGAGGGGTGATCTGATGGAGGTGTTTAAAATGAAAATAGGATTCGATAGGGTGGAAACAGAGAAACTATTTCCTCTGATGGGGGAATCAGAGCGAGGGGACATAAAATTAGTGCCAGGCCATTTAGGAGTGAAATCAGGAAGCACTTTTCACACAAAGGGTAGTGGAAATCTGGAACTCTCTCCCCCAAAAGGCTGTGGACATTTGGGGGTCAATTGGAGCTTTCAAGACTGAGATTGATGGATTTTTGTTAGGTAAGGGCATCAAGGGTTATGGAGCTAAGGCAGGTAAATGGAGTTGAGGTACAGATCATCCATGATCTAACTGAATGGCGGAGCAGGTTCGAGCGGCTGAATGGACTACACCTGTTCCGATGTTCCTAAATGGTGCCAATTGACCACACCCAGCAAGAATAGTATCTTGAAGAGAGAAGAAAGGATTAGAAAAACACAGATTTTTGGTAGTCTACTCTCCCCAATGATCTCTTCCCCAGGAATAGGATCTTTGTGACGACGTAGGTCGATATATCATCGGGCCCTCCACACTCAAAAGCCTCCCAGATATGAAATGACAGTTATATTCTACTTGTGAGGCAGACCGTAACTCATGCACCAATTTGTTACCAATCTGTTATCCAGTCAGTTGTGAACTATAAGCCATGTTCCACAACCGTCCATTTCACAAACTCAGTGTGGATTCACATATTCTGCATCAACAAGTCATTGACACACAAAAAATACCAATGTATAGTTTACAAAGCCATAAAATAACACAATGCAAACTTCATCAACTTCATATCAGCCACATCAACTGAGTTCCCTGATGTCCAGTGTGACAGTCCTATAGAAGAAAGAACTTGCATTTATAAAGCACCTCTCATGACCTCAGGACGTCCCAAAGTGCCAATGAAGTACTTTTGAAGTATAGTCACTTTTGTAATGTAGGAAATGCAGCAGCCGATTTGTGCACAGCAAGGTCCCACAAACATTAATGTGATAATGACCAGATCGTCTGTTTTTAATGGTGTTGGTTGAGGGATAAATAATGGCCAGGACACCAGGGTGAACTCCCCTGCTCTTCTTCGAAATAGTGCCACTGGATCTTTCACGGCCACTTGAGAGGGCAGACGGGACCTCGGTTTAACATCTCATCTGAAAGATGGCACCTCCAACAGTGCAGCACTCCCTCAGTACAGCACTAAGTGTGCTAGTCGAGATTTTGTGCACAAGTATCTGGTAGTGGGACTTGAACCCACAAAGTACTGACTCAGAGACGGGAGTGTTACCACTGAGCCATGGCTAACATCTATCACAGGACTACATATCTGCAGCATCGAGTAAGGGCAGGGCTGTGCTCTCCCTGGCTAAAAGGGTTTGCCGGCGCTCGCCTGGGCTCAGGCGTTAAGAATGGCTACGTGGCAGAGGTAGCGGAGTGCCGTGGCGATCTCTGAACTCAAACCCCAGCACAGTCAGTGTGTTGAAGGAGAACAGACAAAATCGGGGAAAAAAAAGAAATCATCAAAAAAAGCTGCAGCAAAACTCCTTAGTTCGTTTCCATTATCAACTTGAAACTCGTTACCGAGCTACAGGTTTGCAGTCCTCCCGAGGCTCTATTCCTTGGTGAGTTTATCTTTTAAATTAAGCTATTCAATTCCTCCCCCCTCTGACAGCAGAAGAGCTGAAATGAGCATTCAACCTGCAACCTTCTCCTGCCTCCTTGATCTCCTTAATGACAGTTCATTAAATGCTAACACCTTCTTCCAAAGGAACCAGTAATTGGGTAGTTATCTCCTGCATTCCCTGGAGAACGTGACCAACGATTGAGCAATGCTTCAACCGCCTGTCCCCTTGCTATTCTCAAGACACGGTTCTCGTATTCTAGAGCAGGAGACTGCACATTCCTCGTCTAAAATGAAATAGATTTTTGACAAAGAATAAGTAATTAATCCATGAATTATAGTGACTTTCTAATTAGGTATGAGGTCTTTAACTGGGTATTTAACTTAAAGAAAGACCTTCACTTATACAGTGCCTTATCACATCTCTCAGAAATGTCTCAGACACTTTGCCTGAAATGAATCTAGGTGCAGTCACTAGGCAAATGTAGCAGTCATTTTATGCATAGCAAATTCCCACAAAGAACAATGAGATAAACGACCAGCGAATCTGTTTTTTATTTGGTGGTGTTAGTTGAGGGAAAGATGTTGGCCAGGACACTGGGGCGAACTCCCTTGCTCTTTGTCATGGGATCTTTAACTTCCACCAGAACCGGCAGAGTAGGCAGTTTAACACCTCAACCAATACTCCAGCAAGGTCCCACAAACAGCAATGAGATAAATGATCAGTTATTCTATGTCAATGATGTTGGTCAAGGGATAAATATGGCACGATTCAAAGAAGAGCTGGGGAGTTCTCCCTGGTGTCCTGGCCAATATTTATCCCTCCATCACTAAAAAAAGAGTATTTGGTCATTATTTCATTGCTGTTGGTGGGACCTTGCTGTGCAACTTTGGCTGCCTCGTTTCCTACATTGTGGAATGTATTTCATGTATTTCCTACATTTCCAACAGTGACGACACTTCTAAAGTACTTTGTTGGCTTTGGGACGTCCTGACTGTAGAAATGCAAGTCTTTCTTTCACAGCTCCTGGAAAACCCACACCCCCAAGGCCCAAGAGAAATTTCTAACTTAAGTCCCTGGTTTTAATGATTTTGTGATCTGTTTCAGAACGTTTTATTTGTTTATGATGTTTTGGCTGTTACTTTTAACTATATATACGCCGGAAAATAGCAGCTGAAAGCCCTGCGGAAACAAAATTGAGGAATCTGATTGCTCAGTTTCCTGCTGGTTTTTCCATCTCCCAATGGCACTCCCTGCTACTTTTGGTTCACACATAGATACTGGAATGATAACGTAAGATGTAAAAGGTGAATGGTGTCAATCAATTGATCCTTTGCCCTCAGACATGAGATACTTTGGAGGAGCAAAGTGTGACTCTTTTGAAGTAGGCTAGGCTTTCAGGTGTGACATGTTAGACAGATGACTTTTCATTATAGAGCTGGACACTTCTGTGAAGTGGCAGAATGTATAAATGCAGAGATTAGACAAGCATGTTGCAACAGCAGAATGGTTTTAATGGGGGATTTTAACTTTCATATTGTTTGGGATAAGCAGACAAGCCCATTCAACGTTGAGTTTGAAAGGCAGAAACCCGTATCAGCTACTAAGATTCTAAATTTAGGTAAGGCCGACTTGAATGGGATGAGACAGAGATTGTCCACAGTAAACTGGGCAAATCTGATAATGGGTAAAACAACAGAAGATCAGTGGGAGTTCAAAAAAGAATTTAACGTGATACAGAACCAGTTTATACCCCTATGGGGCAAGCGCTCGACTTGCCAAAAAAAAACAGCCATGGACAACAAAAGAGGTAAGGGACAACATAAAATTAAAAGAAAAAGCAAACAAAAATGCAAAAAAAACATAGATCCTGGATTCTGGGAGAGATACAAAGAACAACAAAGGGTGACAAAACAGATATTAAGAGCTACAAAAAGGAAGGATGAAAAGAAACTTGCAAGAGATATCAAAATCAACACAAAAAAAATTACAATTATACTACAGAAAATAGGGTGGCAAGTGCAATGCAGGCCCCTTAAAAACTGATAATAGTGATATTGTAAATGAAAATAAGGAAATGGCGGACATGTTAAATAATTACTTGCGTCAGTATTTACAGTAGAGGAAGAGGATAGCATGCCTGACACGCCAAGGAAACTAATTTCCGGGACGGGGACTCACCATAATTAACGTAAGCAAATTAACAGTAATGAAGAAAATAATGGCACTAAAGAGTGACAAATCCCCAGGACCAGATGGTTTTCATCTCAGGGTTTTAAAGTAAGTAGGTGAGAACATTGCAGATGCCCTAACTATAATCTTCCAAAGTTCTCTCGATTCAGGAATCATTCCTTTAGATTGGAAAATTGCACATTTCACTCTGCTATTTAAGAAAGGTGAGAGGGGGAAACCAGGGAATTATAGACCAGTTAGCCTAACATCCGTTGTCAGGAAATTACTAGTCTCTAATGAAGAATAGAGTGACTGAGCACCTTGAAAATTTTCAACTGATCAGAGAGAGCCAACATGGATTTGTAAAGTGTAGGTCATGCCTGACAAACCTGATTGAATTTTTTGATTGAATTTTTTGAAGAGGTGACTAAAGTAGTGGACAGGGGAATGTCTATGGATGTTGTTTATAGGGACTTCCAGAAGGCATTCGATAAAGTCCCTCGTAAGAGACTGTTAGCTAAAATTGAAGCTCATGGAATTGAGGGCAAATTATTGACCTGGTTAGGAAGTTAGTTGAGCGGCAGGAGACCGAGAGTAGGGATAATGGGCAGCTATTCAAATTGGCAGGATGTGACTAGTGGTGTCCCACAGGGATCTGTGTTGGGGCTTCAACTATTCACTGTAATTATTAATGACTTCGATGACGGGATAGAGAGCCACATATCCAAGTTTGCCGATGACACAAAGATAAGCAGCATTGTAAGCAGTGTAGATGGAAGCATACAATTACAGAGATATTAATAGATTAAGTGAATGGATAAAACTGTGGCAAATGGATTTCAATGTAGGCAAGTGTGAGGTCATCCACTTTGGACCTAAAAAGGTAGATCAGAGTACTTTCTAAATGGTGAAAAGCTCGAGACTGTGGAGGTCCAAAGAGACTTAAGGGTCCATGTACATAGATCGTTAAAATGTCATAGACAGGTACAGAAAATAATCAAAAAGGCTAATGGATTGCTGGCCTTTATATCTAGGAGGACAAGAATACATAGGGGTAGAAGTTATGCTACAGCTATACAGAACCCTGGTTAGACCACACCTGGAGCACAGAGTTCTGGGCACTGCACCGTAGGAAGGATATATTGGCCTTGGAGGGAGTGCATTTACTAGAATGATATCTGAACTCCAAGGATTAAATTATGAGAAGAGATTACACAAACTAGGGTTGTATTCCCTGGAATTTAGAAGATTAAGGAGTGATTTGATCGAAGTTTTCAAAATATTAAGGGGAACTGATACAGTCGATAGAGAGAAACTATTTCTGTGGCTGGGGAGTCGGACTTGGGGACATAACCAAAAAATTCGAGCCAGAACTTTCAGGAGTTTTTAAAAAATTCGTTCATGGGATGTGGGCGTCGCTGGCGAGGCCGGCATTTATTGCCCATCCCTAAAGTGAAGTTAGGAAACACTTCTACACGCAAAGGGTGGTAGAAGTTTGGAATTCTCTTCCGCAAATGGCAGTTGATGCTAGCTCAATTGTTAATTTTAAATCTAAGATTGATAGATTTTTATTAACCAAAGGTATTAAGGGATATGGGTTTAAGGCGGGTATATGGAGTTAGGTCACAGATCAGCAATGATCTCAATGAATGGCGGAACAGGCTCGAGGGACTAAATGGCCTACTCCTGTTCCTATGTTCGTATGACAGATGCTCCCCAATAGAATGCTGGTAATTCTTATTTGTATGTGGAGATTGAATGAATGAACAAAGATGTTACATTCCAGCACCCCTCATTTTGATGAATTCCCTCACTAAAATTCATTTACACTCCAGTTACCTACTGCTAATGATGTCAACAGAAACCACCAGTTCAGTTGACAATTAAATTATCAGTTGTAGAGAAACTGTAAAGTGAAACATTGACTACAAATTTCCACCAGAATTAAGTCAGCTGAAAAATAAACCCCCCGATTACCAGGAGAACACAGCTACCAGCACAAATCATTTCACAATCGATGAAACAATTACTTTAATGGATTGGACACTTGCACAACCTGGAGACTGAAAATCTGAAAAAAAAAGATTGTGCTGATTCACAGACAGGAATTGTTAAGAGGGAGATCTGGGACAAGCTTTACGTTAAAGGTGCCATATCAATGAAACACAAACAGAAAACAAAGTGCCACCCTGTCAACATAACCTTCTATTCCTTTCTCCCTCATGCACTTATCTAGCTTCCCCTTAAATGCATCTATGATATTCGCCTCAACCTAATTTAATTTAAGGCAGATATTATCTCAGGGCCCAGTTCATATTCCTCCATTTTACAGCGGGGAGAAATGCCTTGCCATTCACTGTTAAGCGTTGTCACGTGGAACATTCTTCAAGCTGTCCTGCCAAGAAACCACAGGGAAATTGAACTTACAGTTGTAATGAAATGGAGTAGACAGGTGAGGGGGCAAACAGTGGGATAGCTGGTACTAAGTCAATGAATGAAGGCATTGCAACCTAATGATGAAGGTCATAAGCATCATCACACAAAATTCCCATTAAAATCTGGTATAATGGCTGCATCGGTACTTAATAAGCCAGCCAGCTAACAAATCTCTGCAGTGGGCAAGCTGTATCACAAGGTGTGTGGGTCATAAAGATTTACATGAAGGCACAATGCATTTAACATGTGCCCTCACCCTGGGGTCATTCACTGAAACAGCAATGAAACAATTTAATGGCCTACTTGTGTTGCAGAACTGCTTCTTGAAATGGCCCTGCAGTAAGAGCTGAGCTGCCGGTGGTGTGGAATGCAGCCCCTTTCTGTTGTGGGGTGGATTCCCCCAGCATCACAAGCATTCACAGTCGCATTAAAGTCAGAGGTAGCGGCTTTATTTTCTGGTTGCCGTACCTTTGCCAATAGGCTGAGCAAGGAACGCACAGAGCAATGAGCGGGAAAGAAAAAAAAATCACCATCTGTCTGCGGAAGTAACCGGCAGCCGGCAGCCAGAAAAGATGGCAGCTTCCGACACTGGCAGTGTTTAGATTGCTAATGATGGCATTCACAAAAATAACCCCCACCTTTTCAGCTGGGTCTCAGGGCCTCTGAAGCTAGCGGTGCCATCTCGTTTACTTTATAGCAGTGACACTTTTGTAAATAGTCATTCTTGGGATGCGGGAGTTGCTGGCAAGGCCGGCATTTATTGCCTATCCCTAATTGCCCTGAGAAGGTGGTGGGTGAGTCTTCTATCTTTGTAATAGTTTGGTACAACTGAGTGGCTTGCTGGGCAACTTCAGAGGACAGTTAAGAGTCAAGTGCATTGGTGTAGGACTGGAGTCACATGTAGGCCAGTCCCACTCCAGAGACTTGAGCATAAAATCGGAGTGCTGCGCTGTCGGAGGTGCTATCTTTCGGATGAGATATTAAACCGAGGCCCTTCCTGCCCTCTCAGGTGGATGTAAAAGATCCCACAGCACTATTCGAAGAAGAGCAGGGGAGTTCTCCTCAGTGTCCTGGCCAATATTTATCCCTCAACCAATACCTAAAATAGATGATCTGGTCATTTATTTCATTGCTGTTTGTGGGATCTTACTGTGCGCAGAATTGGCTGCCGCATTTCCTACATTACAACAATGACTATACTTCAAAAGTACTTCAATGGCTGCAAAGTGCTATGGGACATCCTGAGGTTGTGAAAGGTGCTTTATAAATGCAGGTCTTTTTCACTTACTAGCCTAGGGACACTGAGGCCAACTGTAGTGTCCCTACTGCCACCTCTGGATGAAGTCAGATAACTCAGCAAACAGAAGGGATGGAATCTGCCACCTACCTGGTACATGTAGCTCAGTACCCCACCATGTGGCGCATTCACCTACGGAGCCATGGGCTGAGCACATTCAGCTTAAAACTGAAGGAATATTACAAATTCAAACCATAGGGCATTAAGTGCAGATCCCTGACTGGTAGTAAAGAGTTGTAATACATTATTCCCTGTTCATGAAAGCTACTCTTGTAGAATTTGATTTCACTTCAGGGACATATGTTTCTGCCTTTAAGTGTACTTAGTAACTAAAAGTCAGAGCCATATTTGTAAAGTGTTTTTATATCAGTGCTGCAATGCAGATCTTGTTAAGATGCAACTAAGTTCTCAAGTTTGAAGAAATATCCTTTCTTTTGAGATCCTGATCCCTGATTTCGTGGTGTGTAAAGATACTGTTTTCCCCCTGGATTTCTCCTCTCCAGAAGACGCAAATACAGTTCAAAGGGTGCCTGCAGTGCTTCAATACATTGCCAAAACAGACTATTCAACTCTAGAGGGCAACATGGCTGAGCCTAACCAGGCTCTCACCCCACGAACATGCAGAAACAGATACAGACAAACACTTCCTAACAGGGATCACAAATGGAAACATGAATCCTGGTTGATTTTTTTCACCTCTTGGGTCCAGAATACTGAAGCCAATTGTGCCCTAATTGTTGCTCTGAGTGAGATCAGCTACACCAGCACAGGCTGAGTAGATTTTTTTTTTGGTTGGGGGGGGCGGGGTGCGTGAGGGGAGATAAAGGTGGGGTTCCTTTGCAGTCAAGTTGGATCCAAGATCATCCACCATGGTGACTGATGATTGGAATCATCAGGCTGGTTCTTCTTCAGCGAGTGACTCACCTCCCGACTCCCCAAAGCCTCTCCAGCACCTACAAGGCACAGGTCAGGAGGGTGATGGAATACTCTCCGCTTACTTGGCTGGTGCAGCTGCAATAACATTCAAGAAACTCGACACCATCCAGGACAAAGCCAATCCACCAGCTTAAACATCCATTCCCTCCACCATCGGCATATCATAGCTGCAATGTGTCCTATTCACAGCATGCACTGCAGCAACTTGCTGAAGCTTCTTCAATAACTCCCAAACCTGCGACCTCCACCACCCAGAAGGACAAGGGCAGCGGGTGCATGGGAACAACATCACCTCCATGTTCCCCTCCAAGTCACACACCATCCCAACTTGGACATATATCAGCCGTTCCCACATCGTCGCTGGGTCAAAACCCTGGAACTCCCTAGCTAACATCACTGTGGGCGTATCTTCACCACATGGACTGCAGCGGTTCAAGAAGAAGGCTCACCACCACCTGCTCAAGGGCAACTAGGGATGGACAGTAAATGCCGGCCTCGCCAGCGCCCACATCCCGAGAATGAATAAATGAAAAACTTGGGTAAGTGAGGTATGACCCTAGAGGAGATAGCGTATAATCTATGTGTGTCAGACTAACCAAGCAAACTTGGAATTGAATTTGGGACTTTCTGATCTGTACAACTCAGCACGACACCAGGTAATGCCTTTACCCACTAGCCGGCTGGGGAAGCTAAAAATACAGTTTTATTCTCATTTATATGTTCTCTATATATGGGAAAGGAGTTTATATACAGATCTTTATGGTAACTGTGCCTGCTTGATTTTGCAACTACTATTTAAACAGTCTGAAGACTAAATCCCATAATCAAAGTGAAATTAGTGCATCATACACTCTAATTGCTACTTTCAAGAACGTATCCACTTACCAAGCAATATTCCAGTCAGTATCTTGCAGCTCAGTTTTTGCAACACTAAGCACAGAATGGTGTAGAATTTCAAACTATATTTTTGGTCTTTTCATTTCATTGTCAGTTTTTTTCTAGTCCTCTCTTTTGAATGTCTCACCAGACGCCCATATTCCAGTGAGGAGCTTTGAATCGCAATCAGGGAATGGGGAAGCAAGAGTGATTTCTCTCTTCCCAAGCGCAGGGACACTAAGTCCAATTATGGCAACACCACCATACCTCAGATCGGATAATGTGACCCAAATCAGGGATCAAACCTGGCTTCTGGTGTGCATGGCTCAGCTGCATGGCAGCTTCACAGACTAAACGTTCAGAAACCAGCCATCATTTTTAATCAGTTGATCAATAGGCGCATGGAAGAAAAAAAATGCAACCTCGAAGAATGGCCATGAGGCGTAAAGCCAACAAATTATCATGGAAAACAGTGAACACCAGAAAGCTGTACCATTTTTATGATGAATTAACCTTTAAAATAATTGACCAGACAATTTGAAGGATAAAGTAATCCATTGGCACAGGGGGATTCAGCACAATACATTATATTTGAGCTTCACAATTCCAATATATTGCCACAGATTTACATCCAAAGCAAGCTATTGTAAAAATGTTATGTTGTGCGCGTTAAGTAAATCACATAAATAGGTTTAAAAATGTAAGTTTTAAAATTGTGTAGACTTTTTAACATGTATAAATATATCTACAGATTTAGAATATATATATATATAGATTTAGAAATATATATAACACATGCACTGAGGGAAAATCATTTTCTTGTTCACTTTAATTTCCCACTGCTGTGGCCTGCCTGATTTACATTATTGACTAAATATTAACTCTTGCGAGCAGCTCCCATCAGTGGTTATCCTTCCTCAATATAATGCCTTTGCTAACAGAAGAATGTACTAACATCTGCAAACAAAGTAGCATCTTTTTGAATTAATAATTAATAGAAGGGTTTCAAGCCCATCATTTTGGATCTGCTCCAACTTGGGCGGGCAGTGCCAACTGACTGGGGTATCCCAACATTTGTAAAATCAAAATCAACACCAAAAATGGACTGACAATCAGATCAGAAGCTGGAAAATCCTTGTGGGAACTAGCAAGAGCTTTTGGGAGTTGTGTGTGGTGGTTGTAGTAGTGGACAGCTATGCCATTAGTTAAAGCGTCAAAAGGAATTTCGGACAATGGGCACATGGCAGAGACACACACGGGCTCCCAGACATTGGGCAAGTGGCACACACATGGGCTCCTGGCAATGGGTGCACACAGCACACGCATGGGCTCCCATACAATGGGCATATGGCACACACACATGGTCTCCCAGACAATGGGCACATGGCACAGAAACACATGAGCTCCCAGGACATTGGGCAAGTGGCACACACATGGGCTCCTGGCAATGAGTGCATGCAGCACACTCATGGGCACCTGTACAATGGGCACATGGCACAGCCACACATGGGCTCCCAGACATTGGGCAAGTGGCACACACATGTTCGTCTCTTGTGCCAAGCTCCGTCGTTCATCTTGATGGAGGGTTATGTGCATCATTTATGAACTGCGCAGGGCACACTGGCATAGCTGTCCACTACTACACCCACCACCCACAACTCTTGCTAGTTCCCACAAGGATTTTCCAGCTTCTGACCTGATTGTCAGTCCATTTTTACTTTCTCTCATTCCTCCATTTCGAACTTTATTTTAAAACCCAAGCTTGGCATCACTTTATCTTCCTACTTGATTGATCCTACCTTCCCTTGTCCTCTTTTCAGCCCTGGAGGTGGCCTGCACTATAGGCCTTGACCCTTTACCTAGGATTCTCAATTTTTAAAAGCTATGTTCGACTCAGCAGTAAGATGAATTATTTTCCACAAATGACAGCTCAAGAGTAACAGAGCTGCAATCGGGCTCGCACGTGGAGATACTTATCACATCACACAGCTGCTCAGAACATCTGGGGGTAGAAATCCATCTGGGGCGGTCGCGCAAAACAGGCTGCCCGTCCGATATTCCATTCCATTAACTTCAGACACACCTCAGTTTTGCAGCTCAAGGAAATCTATTGTGGCTCCTTTGCATTGACTCTTCCTTTGTGAGGAAATCAGATTTTTATTTGCATTGATATTATAAGCTTCATTCACTTCATTCATTCTCCAGTTCTCAGTGCAGCCAGGACCGAGTGGGTAAGCGTACTGCCTTGTTTGGTTACCAAGCCTTGCACAGTAGGAAGGTCCCAAGGTTAAAGTCAGTAAGGAGGATTCTCTGTGTCCTCACCCCTCCATGGCAGGATACCTGGCCCGCTATGAGCAGCGATGGAAAAATAGTGTGATTTTCTAATCCCAGCAGTGGCCAATTAGCTCAACACACACCTGGACTTGGAAAGTCTACCCTTCTAACTCTAATGTAAGGACTCTTACAACACCAGGTTATAAATTTGTTGGACTATAAACTGGTGTTGTAAGATTCCTTACATTTGTCCACCCCAGTCCATCACCGGCATCTCCACATCCTTCTAACTCTATGCATCTATCGAAAGATTAATTTTGCCAGATATAATTTCACGATGTTGTGATAAACAACTTTCATAAGGAGAATGGGGAAGCTCCCTACTGCTGCAATAGATAGACACAGCACAAAGATCGGTAGGGTTCCTAGTTCATGCCCTTGTCTGTGCTGAGTTAGCTGATCTCAGCGCTGCTGGCAGTAGAGCACTTCAGCTGGTTAAGAGATGAAAAATAAAATAGCCAGAGTTTCTGTTCGCTTTCCAGTGACCCCATGTGATAAATGCCAGCTCCGTTCTGTGTATTATTATAGAGTATTTTTATATATCTTTTCAAATGTATTTTAGTTTGACCAATGCATTGGAAATTTTAAAATGGAGTCATGGTTACTTGGATTTCCTTGGTCCTGGGTTTGTGGATAGAGTGAATATACAGAACAGGCTCAATGCAGATGGGGGCTAATTGTTTGTGATTGCCATAGCAATAAAAGGGGTGCCATGCCAGTGAAAGGTTCCAGAAGCCTTTCTTTCAGGTCTGAAATAGTAAACAGCTCATCAAACAGTGAGGGGTGGGTGCATTCCTCTACCATCAGGCAGTTCAGGAAGAATTTGAGTTTCTTCAAAGGCAGTCACCTAATGTGAAAGGCCTCCTTTGAATAAGCAGACTGGAAAGTGTAGTTTACTGCTTCTTAAGTTCATTCAGCTGAACCACACTTCCACATGATGGCACTGAGGTAGAACTCCACAGAACTGAGCTGGAACTCCATGGGCCTGAGCTGGAGATCCATGGACCTGAGCTGGAGATCCACAAACCTCACAAATGTCTCTATGGGCCTGAGCTGGAACTCCATGGGCCTGAGCTGGAACTCCATGGGCCTGAGCTGGAACTCCATGGGCCTGAGCTGGAACTCCATGGGCCTGAGGTAGATCTCTATGGGCCTAAGCTGGAACTCCATTGACCTGAAACACCTACATTATATTCATTCAAGGTTCAGTTAAAAGACTTATTTCTTCATCTGTTCAGGGATATGGGCGATGTTGGAAAGGTGACGTTTATTGCTCATCCCTGAGATGGTGGTGATGGGCCTTCTTGAACCACTGTTGCACTTATGGTGATGCTGCTCCCACAATAGCGTTAGGTAAGGAATTCCAGGACTTTGAACCAGTGACGATGCAGGAACGACAATATATGACTGGGTCAGGATGTTGTGCAACTTGGAAGGGAACATGAAGGTTTTTTTTATTAGTTCATGGGATGTGGGCATCGCTGGTAAGGCCAGCATTTATTGCCCATCCCTAATTGCCCTTGAGAAGGTGGTGGTGAGCCGCCTTCTTGAACTGCTGCAGTCCGTGTGGTTTATGATATTGCTCCATTTATCCTTCTTGAAGCTAGATGTCATGGGGATGGGAAGTACTGTTGAAGTAAGCTTGGTCAGTTGCTGCAGTGCATCCTGTAGATAGTACATACTGCAGCCACAGTAGTGGAGAGGGTTGATATTGAGTCCAGTGGCAGGGACACCAATCAACTGGACTGCTTTGCCCTAATGGTGTTGAGCTTCTTGAGTGTTGTGCTGCACTCATCCAGGTGAGTGGTGAATATTTATAATGGAGAGGCTTTGAGGATTCTAGAAGTGAGCTGCACGTGAGAGTAACCAGCCATTGGATCTGCTCATGAAGCCATGGTGTTGATGTGGCTCCAATCAAGTTTCTGGTCAATGGGGACCTCCCAAGATGCTGATGGTGGTGAAGTCAGTAATGGTGGTGCAGTTGATGGTCAGAGCGAGGTGGCTCGGCTTTGTCCTGTTGGAGATGGTCATTGGCTAGTGCTTATAACGTGTGACTATTACCTGCCACTTGGCGACCCAGGTCTGTATGTTGTGCTAGTCCTGCTATTGGTTAGCATGGACTTGTTCATTATCAGAGGAGTTGCAAATGGAGATGAACACTGTGGAATCATCATCAAGCAGCCCCACCCATAACATTACGATGGAGAGAAAATCATGAAGAAGCAGATGAAGGTGGTTTGGGCCAGGATGCCGCCCTGAGGAACACCTGCAGTGATGTTCTGAAGCTATGATGATTGATTCTGACAATCACAACCATCTTCTTTTGACTCAGGTTTGACTCCAATCACTGGAAGGTTTCCCTTTGACCACTATTGACCTCAGTTTTGCTGGAGCTCCTCAGTGCCCTACTTGGTCGGATGCTGCCTCGATCTCAAGGGAAGCTATTCTCGCCTCTCTTCTGGTGTTCAGCTCTTGCACCATGTCTGGATCACGGCTGTGATGAGGTGCAGAGCCACATGGTACTGGCAGAAGCTGAACAGAGCGTCGGTGAACAGGTTATTGGTGACTGGGTGCACTGCTGTGATTCCCTACATCCCTTTGCTGATGATTGGGCAGAGGGGCTCAGTGGTAGCACTCTTGACTCTCAGTCAGAAGGTCATGGGTTCAAGTCCCACTCCAGGGACTTGAGCACAAAATCCAGGCCGACATTTCAGTGCAATACTGAGGGATTGCTGCACTGTTGGAGGTGATGTATTTCAGATAAGACATTAAACCAAGGCCCCGTCTGCCCTCTCAGGTGGACGTAAAGGATCCCGTGGCACTATTTTGAATAAGAGCAGTTGAGTTCTCCCCGGTGTCCTGGCCAACATTTATCCCTCAACCAACATCACCAAAACAGATTATCTGGTCATTATCACGATGCTGTATGTGGGAGCTTGCTGTGCACAAATTGGCTGCTGCGTTTCCTACAACAGTGCCTACACCAAAAGTACTTAATTGGCTGTAAAGCGCTTTGGGACGTTCTGAGGTTATGAAAGGCACCATATTAATGCAAGTTCGTTCTTTCTTTAAAGATTCCACTGCAGTGTGAAATTCAGCGAGTAATACAAAGTATTTACGTTTTGCAATATTATTTGTAATTATGTCCAAACTAACTAATGTCCACCCGAAATGAATTCAGTTTAAAATAATGAATAATATACTGTATTGTAGTCATTGTCAGCTATGGTTAGTGGCTCTTTGAAAGGACCATAGATGACAGAGATCCAGGAAAGAAATGGGGACACTGGCTCTTTTGTTGAGGGAGTGCAACACACTCGAACCATTTTTGGAAAGAAATGCTCGCAACAGTCACGCTGACCTAAATACCACTGGTGACCCTAATTGATGTGTCAGAGATCAACAAACAAGTCTTTATTAAGGTCTACGAACCAATGATTCTTGCCAATGGTAGGGGGAGGAGGTGAGGAACAGACTGGTCCATCTCTTCCAATTTAAGTGAGAACAGATAAATGTTTGATGATTGTTCTCGATGGTATTCTATTAGATACTGGGATAGATTTCATCTGTTATGCTTCTTAATATGTGTGATAATCAAGCTATGGGGTGAACATTGGGGGAATATTATAAATGGCAGCAAGGCAACTGCTTCCTTTACTCAATAAAGGAGTTTTACTGATGGCACATACGTGTTATTCCCGCTTTAGAGACACTCGTTACTATAAAATGATCTGACTTGAGAGATAAAAGGACAGTCCTGTGGTTCTCATGAGTTGTTGTGGGGTCACCATTTATAAGTAAACGCACAGAGCTAGATTCCATCCCATTTAGATACGGTAATGGCCGTCTCCTGCTCTGTGATCTCCTCCAGAAATTCAATTAAGTTAGTCAATCATTGCCTGTCCTTCACAAATTCACGATGAGTGTTCCTTATTAGGCCAAATCTCTCTAAGTGTTTCCTAATTTCATCCTGTATCAGTTCAAAGGATAGTATTCTGCACCGCATTGCCTAGATCTCCTCTCATAACACAACAACTTGCATTTATATAGCGCCTTTAACACAGTAAAATGTCCCATGATGCTTCACAGAAGCATTAGCAAACATAATTTGACACCGAGTCACAAAGAGATATTAGGACAGGTGACCAAAAGCTTGGTTAAAGAGGTAGGTTTTAAGGAGTGTCTTAGAAGGAGAGGGGTGGAGAAGTTTAGGGAGGGAATTGCAGCTGAAGGCACTGCCGCCTATGGTGGGGCGATGGACATCGTGAATGCGCAAAAGACTAGAATTGGAGGGGCGCAGAGATCTCGGAGGGTTGTAGAGCGACAGAGATTTGAACACGAGGATGAGAATTTTAAAACACATCTTACTGCAACACCCAAGCAGCAAACCTGCTACTTCCCTCACCACACATCAGGTACTGACATTCATCAACACAGCTTCAGCTCCCATAACACCACTGCTCAACCTGGGGCTCCCTTGGGCAATATGGACCAGCTCCTGCATGGTCAGTCCTGCTCTCAATCCTTTACTATGTGACAATTACCAATCCACCCTGATACACTTGCTGCTCAGTTTCTCTCATTCTCTGCCTTCTTGAGAGTCCCCATACAGCCCATCGCCCTGCACCTCTGCTCTCAGCTCTTCATCCTCCAGCAGCCTGCTTTCACGCATCTCTTCCAACCTCATCTCCCAGGGAGCCTTCAGCTCCGCCATGTTGACATTCCATGGGGCAAACCCAGCACAGATCGTCAGATGGGAGCGCAGGTTGGATATAGTCATACCCTCTCAGTTCTGGTATCCTATTAGGACAAACTGAACAGGCTGGGGCTCTTTATTCTAGATTGAGAGGTAACCTGATAGAGGTCTTTAAAATTATAAAAGGATTTGATAGGGTAGATGTAGAGGAAATGTTTACACTCACGGAAGAGTCCAAAACTAGGGGCCTTAAATATAAGATTGTCACTAATAAATCCAATAAGGAATTCAGGAGAAACTTCTTTACTCAGAGAGTGGTTAGAATGTGGAACTTGCTACCACGTGGAGTAGTTGAGGAGAATAGCGTAGATGCATTTAAGGGGAAGCTAGATAAGTACACAAGGGAGAAAAAGGAATAGAAGGGATATGTTGATGGGATGAAATGAAGTAAGGTGGGAGGAGGTTCGTGTGGAGCATAAACGCCAACATAGACCTGTTAGGTCAAATGGCCTGTTTCTGTGCTGTAAATTTGATGTAACGCTATGGTGCTGTTTGTGCAAACAAGAGGTTCTGTATGGGGACTGCAGGATCCCTCAATAAACTTCAATGTGTACTGTAGCACTATACTCAACCTCAGACCTACACCATATCCGTGCACCACGTGCATCTCAATCAACAATATACCACGAATACAATGAAAACAATGTCGTTATTTTTTTATTACATGCAGAACATAACATAACAAATAGGAGCAGGAGTAGGCCAATCGGCCCTTCGAGCCTGCTCCGCCATTTAATAAGATCATGGCTGATCTGATCCTAACCTCAAATCTAAATTCATGTCCAATTTCCACAATGAAGTGGCACTGCATTTCCAAAAGGATTTGAAGATTTGGAAAGTTTTTTTAAAAAGTCTGAATTGGAATTGTTCTGGGCCTGTCACATTTGCTTCTGCGTATTTTACTTCCGTTCTGATTACACATCACATCAGCCTCTGTATCTGGCCGCAGCCCCGTCTACATTGATTTTTATTACCAGGCACCTCTGGTAACTGTCACTTACTTCTTAAAAGCTACTTCATCACCGAGACGTGTTGCCATGGCAGCAGAATTAGCTGCCATTCACAGCTGAACCTCTTCCCACCCAAAGAGAGCCGCGTTGATGAGCGTATCATCGCACTCGCACGCCAGGGGTCACACCGGTTGTACACACACACACACACACACACACACACGTCTCTGTCATAATCTGACTAATTCAGCATTTCGACACCCCCTCCTTCCTGACAGCACTTTATATGACAGGACCTCAGGGATGTCATTGTGCAGCCAGGCCTGTGCGATACGATCAAGGTAGCACAATCTGAATGTCAGTCCGGCCTGTTAATGTCTTGAAGTTTGTTTTGTTTTGATAAATTAATAAACACAACAGGGCAGATTTTTGTCTTCACCGTCTGAGCTGTATATAAGAACATAGCAACAAGGTGTCGGCCATTCTGCCCCTCAAGCCTGTTCCGCCATTCAATTAGATCATGGCTGATCTATATATCAACTCCCTTTGTTCCATATTCCTGGTTACCCTTACGTAATAAAAATCTATCGATCTCAGTCATGAAACCTCCAATTGACCCCCAGCACCTACAGCCTTGTGGAGCAGAGAATGCCAGATTTTTACTACCCTTTTTGTGAAAACGAGATTCCTGATTTCACTCCTGAATGGCCCAGCTAATTTTAAGATTAAGCCCCTTGTTCTCGAATCCCCCACCAGAAGAAATAGTTTCTAACTACCCTATCGAATTCTTTTAATCTTTTAAACAGCTGTAACCTGGGGAGCAGATCGGACGCCCTTTATAGAACTCGCCCGGTTCTCATTCCATTGATTTCAGAGCCAATAACTAAAATAGCACTTTCTCATGGTGATATTGGTCAGACCACATCTGGAGTACTGCATTCAGTTCTGGGCACCACACCTCAGGAAGGGTATATTGGCCTTGCAGGAGGTACAGCGTAGATTCACCAGAATGATACCAGGGCTTAGAGGGTTAAATTATGAGGACGGGTTTCATAAGCTTGGCTTGTATTCCCTTGAGTTTAGAAGATTGAGGGGTGATCTGATCGAGGTGTTTGAAATGGTTAAAGGATTTGATAAGGTAGATGCAGAGAAACTATTTCCTCTGGTGGGGGAATCCAGAACAAGGAGTCATAATCTTAAAATTAGAGCTAGGCCGTTCAGAAGTGAAATCAGGAAGCACTTCTTCACATAAAGGCTAGTAGAAATCTGGAACTCTCTCTCCCAAAAGGCCGTGGATGCTGGATCAATTGGAGCATTCAGGACTGAGATTGACAGATTCTTGTTAGGTAAGGGTATCAAGGGATATGGAGCAATGGCAGGAAAATGGGGTAGAGGTACAGATCAACCATGAATGGCCTCCTCCTGTTCCTATATTGTTTCCCCCCCCCCGCCGCCATCTCTCCTGAAAGTTGGGATACAGTTCCAAGGCCAGTGTGGGTGCTCTCCAACACCTCCCCCATGTGACAATTTTCCAATTCCGAGCCCGGGAAGTGAACCATGGATCCACGCTGGCACTAGTCAGAAATTCCAGCGTGTGCTGCCCAGGATTCTACAACCTGTAAAATAACCATGAGTATTGACAAAATGTTTAACTTGGGGCGGGGGCGAAGAGGGGGTTGCATCAGAGTCAAACCCAATTTGGTTCTACATGACATCCACACACACTTCCGACGGAGCTCACTGTGTTGCGATCATGAGGGTGTGTACTTTCCCTCAGTTCCCTCTGGAACCTCCTCCAGCCCTACAACCCTCCGAGATCTCTGCACTCCTCCAATTCTGACCTCTTGCACATCCCCGATTTTAATCGCTCCACCAGTGGCGACCGTGCCTTCAGCTGCCTAGGCCCTAAGCTCTGGAATTCCCTCCCTAAACCTCTCTGTGTCTCTACCTTTCTCTCCTCCTTTCAGATGCTCCTTAAAACCAAAATCTTTGACCACGCCTTTGGTCACCTGTCCTAATGTCTCCTTATGTGGCTTGGTGTCAAATTTTGTCTGATAATGCTCCTGTGAAGCATCTTGGGGCATTTTACTGCACTAAAGGTGTTTTATTGTTGTTGAAGGGAAGGGGAAACTGCGCCAGTGTTCCTGCTCCAATGGCCCCTGCTGTAAAATGCACGCGTGTGAATGTCGGGTGAGGACAGGATTGAGCCTGGCCGTGATGGCAGCCAACCTTGAATAGTCTGTCAACATTCACCGTCTAAGCCCGTATGTGGCGACTGGCCAAATGGACGACATACTAAGAATGGCTGCCCGTGCCCATGGAATAAGTACCCCAGCAAGACTGTACATTTTCAGGATACGAAGGAAGAGAAGAGAGAAAAAAAATCATAAAAATTATTTTCCTGGGTTAAATGAATTGGTTACACTGCACTCACAATTAATTTTGAAGTGATAATTACGTCTAATTGTTATTCATCATTTATACTGGTGCAGCACTACAATCTCTGCTAAAAGGTGCTACTGCTGACGTGGACTTTCGCTAATGCAGGATTCATTTAATAGGCTCGTTCTCTTTCTGATAGCTCTTATATATCACTGCCTCTGGGAGCAGCAGCAAAGCTAATGGTTCCCTCTCTAGTACACAAACTATAGAAAACACTCTATGCTGATTGTTCATAACTCAGTGAAAGGCGCTCGGGGGGCTGGTTCTGGTCCCAGAAGCAGCGGTATGTATCTAGGTCCAGCCCAGACTAGGCAGCTTGGGTACTCCGTCCCCCAAGTGCTCTTGCCGCAGAGGGATCTATGAATCTTTTATCAGAATTCTTATGTCGTATTATTCTTACCAATACTGCATGTTTTGTGATTGCAGCTGTTGTCACTGTTTGGGAGTTTTTGATACATCATACTTTCCCTTTATTGCTCGAGCTTGCATGGTTTAAACTTTATTTTGACTATAAAAGGAAAAGTCTCTTTATAACATACCTGTTGCTGCAAATATGGATTTCACATGGCTGATGAACACAAGGCTATAGAGAGGACCTACCGTGCTTCTATTTTACATTCAAAATCATGAAGGGTTTTGATAGAGCAAATAAGGAGAAACTGTTTCCAGTGGCAGAAGGGTTGTTAACCAGAGGACACAGACTTAAGTAATAGGCAAAAGAACCAGTGGGGAGGAGAGGAGGAGAATTTTTTTAAAGAGCCGGCACAGGTACGATGGGCCAAATGGCCTCCTTCTACGCCATAAGATTCTATGATTCCATTTTCTCCTCTCTTCTGTTAAAGGCGCCGACTGTTAACCCGGAAAAGTGCGAGGTGATGCACTTTGGAGGGACTAACAAGGCAAGGGAATACACAATGAATGGGAGGACCCTAGGCAAGACAGAGGGTCAGAGGGATCTTGGTGTGCAAGTTCACAGGTCCCTGAAGGCGGCGGAACAGGTAGATAAGGTGGTAAAGAAGGCATATGGGATACTTGCCTTTGTTAGCCGAGGCATAGAATATAAGAGCAAGGAGGTTATGATGGAGCTGTATAAAACACTGGTTAGGCCACAGCTGGAGTACTGTGTGCAGTTCTGGTCGCCACACTACAGGAAGGATGTGATCGCTTTGGAGAGGGTGCAGAGGAGATTCACCAGGATGTTACCAGGGCTGGAGCGCTTCAGCTATGATGAGAGACTGGGAAGATTGGGTTTGTTTTCCTTGGAGCAGAGGAGGCTGAGGGGGGACATGATTGAGGTGTACAAAATTATGAGGGGCACAGATAGGATGGATACTAAGGAGCTTTTTCCCTTCGTTGAGGGTACTATAACAAGGGGACATAGATTCAAGGTAAAAGGCGGGAGGTTTAGAGGGGATTTAAGAAAGAACTTTTTCACCCAGAGGGTGGTTGGAGTCTGGAACTCACTGCCTGAAAGGGTTGTGGAGGCAGGAACCCTCACAACATTCAAGAAGCATTTGGATGAGCACTTGAAATGCCATAGCATACAAGGCTACGGACCAAATGCTGGAATATGGGATTAGAGTAGACAGGGCTGATGGCCGGCGTGGACACGATGGGCCGAAGGGCCTCTATCCGTGCTGTATAACTCTATGACTCTATGACTTACTCTGGGATACAGTTACACGGGTAAAGTACTGGAGAGACACCCAAGTGGCCACTCTTCACATGTGGCAGGAAGTGATGACAGGCTATTCGACTGTGAATGGCGTTATAGCCAAGCCCATTCTTGACCTCGACAAGAGCACAATTTCTAGCGGGGTCACTGGACAGTAATTAGCAGCTAATTTCAGTGTCCTCTAATCCTGAGGCTAACTGTAATGTTGCAATAGATGGAGTTAAGGTGCAGATCAGCCATGATCTAATTGGATGGCGGAACAGGCTCGAGGGGCTACTCCTAATCTCATGTCCCTAAACCAACCTGCATGTGCGCCGTTCCTGTTGTCCTGTGCCTCCACTGTAGGCCTGATCCTGAGCATATGTAGAAAATGAAAGAGTGTTTTTCTGTGCATCAGCCTCCAAAGAGCTGATGGGAAAATGGAGGCACAGGGCAGTAGAGAATCCGAAGAATGCAATCAAATTGGCCATCAAGATAGGCCCTGGGGTCAGAGGTGTTGACCCATCGATTTAAGGGCAGCATAGTTTTACACTTAACAATATGAGTGATGTCATTGTTGGGGGAGGAGCAGTATTCCACTTCCTGGATTCAGGGGGGTAGATTTTACCAGTCCCAGCACACTGGATCACTGGGAGAATATCGCTCCCTGGTTTAAACAAAGTCTGACCTCGCACTACATTCCAAGGTTGGTCCATTTATAAGCTCCTTGCCTAGTTTATACCTGAAGGAGGCCAGGAAATTGCACATCTCAACAGTAGCGTAAAATTAAAGAAAGGACTTGCATTTATTAGCACTTTTCACATTCACAGAATGTCCCAAAACGCTTCACAGCCAACAAATTACTTTTTGAAGTGTAGTCACTGTTATAATGTAGACATTTGCAGCAAGCAATTTGTGCACGACAAGGTCCCACAAACAGCAACAAGATAAATGACCAGTTAATCTGTTTTTGATGGTGTTGTTTTGAGGAACAAATGTTGGCTTGATTCCTGGAAGAACTCTGCTTCAAATAGTGCTATGGGATTTTTTACATCAACCTGAACAGGCGGACGGCGCCCTGGTTTAATGTCTCATCTGAAAGACAGCACCTCCAACAATGCAGCGCTCCATCAGTACTACACTGAACAGTCAGCCTGGATTATGTGCTCAAGTCCCTGGAACAGGGCTTGAAACCAAATGCTTTCCCACTCAGAGGCTAGGGCGCTCCCTCTCAGCCAAGCTAACGCTCTAAAGGGATACGTCACCACTTAAAGGTAAGTGGCAATATATGGGGTCAAAAATTGTTTTAGCTTTACCAAAGGTCACATGGGGCACAGGAGAAGTGACTGGCAAAACCTAAGGGAAGACAATCATGGAGAGTCTATGGCGAAGTGAAGCAGAAGTGCAGCAATAGAGCTCCTTACTTAGCAAAGATGAGGTGTTGCTGCATGAGATGGGTCGTCCCATTTGGAACTCTAGGGCCACCCTCACCAGCGGACAGCACTAAAGCAGGATTGGCACGAAGCGACAGCCAGGATGAGTGCCGTGCCCACCACTTGCACAACCAGGGAACAGACTCAGAAGATGACGATGCAAGGTTGCTGTCACGAATTCAGGTTTGCTGTAAGTTCAGTGGCGTCAGTCGCTCCCTTAAGTGGAGGCTGACTCCCTGAATCTACTAAAGTGGCAATAGGACCCCAGGCGTCTATGAAACCCACTTGTGACCTGGACCAGAACTCCATGACTGAAGTGCGTGTACTGCTTCAATATCTCCAAAGGACTCGCACTGACACTGGGCAAGGGTCATTGGATTTGGTTCATAAGCTGCTTTATTCCATGGTAGGCAGAAGACTAAGCCTGAGAAACACTTGGTACAATCAGTATAACTCCTGTCAGCGTACAATTACTATTAAAGAACACGTGTTCGCCAGCTCAATTCAGTGGGCCTCTTTAGTTGATGTAAAGACAAAAACTCTCCGCGACCAGGCCTTAGGTTCCACACTTGCAGCCTGCTGCTGTCTGATTCCTTCCAGTTTTTTTGCTGCTTTACAAACATGCTTCTCGTTTCTGTGTTGATTGTTAAAATGCCTCTGCTCAAAGACGGGCAGAGATCAACACTGTAGGTGCTAGATTTCTGCTCAATGACCAGACATTGATGATGAATAGGAACTCTTTGGTCCACCCCACATTTAAAACGCTTCTGGACTGCCATTAGATTGACAACTCATCCTAGAGCAGCTAACCACTTTGGGCAGGCTTCTGCTCAAAACACATTTTAAGACAGCTCATGTCTAGGTCCTATTTGTGGAAAAAAATGGCCACAGAATCTTCAACCATGACAGTGCCAAACTACAACTATCCAACTCTACCAGTTAGCAAGTGCATGCCACAGTGTTGCTTGTCAACCTGTTTCATGTTTACTGCTGGCCCTTGCCAGTCCTCATACAACCTTACAGCTCTTTCATTGCTGACCTTGCATCCCCATACATGCATGGCACACATTCAAACTGCAACTTACAATTGAAAAGGCTTCACACATCAATACATTCTAACACAACATAGCAGTCATTTACTGATACACAGGATGAGCACGTGTCACTGTGCATGTGCTCTTTCAATGTACAACATTTTGAGAATACTTCTCTGCTTGCATGACAAGATGGCAAATGACACAAGGAAATAGACCTGAACTGGAAGAGGGCTCAGAAATGGACACTAGATTCACTTGGAGGTGGTCACTCTGGACATCCTTGCATAATGCTGCAAGCCTCCCCAAGCTATTGTGTAGTACCATCTGCCACTTAAGAATGGTTCCCGTTCTTACCCACTCCAACATTGGCATATGCTCGAGCGTGCAAAGTTAGTATCTTGTAATGAGAGCTTTTCTTGAAGTTGTCTCTTGGAGCCACTACTCTAACATTTGTTGTCTTTTTTATCAGTTTAGGCCTGTAAGGGCAGCCTGACTGCACCCTGCATCCCTCTCCAACATTTGCAAGCACCAGCACAGCTGCACATATTCTGGAGTTTGAGGACATAGCACTGGGTGAGTCAGAGTAGAAAGGCGAGGAGCAGCACATGGTGTTGGCAGAGGAGGAGCAGGAAACCTGCTGACCAGATGGCCACATGGTTGATATCAATAACCTCTCTGCTTCAAGAAAGGCGGCAGTGTGGGAACACAGGGTAACCGTGTAATGCTGCAGTTGTTATTCAGTGCAAAAGAAGATGAAGTGTTGACCATGCTGCCCAAAGTACTCTTATCTGTTTGGTACATGTGTGGGCAATGCATTGTTGGGTACAGCAGTTGATCCCTATGCTAGCCTAGAAGGAAGCAGAGGCAGAAAAGTAGAGGGCATTGGTAGCTTTGACTTTTTAAAAATTCATTCACGGATATGGGCATTGCTGGCAAGGCCGGCATTTATTGCCCATCCCTAATTGCCCTGGAGAAGGTGGTGGTGGGCCTTCTTCTTGAACTGCTGCAGTCCGTGTGGTGAAGGTTCTCCCACAATGCTGTTAGGTAGAGAGTTCCAGGATTTTGACCCAGCAAAGATGATCATTGTCATAGTCATTGCACAGCAGGTGTGGGCCTGCAAATACGGTTGGCAAGATATCGGTAAGGCAGGCTGTCCGATTCCAATCTCTTTCAATCCTGCACATCAACTGTGAAGTTGTCCTTCTTGCGTACTCCCACCATAACTGCGGCAGGAGTCTACTAAAAGGCCACAAATTAGGTCAAGATCTGGATATGTCTGGTCCCGGCCTTGAGCTGTAGTTTCTGGAATGGCTTGTTGGGTGCGGAGCCTCTGCTCACCTCAAACAAGGCCGTTGGTGTAAGTGAGTGGGGCTGAGGGCTCCCTACGTTGCGAGTTCCTACTTCCGCAGCCCTCAGAGGAACCCAGAGTATATTTAGTAAGACCAGGCATACCAGCTGACCAACAGCAGAAGTGGGGCCCCCAGTAGACAAACAGCTTGATCCCAGCGAAAGGCCAGGAAATCCTGCCCTCGGTTGAGCATTTTTTGCCCGATTTTGCCGCCCTGAACGAGGTGCTTGCACATTCTGAGTGCGAGCACTCTCGGCCAGCAATACTTCCCAGCTGCAAAAAACGGTGGGCAGGCGAGAATCACGCCTAAGGCCTGCTCGTCTGATTCCCCAGCCCTGGCTCGCCTGATCCGACACAATTAGCAACGCAGACCGGAAAATCTGCCGCAGCGTGGCGACATCAAACGCTTCCCAGATCGAGCGCTGGTATGATTTTACAGCGTGCCGTAGTGTTGCTGATCTGCTGAAATGCAGTTCCCCGCACCCCCCCCACCCCCACCCAACAAAAGAATGGTGGAATATCTGTGAGGAATATAACATTCCATCAGTCGCAGTTCAGTCGTAGCAAACAGCACGTTAGCAGGTCAGCCGAAGCTTTGACCCCTGACCTCAGAAGAGTTGCTCCAAGTTGCACCAATGTGACATTTCCATTTCCCATAACAGGCACCCTGATAGCCTCTCTGACAGCAAGTGTCTATTAAGTGCCACATTACCAGTGGTTTTGTGCTGCGAGCTTGTCCCGTGGGGAACTGGTTCGAGGCTTTCTGAAAATATAAGTTAGGGACCTTAGCAGCTCCGGAAGAGAGGAGATTATCTTTAATAAACCCCGTTACAATTCGCTTTCAGTTGCTGTCTGTTGTTAATCTACACTCGAGAGATCCTGTGGGAAAGGACTATTGTGGTCACTCTACATAGCGACATTGTAAATTGATTCATTTAGAAACAATTCTGCTCCAGTGCAGTCAGTGAAACTCTTCTCCCCACTGCCTTTATTTCTCTCTCCCCTACTGGCAATAATAACTGCCAGGTTGCAGTCCCACAAGTGTCATCCACCCTCCAATACCTTCATATGTGAGCCTTGTCTCATCCTCGTGTTCAAATCTCTCCATAGCCTCGCCCATCCCTATCTCTGTAACCTCCTCCAACCTCAACCCTCAGAGATCTCTGCATTCCTCCAACTCTGGCCTCTTGTGTATCCCCCATCTCCTTCGCTCCACCACCGGCAGACGTGCCTTTAGCTGGCTTGGCCCTAAAGCTCTGGAATTCCCTCCCTAAACCTCTCCGCCTCTCTCTCCTCCTATAAGAGGTTCCTTAAAACCTTTTTGAACAAGCTTTTGGTCACCTGTCATAATGCCTCCTTCTCAATTTTTGTCTGTTTGCGTTCCTCTGAAATATTTTACGATGTTAAAGGCACTATAGAAGTGCAAGTTGTTGCTATTGTGGACTGCTAGTGTGGGGGCATCACAATTGAACCCAATCCTTTACTCACTCAACTTCTGTATGGGCAATTTTGAGCGGGGGGAGGGTTGGAGTCACTAAATATTGGTTAGGAGCAGGGGTCCTGGCTGACTTTTTCCCCTCTCCAACTTGGTGACACTGATGCCAAATGTATTGTGCTAGCCACCGCCTATCTAAAGTCAAATGACCAGGGAGATGGAGCCAGAGAAATCCCAGGTCTGTTCGGTTTAGTATCACGTCACAGGGTAGATTTACAGAGTACACCAAGGGGGTGGCTTAAGCTGTCCTGTGTGGTTATCAGAGAATAATATGGCTGTGCAGCATTTCCATTGTGATGCCACTTGCAAGTGATGGATTGGCACACTTGTCACCCCAATATATGTTCTGCTCTGAGCTGCATCACTCAGTCACACTGCTTAGCTATACAGGCAACAAAGAACAAACACACACTTCTTCAAAGATGACAAAAGCAGATCCAGAGTAGCGGCAGGATGGTTGTGAGGTTTAAAGGTCACTTTACTCTAAAGCAAGTACTCGAACAGCAATCTCCCACAGGATGCCGAGTGCTGGGTGAATTAGTCGAAAGGTGAATTCATCAAAAAGGCAATTAATGATAAGAGCACTTTTTTGCTTTTGAAAAAGCTTTTAATATTTTGAGCATTGCATGTCTCAATGTTCTACCTGTGTCAATCAGTGATCCCCCGCGTCAATCAATCAGCGATCCCTGTAACCCTCTACAAGCCCGGTGCAGGGCCGAACAAATGGGTTGGCATCTCAGCCTGGCTGTGGCCGAGTCAGAATGCCGGCCCCCAGTGCAAGCGGCATCAATGGCAACCAATGCAACTGCCTCCTCACAGTACTGGCTACTCCGGTTAAAGGGTCACCTCTGACAGCATGTTTGGCTTTGGAGGAAACCCCATGAAGTAGGGCACTCTCATGTCTCTGCAGGTAATCAGCTTACCCGGCTGCCACGCCTGGCATCTGGAGAAAAGCCAATATTCCTGCAGGATACAGGAATTCCGGAACACCGAGCATTCTGTTGTCCGTGCTGGCGTGTATGGACTAAGTTTAGTGTAAAATATCATTACAACCAAACTGATGTGTGACAGACAGACAGACAAAGCCAACAACCACAGCAAGGGCACAGGAGATGTCAGCATTAAAGAAACAGCCGCACTCACAAGACAGTCCAGAATGTCACCCGAGCATAACGCAACGCCATCAACGCTCTCAAGACCAACCGCAACATCGTCATCAAACCAGCGGACAAAGGAGGAGCCATCATCATACAGAACAGAACGGACTATTGCAAAGAAGCATAGCGACAACTGGACAACCAGGAACACTACAGATGGTTACCCGCAGATCCGACCAAAGAACACACCCACCAGCTCAATAAACTGATCAAGACCTTCGATCCAGACCTTCAAAGCATCCGACGCGCTCTCATCCCACGTACTCCCTGCGTGGGAGACTTCTACTGCCTCCCAAACATACACAAAGCCAACACACCCGGACGTCCTATCGTATCAGGCAACGGAACCCTGTGTGAGAACCTCTCTGGATAAGTCAAGGGCATCCTGAAACCCATCGTACAGGGAACCCCCAGCTTCTGTCACGACACTACAGACTTCCTATTCAGCACCCACGGACTAGTTGAACCAGGAACACTTCTCACCACGATGGACGTCTCGGCACTTTACACCAGTATCCCCCACGATGACGGCATCGCTGCAACAGCCTCAGTACTCAACACCAACAACAGCCAATCTCCAGACGCCATCATCCTGGATCACAATGTCTTCACCTTCGACAACCTGTTCTTTACCCAAACACACGGAACAGCCATGGGGACCAAATTCGCACCCCAATACACCAACATTTTCATGCACAAGTTCGAGCAGGACTTCTTCACTGCACAGGACCTCCAACCAACGCTATACACCAGATACATCGACGACATTTTCTTCCTATGGACCCACGGCGAAGAATCACTGAAGAGACTACACGATAACATCAACAAGTTCCATCCCACCATCAAACTCACCATGGACTACTCCTCAGAATCGGTTTCATTCTTGGACACACGAATCTCCATCAAAGATGGGCACCTCAGCACCTCACTCTACCACAAGCCCACGGACAACCTCACGATGCTCCACTTTTCCAGCTTCCACCCTAACCACGTCAAAGAGGCCATCCCCTATGGACAGGCCCTGCGAATACACAGGGTCTGCTCAGACGAGGAGGAACGCGATGGACACCTACAGACGCTGAAAGACGCCCTCGTAAGAACGGGATATGATGCTCGACTCGTCGATCGACAGTTCCGACGGGCCACAGCGAAAAATTGCATAGACCTCCTCAGAAGACAAACACGGGACACAACCAACAGAGTATCCTTCGTCGTCCAGTACTTCCCCGGAGCGGAGAAATTACGCCATGTTCTTCGCAGCCTTCAACATGTCATCGATGACGACGAACACCTCGCTAAGGCCATCCCCACACCTCCACTACTCGCCTTCAAACAGCCACCCAACCTCAAACAGACCATCGTTCGCAGCAAATTACCCAGCTCTCAGGAGAACAGCGTCCACGACACCACACAACCCTGCCACGGCAACCTCTGCAAGACATGCCAGATCATCGACACAGATACCACCATCACACGAGAGGACACCACCCACCAGGTACATGGTTCATACTCCTGTGACTCGGCCAACGTTGTCTACCTCATACGTTGCAGGAAAGGATGCCCCGGAGCATGGTACATTGGCGAGACCATGCAGACACTGCGACAACGGATGAACGGACACCGCACAACAATCGCCAGACAGGAGGGTTCCCTCCCAGTCGGGGAACACTTCAGCAGTCAAGGACATTCAGCCTCCGATCTTCGGGTAAGCGTACTCCAAGGCGGCCTTCGACACACACGACAACGCAAAATCGTTGAGCAGAAATTGATAGCCAACTTCCGCACCCATGAGGACGGCCTCAACCGGGATCTTGGGTTCATGTCACGCTACACGTAACCCCACCAGCAGGAAAAAAAAGTTATCGGTTTTTAATACAACTGGACATTCTCTCTCTCTCTCTCTCTGCCTTTCGGGTCTCTTTCTCTCTTTGTCTGTGTAATCTGACCCATTGTGTATTCAGTATACTGGGATGTACTGTTTTCCGTGGCTAACCTGTCTGAACACCAACGACACCTTTGATTGGTGTGATCGTGTCCCAGCCTAATAGAAGATATGCGATTTGAGAAACCTTCACTCACTCACCTGACGAAGGAGATAATCTCCGAAAGCTTGTGATTTTCAAATAAAACTGTTGGATTATAACCTGGTGTTGTATGATTCCAAACAAAAAGGTGGCATTCTCTGTCACCCCAACTGCACGACTCTTCTGCTGTATTGTGTTCACATATGCAAAAAAATGCCAGCTAGACATTAGCCAATTTCACAAGGGTATATCCAAGTTCCCTGGCAATGCTGTCACTCCAACTGCATTGAGGCCTTGCATCAATGGGATCTTACTGTGTGCAAATTGGCTGCCACGTTTCCTACATTACAACAGCGACTACACTTCAAAAGTACTTCATTGGCTGTAAAGCGCTTTGGGATGTCCTGAGGTCGTGAAAGGGGCTATGGAAATGCAAGTTATTTTCTTTCTTTAAACATTATGTCACCACCAGGCATATGAAATGATAAAATCTCCCCCTGTTAGGTTGCTCATAACCCACTTGATGCAGATTTTTATAAAAAAGGGATAATTTTGATTTCTTCAAGGTGAGAGATGTCTGGAAAAGAACACTTCCCATTCAGGCACCTATTATCAGCATCAAGTATTCCCAGGTCAGGTCTAGTATGGTTAGATGCAAAGCAAAGCAGTCCCAAAAATGTTCCTCAGTCCCAACCTCACTTACTACACCAGTGCAATATTTTTCCAATTCCCACACCAGCCATCCTGAGATTGCCAATTTGTGCCACGGTTATTTTTGTTTTATGCCCATTAGGAATTGGGTTGACAACGCCCAGACTCTCAGCCGGGAGACTTTCGTCCCCTTGGTCTGAGTCCCAGGGATCAAAGCCCAAAGTGCTAGATGCATATCAAGATATTTCTCATATTGCATCCTCTAAGTGGCTATTATGAACATTGGGCAAACAATGGCCCGGAATTTGCTCTGAAAACAACGGCGATGCTAACAGGGCTCACCGTTATTCCAGGGCACTGGAAGCGCAAGTTCCGGCAAGTGCACATGCGCAGTCAAACGCGGAAATCTGGAAGTTGCTCTCCCAGATGCCCTGCTCCTCCGACAGCTGCGTGGGAAGGAGATCTCGCTGGCTGGTTCACCATCAGATGGCTGCAACGGCACAAAGTTGCTCTCCTGCCCAGCTGGAAACAAATTATTTTCACCAGAAAAAGCTATGTCCAGTTTTTTTAGCCTAACCAAAATTTTAACAGCGCGTTAAGTCTTAATGACCGCCAAACAACCTCTCTGGCACAGAAAATACACTTTTACAAGTGTGCAGACTCATTCCTTCAAAATCTAATTGTTGTTGGACATTTTTTCAAAAATTATTTTTTTCCTGTCTCTTAATTAAATATTTCTTACCCTCTCTTTATTTTGCTTTCTGTAAATTTAGATTTTACATTGAATTTACTATTCTAACTGACACTTCCTGGTTCTTACCCTACGCGGCTTGTTAAGGATGCTTCAATCTGATTAGTTATGGGGATGCACAGTTCCTTGCCCCGTTCACACAGCTCTTAGATGCCTGAGAGAGGACGCTGCACATTTTTCTGCTCCCCATCGCAGGACGTTGGTGCCCAAAAGCCCATTGATAGTTTATGGGTAAGTTTAAATCAAACGAGCAGCGGGCGGCGTTCCTTCAATGCTCAGCCCAAAAATCCGGGCCACTGATCTTTTGCCAAGAGAACATTACTGAATCGGTGCAGAACATTTTGCCGGGGTGGGGGGGGAAGGGGTTTGGAAGCGGGGGGGAAGGGGAACAGCCAGAAGTCGTGATCCAAGTTAGATCTAACGACATAGGAAGGAAAAGGGATGAGGTCCTACAGACAGAATTTCAGAAGCTAGGGAGGAAGTTAAAAAGCAGGGCCTCAAAGGTTGTAATCTCTGGATTATTCCCAGTGCCATGTACTAGTGAGCATAAGAGCAGTAAGATAAGACAGGTTAATGCGTGGCTGGAAAGATGGTGCAGGAGGGAGGGCTTCAGATTCCTGGAGCATCGGGGTCAGTTCTAAGGCAGGAGGGACCTGTACAAGCCGAACGGGTGGCACCTCAACAGGGCTGGGACCAATATCCTCATGGGGAGGTTAACCAGTGCTGTGGGGTAAGGCTTAAAACTAATTTGGCAGGGGGAGGGGCACCAGGGTGACGCATTAGAGAGGAGAGACAAGGTGCACAGAGGACTGGGAGAGACAAACAGCATTAGAATAAAGAGTAGTTCAGAAATAGGAGGGATCAAACGGGGGAAAATGCGAGGCAGTCTAAGATGGGTTTGAAGTGCATGTGCGTAAATGCACGGAGCATAGTAAATTGCCACATGGGATTACGGTACAGTGGCAATAATGGAAACCTGGCTCAAACAAAGGGAGGATTGGGAACTTAATATTCCTGGCTACAAGGTATTCAGGACAGGTAGGGAAGGAAAAAAAGAGGGGGTTGGCAGTATTGATCAAAGTTACAACACAGATGATGTAGTTGAGGAGTCAAAGACAGAATCTATTTGGTTAGAATTAAGGAACAATAGAAGAGCTATTATACTACTGGCTGTATACTGTAGGCCACCAAATAGTGGGAGGGAGATAGAGAAGCAAATTTGTAGGCAAATTGCAGGAAGATACTTTCGAGTAGTAAATATGAGGGATTTCAATTATCCTAATATAGACTGGGAAAATATCTATGTAAAGGGCAAAGAGGGGGAAGATTTCCGGAAATGTGTATAAGAGAACTTTCCTGATTGGTATGTTTACAGCCCAACAAGGAAGGAAGCAGTGCTGGATCCAGATCTGGGGAATGAAGTAGGGTAAGTAGAGCATGTTTCAGTGGGGGAGCACGTGGGAAACAGTGATCACAATATCATTAGGTTTAGAGTGGTTATGGAAAAGGACAAGGAAAAATCAAATGTGAAAATACTCAATTGGAGGAGGGCTAATTTCAGTGAGGAGTTGAAAAGGGATCCGGCCCAGGTGGATTGGAATCAAAGATTGGCAGGTAAAACAGTAAATGAGCAATAGGAGGCCTTTAAAGAGGAGATGGTTTGGGTACGTTCACACGAGGGAGAAAGGAAGGGCATCCAAAGCTAGAGATCCCTGGTTGACTAAAGGTATAGAGATTAAAATAAAACAGAAAAAGGAACCTTATGATAAACGTCAGCTTCATAACACAGTAGAGAACCAAGCTGAATAGAGAAAGTACAGAGGAGAATGGAAAAAGGAAATAAGAGGGGAAGAGAGAGTATGAGAATAGATCAGCGGGTAACATAAAATGGAACCCAAAAGTCTTTTATAAACATATAAATAGTAAAAGAGTAGTCAAAGGAAAGGTGTAGCCGATTAGGGACAAAAAAGATCTTCTTGTGGAGGCAGAGGCACTAAATGAATACTTTGCATCTATCTTCACTAGATAAGAAGTTAGATTATCCAGTAAAGGAAGAGGTAGTAGTGATATTAGATAGGATAAAAATAGATAAAGAGAAGATACTTAAAAGATTAGCAGTACTCGAAGTAGAAATGTCACCCGGTCCAGATGCATCCTAGGTTACTGAGGGAAGGAAGGGTGGAAACTGCGGAGACTCTGACCACAATCTTCCAATCCTCCTTAGATGTGGGGAAGATGCCGGAGGACTGCAAATTTTATACCCATGTTCAAAAATGGGGAGAGGGATAAACCCTGCAATTACAAGGCCAGTCAGCCTAATATCGGTGGTGGTGATACTTTTAGGGACAATAATCCGGGACAAAATAAATTGGCACTTGGAAAAGTATGGGCTAATAAATGAAAGTCAGCACGGATTGGTTAAAGGAAAATCATGTTTGACTAACTTGATTGAGTTCTTTGATGTCGTAACGGAGAGGGTTGACAAGGGTAGTGCGGTTGATGTTGTGTATATGGACTTTCAAAAGGCATTTGATAAAGAACCACACAATAGACATGTTAGAAAAATTAAAGCCCATGGGATTAAAGTGACAGTGGCAGCATGGATACAAAATTGGCTACGGGACAGAAAACAGAAAGTAGTGATGAACGGTTGTTTTTCACACTGGAGGGAAATATGCAGTGTTGTTCCCCAGGGGTCAGTATTAGGACTACTGCTCGTTTTGACATATATATTAATGACCTGGACTAGGGTATAGAGGGTATAATTTCAAAGTTTGCAGATGACAAGAAACTCAGAAATGTAGTAAATAGTGAGGAGGATAGTAACAGACTTCAGGAGGACATAGACAGACTGGTGAAATGGGCAGACACATGGCAGATAAATTTAATGCAGGGAAGTGTGAAATGATGCATTTTGGTAGGAAGGATGAGGAGAGACAATATAAACTAAATGGTACAATTTTAAAGGGGGTGCAGCAACAGAGAGACCTTTGGGGTTCACATACGTAAATCTTTGAAGGTGGCAGTACAAGTTGACAAGGCTGTTAAAAAACATATGGGATCCTTGGCTTTATAAATAGATGTAAGGAATCTTACAACACCAGGCTATAGTCCAACATTTTTATTTGAAAATCACAAGCTTTCAGAGATTATCTCCTTCGTCAGGTGAGTGAGTGAATGAGAGGTTCTCAAATCGCATATCTTATATTAGGCTGGGACACGATCACATCAAAGGTGTCGTTGGTGTTCAGACAGGTTAGCCACGGGAAAAATGTACGTCCCAGTATACTGAA